>NW_026622952.1:4999490-5316112 GCF_023065955.2 Ursus arctos
ACTGTGAGTTGGCAACAGAAGGGAATCACATGAACGTCCTGCATCTGTGAAGGGCTCAATGGCTGCGGTAACTGATGGGCCTTCTGGAATGTTGTGCAGCACAAGGAGGCGCCTGCTCCGGACCCTGGAGGGGCCCCAGGGATGTGCTCCTTTACAACCAAAGGGCAGAGCAATAGGCATAGTACCGTGAGCCCCATGCCCCTTTGGGGAAAAGTCTCCCAACTCACCAGGATCTCGAGCAAGGGATGAGAGGTGGTTTAAGGTCGCTTTTCTGATATTCGTACAGATATGTGGATAGGGACTGTGCATCGGGCCAAGGCCGTGGCAGGGCCCTGAGGGCTGGTTTGGGGAGGGGATGGGGATCCGGGTTCACATGGGAGCAGGAGTCTAGGACGGAGCCCCGAGGAGCCCAGAGGCTGGTTTCTGGGATCTGGGTCCCTTTGTGCCGCATCGGTGCCCTGGGTGCTGGGTCCCTCCGGCACCTCCACTCACCCTGAGCCAGCGCTGGACTTTGTTGGCAGTAGGGGACTCCTTCCTGTCCTTCAAGGAGGTGGGGCAGGGGATCCCATCGTTCAGCTCCTGCCCCGTCTCCTGTGTGGAGCTCTGTAAAGACAGTGCCCGGCAGCCAGGCGGGAGGCCTCACAGGTCTGTCTGGCTGCCTTGGCTGGTCCTCAGCCCCAGGGGACTCCCTTCCAGACACACCACACCCCAGGATGCACGCAGCTCCACCATGGAGAGAAAAGTGACACAGCTCGAGGGCCTTGGATTCACTCTGGCCCTGGTGAGAGGCACCTCGGGAATCCTCTTTCCACCCTGCCCCCCCCCCACCCCCCCGTGGCATCGGTGTGAACGTGAAGGCATCACCAGGGTATCCACTGCCCTGCAACCTCCTCCAGCCCAGGGCGGGACCTCCCCCACATACCCCTCTTTCCCTGAAACTGGGGGAATGGGGCTGCCCAGGGATGGCTCGGAGAGGTGGCCTGGCCTGGCCTAGGTCGCTCGGTATTACCTTCCGGCACCTCCTCGGAAAGGCCCTGAGGTGTCGGGGGCGCGGGTTGAGCCAGTGTCTGCAGCATGTGAAACGTCCCTCACCCCGGGGATTCTGGAAGCCAGAGCCCCGGAAAATGGGCACGCAGCAAGAGAACATCTTTCACTATCGAATGTCTCCGGCCAAGTGAGCCTGATACGGGACCGCACTAGAATGTGGGTGCCTGGTGACCGGGGTTCCGAGTTCCGTTGGGGTCGGTTATCAGGGAAGTGACTTCACTTCCTGGGATCCCCTCCCTGAGTCCACACCTGGACTAGCACCTGCACAGACAGTGCTCTGGGCTGCCGACTGCTCATCCCCTTTCTGCATGCCATGCCAAATGTGTACCCAGTGACACCAACACAACCCTCTCCACAGGCCCCAGGGAAGGTCTGGGTACAGCCAGGGCCCCAGCTTGGAAACACCCCTGGGCTCTGATGCAACTCCCCACCTTCCCTGTTTTGGACCCCGGAGAAGCCGTTGTGCCTGTCAGGGATGGTCTGTGTCTTGCCTGTGCGATAGGGATTATTCCAGCGTGTACTTCTTGCAGAAGTCCACAGGCATAGGTGGGATACCATCTAAGAAATTGGGGGAGTGGTGTCGCACGTAGGGAATACCTGCCACCACATTTTCTTCCTTTCTCACCTTCTCTGAGTCTGTAGCTCCTCCGATCCCACCCACGGTCCCTAGCGTTGTGTGTGTGTCTGTGCACATGTGTGTGCCCCAGTACTCCTATTGTGCAGGCCCAGTCCCACCTAGGGGTGGATGGGAAATAGCTTTCCCAGGTCTTAGGCTTTCTAATTTCCAAGGCAAACCCTGCAGAAGCTATTGGAGCCTTGGCTTAGAGGGGCTGAGCCCACCCTTACCCCTAGACGCTGCCAGTCGTGTGTCACGAGCCATCCCTCCTTTCCTCTGGGTGTCATGTGGGCAGGGGTGCCGTCAGTGGGTTGCCCTGGCCTGGGCTCCTCCTCAGACAGGTACGTGCTGGGATGCCTCCTGCCTGGGATGTCGATGCTTCTTCCCACCCCCATACCATCTCCAGGTCTACAGCCAGTTCCAGAACACCACCTCTTCCCGAGCTCCCAGTGAGTAGCTAGGTTCAGCCATGGCCCCACCTTTGAGGACACTCAGAGAGCTGGGTTCAGGCCTGGTTCTTCCTTCTTACCAGTCTGTGATTCTGGGCAAGGCACGGGCCCTCCTGGGGACTTCCCCTTCTCTCCCTAGTGGCTCCCTGTGATCCCCATCTCAAGCGTACACTCCTTGTGTAAACCCTCTCGTTAAGTGTAGCCTGTACTTAGTAGTTTACTTCCATCACACAAAAGATGGCAGCTTGATGGAAAGCCCCTTCTGAGATTTGGTACTAGTAGCTCAGTGCCTATCTGTGAATCACTCTGACCCCTGTCCTCGCTCAGATGCCCAGAAGGGAACAAGCCCATCCGTGGAACCATGACATAGACACATGCGTGTGGCCTGGCCCTGAGGGACAACAGACAGAGGAGAACTCAGGCCTTCGATGGGGACTGAATCCTACCAACACCACTGAGTGAGCTGAGGTTTTAAGTGAAGTAGATCATGTTTTGTAATTGACAACAGCCCCAACCTCCTGAGAGGCTCTGGCAGGAGCACCCAGCTGAGCACTTCTTTCTTCCTGGTTCCCTTAGACTGTAAGACAGTAAGGGTTTCTAGGTTAAGGCACTGAGTGTGGGGCAAATGGGGTCTCACAGCAGGAGGAGCAGGGCACTGTGACTGTTCAGCTGCCCTGGCCCTGCCCCTCTGACACCCCACCCCCATTCTCCTCCTCAGCTTCCTCCAGCCACCCTTGCCTCCTGTCTAACCTCCACTCCGGCAACGTCAAGCTCTGCCTCCAACAGTCTTCTGCACCACGGTGCCCTCTGCCGGGCTACGTAGACTGGGATTGGTGCAGGGCTGGCTCCTCCTTCTCCTCTGCAGGAAATCTCACTGTGGCCTCAGCACAGCCTTTTCGGACCCCTCACCTGGCGGGAGTTCAGGACCCAGTTGTCGCACTTTGCTCTTTTTCTATGGAACAATTGCTCTTTTCATTCACGTTTTTCTTTCATGTTTTGTCCATCTTCCCCTCTAGACCCTGAGCTCCTCGAGGGAGGACCTGGTTGGCTTAGCGGCATTGGCACTGAGTCCTCAGGGCCCAGTGGCTGAATGAACAGGTGAGAGCATCCATCCCACCACTGACCAGCTCAATTGTTAGAGCCTAAGTGACTTTGGTCATTTGTATGTACTTTTCTTTTGTTTTGTTCTTCAAGAAAACTCTGTTCCCGTTGTGGGACCCAAACTCATGTCCCTGAGATCAACAGCCATATACCCGACTGACTGAGCCAGCCAGGTGTCCCTCTGGTCATTTTTTTGTTTGTTTGTTATGTTTGAAATTTTTTATTATAAAAAGAAAAAATAAGGAACAAAGCACATTGGATTATTTTTACAAAGTCATTTTAAATTAGTAAAACAAAGCACATCTTCCTTCTCCAGACTCTCTTGTAACTAGATGTAGCCAAGTGAGAATTTTTTTTTCTTTTTTTTATAATAATATTTTTTATTATGTTAATCACCATACAGTGCATCCCTGGTTTTTGATGTAAAGTTCGATGATTCATTAGTTGCATATAACACCCAGTGCACCATGCAATACGTGCCCTCCTTACTACCCATCACCAGCCTATTCCATTCCCCCACCCGCCTCCCCTCTGAAGCCCTCAGTTTGTTTCTCAGAGTCCATAGCCTCTCATGCTTTATTCCCCCTTCTGATTACCCCCCCTTTCTTTATCCCTTTCTTCTCCTACCGATCTTCCTAGTTCTTATGTTCCATAGATGAGAGAAACCATATGATAATTGTCTTTCTCTGCTTGACTTATTTCACTTAGCATTATCTCCTCCAGTGCCGTCCATTTATAAATAATACTATTTTTTATTATGTTATGTTAGTCACCATACAGTACCTCCCTAGTTTTTGATGTAAAGTTCCATGATTCATTACTTGCATATAATACCCAGTGGCCCATGCAATACGTGCCCTCCTTAATACCCATCACCAGCCTATCCCATTCCCCCACCCCTCTCCCCTCTGAAACCCTCAGTTTGTTTCCCAGAGTCCATAGTCTCTCATGGTTCATTCCCCCTTCTGTTTACCCGCCTTTCTTCTTCTCTTTCTTCTTCTACCAATCTTCCTACTTCTTATGTTCCATAAATGAGTGAAACCGTATGATAATTGTCTTTCTCTGCTTGACTTATTTCACTTAAGAAGATGTGGTCTATATATACTGTGGAATATTACTCAGCCATCAGAAAGAACGATTACCCAACATTTGCAGCAACATGGACGGGACTGGAGGAGATTATGCTAAATGAAAGCAATCTCTTGATTCTTTTCCTGATGTGTCTTCAGGTAGCAGATGCTCTTCCAGTTTTTGTTTGGAGAACACTGTTCCGGGAGACCAGAGTCTAGACCGGGCTCGGTCACACACTTTCTGTGTGACCATAAACAAGTTGTGTATCTTTCTGCAGCATCTGCTTTCTCTCCTGCAAAATGAATGGACAAAACAGGTACTATGGGTTCTTCTAGCTCCAAATTTCTGAGATGATAAGAATTTATTATCTTGAATCTCCTCCCTAATTAGACCTCAGATGACAGACCTTTTCAGCTGGAAATGAAGAGAGTAAGTGAATTGTATGGACGAACTACCCTTCCAGGGCCCTGGTGAAGTATTCAGCTGTAACATAGATTAAAAATTCTCTGTGCACACTGTGTTTTCTCTTCATAATGAAGGGAGCTGTGCACAAAGGAATAGGGTGGTAGGGTATTAATTTGCTTCTGCTCTGCTGGGTCAAATGACACGCAAGAGGTTAGGTGTTTGTAATCCAAACATGCACAAAGTTCAGGAAAGGAAGAAGCCTAGAGTTTGGTTACTTTGGACAAATTACAGGTCCATATGGACCACTTCTTAAGATGACCCAGAGGAGAATTCAACTTTTTAATGGTCCTCTTGCTCATGCCAATATCACATAAAGACCAGAGGTTGTCTCTAGAGAGCCATGATAAGTCTTGTCTCACTGATTACTCTATTGCTAAATGTTTCTCTGTGGTAAGGATAAGTAGTTAACAAAGGCATGTTGGATATTCCAGTGAACCTTCTGAAAACTGTTGTGGTTACAATGTGATTAACTTATGTAAGTGAATCAATGTGGCCAATGAACCAAGCTATGCACACAGAACGTATCCAGGAGGCGGAGAATCCCAAAGCTTAGTCACACTCAGGAGAGCAATGTGTAGTATTTAAAGGTGAATTCCAGAAGAAAAATGAAAAAAAGAACCCTGAGAATGATGTCTTTGATTCAAAAAGGCTCAACATGAAATGACAGTTGAAAGATGGTTCTAGAATTTGTACATGTTGCTTTCACATAGATTCCTGGAGCAAAAGTAAAAAATCCTTGCGTTTACGGGAAGCTGGTCAGCCCAAGAGGCTGTCCTCAAGCTTCCACTGTGTACATGGTATCCATCCTATCTGCAGTCAGCAAATGTCACCAACCCCTTTCTTGTGCCAGTTATTATGTCCCAGGGGCAGATGAATTTTACTCTGCTATGTAGAATAATAGATCGGAGGGGTGAGTGAGTTAGCCTGAGATTTAAAATCTACGTGATTGTTGGAAACAATTATAGAGGGGAAGGTCAGAAAGAGAGATTTCGTGTGAAAAGGATAAGTTAGATTTGGCTTGTTTCATAATAATCATATGTCTTGAGTATAGAGCATCAAATTTTTTCCATTAAGAGATCATTAGTTTCCTTCTTAGCCCTCACTCACTAGGAATATCAAAATCAGGGTCATTGTGGCACTTTTATATGAATTACAATTGGTTATGATATGGTTGCAATTACTGATTTTTGGGAAATAATGTTGCTTTACTACCATCAGGTGAAAAATCGGAACGGGGATCCACATCTGTAGGTGTGTGATGTGAATAGTTCTCCTGGGGTTGGGCAGTGCACACCTGTATGATCATGTACAGAGCCCTGTCAGAGGAGATAGTGATTTAAAAAGAAATGGCTTACCTACTTCCCCAGAGCTTTATCTTTGAAATGACTACCGGAGATATAGGTACTGCTAAGCGATCAAGGGAAGAGGGAAAGGTCTGGAAATGGGACTTTATGAGATGCCCAAGCAAAGAGAGAAAGTCAGGGAAGGGGAATAAAGAGGAAGAGACTGTGAAGTTTTAGGAGAATTAGTTTTGGGCAGTATCATGAGTGTCCTCAGGATTCATAATCATTAAGATGGAAAGCATTACCTTCTGTTTTGCTTTTTAGAAGAGTTTGTGTGGGATTGGAATTGATTCTTTAAGTGTTTAGTGTAATGCACTGTGAAGGCATCTGGGTCTGCGTTTTTCTTGCTGGGATATACTTTAAAAATATATTATTAGTAGTATTTTTTAGGAGGCTTGTTTTATTTTATGAAGTCAACACAAAGGAGCAAAGTCAACACAGAAGAACAACCAACAAAAAGTAGCAGGAAAGAGACCCAGTTAAGAGCAGATTCCCGAGTCCAGCAGTTCTTTCAGTCATGGTTAACCTGGGGCCCAGCGTGGGGGTCCATCTGTCCAGTCTGTCTGTCCATCCTAGATGCATCTGGTAACACAGAAAACCTGCAGATGTCAAAGACCCCGTTATTTTGTAAAGAAAGTACACCTCAAAATATTCTAATTGCATGTGTGAACCACGAACTACTGTCTCATCTACCCGTGCCAGCCCCAAGGGTCCTGGGAGGGTGGTGGGGACTGTCCCTGCCTGTCCCAGCATCTTGCTGTGGAGTGACAAGCTGAGCTGGGGATGGGGAGACACTGCCAAACCAGGTTTTTTTGTCTGAGGTTTTGTTCAGGTGTGACTTCTGTCTTTTAGGAGTTTTGAGGCCACCTCAGTTGTGTGTTTTCAGTGCTGAGGTGAAGTCCAGCGGCCGGACCCTCTACCCACCGAGACAACGTGCTCCGAGTGTCGGTGGGAGGTGGTGTCTCCTTTTGGCACCACGGAGTTGAATATTAAAGTAAGAAAAGCTGTCGCAGTCGCTGGTTTTGGACACCTTTCTCCCTGCCGGCTGCCACACGCAGGGTGATGATGATGTTGTCGCCGCCGTCTTCCGTCTGGACCTTCTTCAGCTCCTGCTGTTCTGTCTTGTCGCCGTTCTGGCGCTTTGTGGGCAGGGAGGTCGACAACGATGCACGTGTTGCCATTGTGTCCAGAGGACTCGCCACATTGTTCACCTGGTTACGGCCAGCGGCAGGGATTGGCATCAGGTGAGTCCCGTTTCGTGGGACAGTTTTTGTTGGTTGCTGGTGCTGACCTAGAGGTGCCTGCTGCACTGTGGTGACCGTGTGGACAGGGGTGGTCTGTGGCTCCTGAATGATCCAGCTGGCTGTGCCTGCTGTGGCATGGTTAATGGCAGGAATAGGTTCCACTTTCACTTTTACTTCTTTGTGATCTCTATTGTCTTGCGACTCTGCCTTAGGAGGGGCCAGCACGGCCGCCTGAGTGACCAGAGCCTGGATGGCAACAGTGTACGTGCTTCCTGGGGCCAGGCCTGCCATACTGGTGACAGACACTGCGGGGATCTGTTGGGCGACGTGCGCCGTCTGCACTACAGGCTGCTGGGAGGTTGAGGTGGTCACGGGAGCAGCGACCGTGTAGGTGATGGGATCGATCGATCGTTGGTGGCAGCTGCCACTGCCCGGCCATTAAAACAGGCTGACGAGACAGAGGGGAGCCTGGTGCACCCTGGGCAAACCGTGCCTCCTGGATGATGGCCAGTTTAGGCTGTGAGGCACTGGGCTCAGGCTCCAGGGGGGCCAGTGAAACTTCCCTTGACAGGCTCTTGGGGGTCTGGGCACCACTGGCGAGTGCAGACAGCACTCCAGCGTGATTGGGAGAGGCTGGGCCACTTCTGGAGAAGAGGGGTCCCAGAGGGTTTCTAAAGCAAGGCATGCCCATGGACCATCTTTTCCTAAAAGCCTGCTCTATGAATTTGCTTTCAGAGGCAGGATCTATCCTCCAGAATGAGCCCTTTTGCCTGGTTCTTCCTGGGAACGTGTTACTATGATGAAATAAGGATTCAGAGAGAGATTGTGGTGAATTGGATTCGGCCAGCTCTTGTCTGCTGTCTTGTAGTATGGATAATTTTTAGCGATGTGAGTATAAATTCCATTTAGGGTAAGTTGCTTCTCAGGAGCCATCGTAGTTTTCTGTCCTATGAATTCTGCATAGGAATAAGGTGCTTTGAATCCTTCTTGGGGCTGTCTCCACCAGAAGCTTCCTTTTCATTTTCTGGCTGCCAGTTGTCGGCCATTCACTTGAGGTCAGCTGGTATCACCCTGCTCCCCGGGGGCTGGATGGGCAGGAGTTGGCAGCACTGGGTTCTGGTGGGGGAAGGATGGGGGCTGATGAGGGAAGGGGGCCATGGCGTTTGGAATGTGGATGGTCAGGGCCAAGATGTGGGCCTGCACAGGCTTCACCCGGGACCTGGGAGCCTCCTACTTCTCCGTCTTCTCACCGGACGGGGCAGTGAACGGGATCCTGAGATTTGTGCTCGGGAACCTGGAGGTGCACACGCGCGGCCGTTATCCGGTGGTGCCCTGCGCCTCTGGAACACGGCGTCCACCAACAGGGCAAACATCCGTTCTCACCGGGGCAGCGCAGGTAGAAGTCGCTGCTGGCATCAGGCCTGGGCTGGCCTGGAACGCTCTGGGGCGCCCAGCCATGGCCACCGCTGCCACTGCCCAGTGGGGGTGGAGGGAGGGAGGGCGTGAAGATCTCGAGGTGCTCCGCGAGATGAAGCTCAAGGGCAGGTGCTCACGTCAACCGAGGCCTGCAAGGAGTTGTGCGGGCTGGTCACCCAGCGCGTCTTCCTCAGGTACTCCAACACCTCCCGGCCCTCCAGGCGCGCCGTGGCCCAGCGGCCCCATGGGGACCCGCCACCTGCGCCCGGGCCGCCCCCTGGTGCCACGGCCTGCGGGAGGCTGGCCTAGCGCCCTGGGCCCATGAGAGCCAGGCCATCCCTGTCGCCGTCACCGCAGCCATGGTGCTGAGGGTCAGGTGAGGCCGCTGGCCGGGGAGCTCCAAGCCTGGGATATACTCTTTTTATTGCTCACTTGGTCTTTTCCCTTGTTACAGGTCTGTTCAGATTATCTGTTTCCACTTGAGTCAGGTTTGGTAGTTTGTGTCTTCTTAGAAATATGTCCATTTCATAGAGGTGACCTACTTTGCTGGCTGTTCATAACATTCCCTTATAATCCTTTTTATTTTTGTAAGGTGGGCAGTAATGCTCCCATTCCAAAATTTAATCATTTTAACGTTCTCTCTCTTCCTTCTTGGTCAGTCTAGTGAAAGGTTTGTCATTTTTGTTGATTTTTACAAAGAACCAACTTTTGGTTTTGTTTGCTCATCTCTTTTGTTTTATACTATTTCACTTATGTTTACTCTGTTATTTCCTTCCTTATGCTTGTTTTCGCCCCCTTATGCTTGTTTTAACTTTAGTTTGCTCTTTTTTTTAAGATTATTTATTTATTTATTTGACAGACATAGACAGCCGGCGAGAGAGGGAACACAAGCAGGGGGAGTGGGAGAGGAAGAAGCAGGCTCCCAGTGAAGGAGCCCGATGTGGGACTCGATCCCGGAATGCCGGGATCAGGCCCTGAGCTGAAGACAGATGCCTAATGACTGCGCTACCAGGCACCCCTAGTTTGCTCTTTTTACTTCACTCTTCCTGTACTGGAAAGTTAGGTTCTTGACTCGAGATTTTTTTTTAATACATCTGTAACTATATAAACACATCTGTAACTATAAACACTATAGGTGTTTGTTTACAGAGAGAAATTTGATGAGATGTACATAGACCATTTCGTAGATTCTGTTGAGTGTATTCCAAGGCATTCTGGCTGGCTACTCCCCATGAAATCATCAACATCTCCCTCTTCCTCCTTTCTTTTACCTTCCCCTCCATATCTGAATTCCTTTTTCTCCATTCATAAATGCGAGACTGTTTTTCATGATTTGGAGCATGTAACATCTATCATGGCTATAGTCTGCCGTATGTTTACTCTTCTGCAACGATGGAACTCCGCCAGGGCCTGGGACACTTGCTGCCTCCATATCGTTTTCTCCTCAATATCATCAAACCTCACGGTCTCTTCATCTTCACTGCAGAGGTGGATACATGTTGTATCATGTGTCGCTATCTCATTCCTTTGTATTACTGAACAGTATCCCACTTTATGGACATGCCACTTTGGTTTAACCATTTGTCAATGGATAGACTTGTTGGTTTTTTCCACTTTTTGGATCGTATGAATTATGCTGCCACGAATATGTACAAATTTTTGTGTGGACATATACTTTCCTTTTTCTTTGAGAGAGAGAGTGTGAGTCGGGGGGTAGAGGCTGAGAGAGAGGGTAAGGAAGAATCTTTTTTTTAATTATTTTTATTTTTAAATTTTATTTTATTTATTTTATAAATTAATTTATATTATATTTATAGTTTATCAATTAATGAACATATAGTGTAATATTAGTTTCAGAGGTAGAGTTTAGTGATTCATCAGTTGCATACAACACCCAGTGCTCATTCCATCAAGTACCCTCCTTAATGCCCATCGCCAGTTACCCCATCCCCCCACTGACCTCCCCTCCAGCAACCTTCGGTTTGCTTCCTATAGTTAAAAGTTTCTTTGGTTTGTCTCCCTCTCTGATTTCATGTTATTTTATTTTTCCTTTCCTTCCTCTATGATCTTCTGTTTTGTTTCTTGAATTCCACATATGAGTGAACTCATAGAATTGTCTTTCTGTGATTGACTTATTTCACTTAGCCTAATACCCTCTAGTTCCATCCACGTCATTGCAAATGGTGAAATTTCATTTTCTTTCATGACTGAATAACATTCCATTGCATATCTATACCACATATTTTTTTAAATTTTATTTTCTGAAGATTTCATTTGTTTATTTAAAAGAGAGAGAGAACGAGTGGAGGGAGGGGCAGAGGGAGAAGGAGAAGCAGACTCCCTGCTGAGCAGGGAGCCTGATGTGGGGCTTCATCCCCGCGCCAGACCCTGGGATCATGACCTGAACCCAAGGCAGACACCTAACCGACGGAGCCACCCAAGCACCCTGTACCACATCTTTATGCATCCATTTGTTGATGGACATCTGGGCTCTCTCCATAGTTTGGCTATTGTGGACATTGCTGCTGTAAACATTGGGGTGCAGGTGCTCCTTCGGATCAGTATATTTGTATCCTCTGGGTAAATACCTAGTAGTGCAATTGCTGGGTTGTAGGGTAGGTCTATTTTTAACTTTCTGACGAACCTCCATACTGTTTTCCAGAGTGGCTGTATGGGAAAGAATCTTAAGCACGCTCCACACTCAGTGCAGAGCCTGATGTGGGACTGGATCTCACAACCCTGAGGTCATGACCTGAGCCAAAATCAAGAGTCTGATGCTGAACAGACTGAGCCACCCAGGCGCTCCTAACATATGTTTTCAGCTCTCTTTTCAGTATAGGAGTGGCTCTGCTGGATTACGATAACTTGTGTCTTTAACATTTTGAAGAGCTGCCATTTTTTTTTTTTTTTTGCCAAAATGCCTTCCTCATTTTATCTTCCTACCAATAATTATTGAGGGTTCTAATTTCTCCACATCCTTTCTGACACTTGTCATTTTCTGTCTTTTTTATTACAGTTATCCTAGAGCATGTGAAGTGGTATCTTGTGGCTTTGCTTTGCATTTCCCTGAAGGCTACTAATGTTGAAGTTTTTCATGGGTTTACTGGCCATTTGTCTATCTTCTTTGGAACAATGTCTGTTAGAGTCCTTTGCCTATTCTTAAGTTGGGTTGTCTTTTTATTGAGTTGTAAGAGTTCTTTATCTATTTGGGGAACAAGGTAGACCATATACATTTAATGTGATTATCGATGGGGTTTGGTTTAAAACTACCATTTTGAATGAAACATGAGAGACTATGGACTATGAGAAACAAACTGAGGGCCTCAGAGGGGAGAGGGTTGGGGGAATGGATAGACCGGTGATGGGTAGTAAGGGGGCACGTATTGCATGGTGCACTAATGAATCATCGAACTTTACATTGGAAACCGGGGATGTACTGTATGGTGACTAACATAATATAATAAAAAATCATTAAAAAAATAAATAAAACTACCATTTTGCGATTTGTTTTCTATTCTCATTTTCTTTTATGTTTCTATTTATCATTTGGATTCACTGAGCTTTTTTAGATTATTTTTTATAGTATTTTTTATTATGTTAATCACCATACAGTACCTCCCTAGTTTTTGATGTGCTGTTCTATGATTCATTACTTGTGTATAACACCCAGCGCACCATGCCATACGTGCCATCCTTAATACCCTTCACCGACCAGCCTATCACTGAGCTTTTAAAGAAAATGTCTTATTTCATCTCCAGTATTACCTTATTAGCCATGTCATTTTATTTTAACTGTTTGTCAAGCATTTAGAGAATACATCTTTAGTACAGTACATCGTCAAATAATGTTATACCACTGCCTGCATAATATAGGAATCTTTCCAACTTCCGTCTTCTTCCTTCCAGTCTTTTGTATGTTTTATTCCTGCATGTTATCAGTTCCACAATGCATTACTATTGTTTTTGCTTTAGGTAGTCACAGCTGCTTTTGGGAGATTGAAAACCCACTGGTACAAACATCTTGATATTTTTGCCTTATGTAAAGAAGTTATCTTATGTGGCCAATCTGTTAAGAACGGATTGTAATTTCTTGCTTTGAATTTTCCTGAAACAGCAGAAAAGACAAATGAGGTGTTGAGTCAGATATTTCTGGAAGCTTATTGAGTTCCAGGCCGCCTGCTGGGCATTCTGGGAGCCCGTGGATTGATAGCAGTTCATTTAGGATTCATGGGTGAGGTTTCATTTGTCAGTGGACTTCGACTCTCTGGTGGATGTTGCAGTGGTTAGTACAGTGGCAGAACAAACTGATGTCCTGCTAATTGCCAAAGGTTTGGAACTCTGTCTCTATTTGGAGGCTGCTGGTTTTATTGTCTACTTATTAAATTGCTAAATGACGGAGATTAATAACAGGAAATTCATTGAAATGGAAAACTCGTAATAGTACCCCTGAGTATTCATTGATGGCAAATTCCATTCTAGTCATCCAGTGATCACTTCAAAATCCTGTGTCAGGCAGAGGCAGATAAAAATCCCAAAGCTTTCAAGACTGCAATTTACCCTGTGTAAAATGGTGTGCTCTAGGATTTTCCATCCTGGGCTTCTGTAACAGGGTATAAGAGGACAATTGAATCAGGAGGAAGTACAGAGTAAGTGTTTGATGTCAGTGGGAAGTCTCTTTTAAACAAGCAAGATAAGTCTGTGAGGTAATGTGACTGATTTTACATTGGAGAATATTGCTTTGGCCTTTAAAAGAGAACCAGAGTTTAATAGAGTCAGCTGTTCTGACTGGCATGAGATAATATCTCACTGGGATTTTGATTTGTATTTCCCTGATGTTGAGTGATGTTGAACATTGTTTCATGTGTATGTTGGCCACTTGTATGTCTTCTTTGGAGAAATGTCTGTTCATGTCTTCTGCCCATTTCTTGACTGGATTATTTGCTTTTGGGGTATTGAGTTTGATAAGTTCTTGATAGATTTTGGATATTAACCATTTATCTGATAAAATATTACAAAATTCTTCTCCCATTCTGTAGGTTGTCTTTGGGTTTTGCTGAATGTTTCCTATGCTGTGCAAAAGCTTTTTATCTCGACGAAGTCCCAATGGCTCATTTTTGCCTTTGTTTCCCTTGCCTTTGGAGTCATGTCTACCCAGATGTTGCTGTAGCCAAGGTCAAAGAGGTTGCTGCCTGTGTTCTCTTCTAGGATTTTGATGGATTACTGTCTCCCATTTACATCTTTCATCCATGTTGAGTCTATTTTTCTGTACGGTGTAAGGAAATGGTCCAGTTTTATTCTTCTGCATGTGGCCTTCCAATTTTCCCAACACCATTTATTGCAGAGACTGTCTTTTTTCCATTGGATAGTCTTTCCTGCTTTGTCAAACATTAGTTGAGCATAGAGGTGAAGGTCCATTTCTTGGTTCTGTATTCTGTTCCATTGGTCTATATGTCTGTTTTTGTGCCAGTACCATACCATCTTGATGATTACAGCTTTTTAACATAGCTTGAAATCTGGAATTGTGATGCCACCAGCTGTGGTTTTCTTTTTCAATTTTCTTTTGGCTATTTGGGGTCTTTTCTGTTTCCATACAAATTTTAAGATTATTTTTTCCCTCTCTGAGAAAAATGTTAATGGTATTTTGATAAGGATTGCACTGAATGTGTTGATTGCTCTAGGTGGCATAGATTTCAACAATTATTTGTTTTACCAATCCTTAAGCATGAAATATTTTTCCATTTCTTTTGTCTTCCTCAATTTCTTTCATGAGTGTTCTAAAGTTTTCTGAGTACAGATCCTTTGCCTCTTTGGTAAGGTTTATTCCTAGGTATCTTATGGTTTTCCGTGCAATTGTAAACGGGATCTAGTCCTTAACTTCTCTTTCTTCTATCTCATTGTTTGTGTATAGAAATGCAACTGATTTCTGTGCATCGATTTTATATCTTGTCACTTTGCCAAATTCCTGTATGAATTCTAACAATTTTCAGTTGGAGCCTTTTGGTTTTTTCACACAGAGTATCATGTCATCTGTGAAGACTGAGTGTTTGTTTTCTTTTTTGCTTATTTGATGCCTTTTATTTCTTTTTGCTGTCTGCTGAGGCTAGCATTTCTATTACTACGTTGAACAACAGTGGTGAGAGTGGACATCCCTGTTGTGTTCCTGACCTTAGGGTAAAAGCTCTCAGTTTTCTCTGTGAGAATGTTATTTGCCTTGTGCTTTTCTTCCCTTTTTTAAAAATTTATTTATTTATTTATTTGACAGAGATAGAGACAGCCAGTGAGAGAGGGAACACAAGCAGGGGGAGTGGGAGAGGAAGAAGCAGGCTTCCAGCGAAGGAGCCTGATGTGGGGCTCGATCCCAGAACGCCGGGATCATGCCCTGAGCAAAAGGCACACGCTTAACGACTGAGACACCCAGGCACCCCTGCCATGTGCTTTTCATATATGGCTTTTATGATATATTCCTTCTCCACCTACACTGTGCAGACTTTTAATCAAGAATGGATGCTGTAATTTGTCAAATGCTTTTTCTGCATCTATTGAGAGGATCATATAGTTCTTGTCCTTTCTTTTATTAATGTGGAGTGTCATGTTGATTGATTTGCAGCTGTTGGACCACCCTTGAAGCCAAGGAATAAATTCCACTTAGTCATGGTGAATAATCCTTTTAATGTACTGTTGGATCCTATTGGCTAGTATTTTGGTGAAATTTTTGCATCCATATTCATTAAGAATATTGATCTGTAATTCTCCTTTTTGGTGGGGCCTTTGTCTGGTTTTGGGATCAAAGTAATGCAGGCCTCATAGAGTTTAGAATCTTTCCTTCCATTTCTATTTTTTGAAACAGCTTTAGAAGACTAGGTATTAATTTTTCCTTAAATGTTTGGTAGAATATTCCTCTGAAGCCTTCTGGCCCTGGACTCTAGTTTTGGCTTTGTTTGTTTGTTTTGTTTTGTTTTGTGTGTGTGTGGGGGTGTGTGTGTGTGTGTGTGTGTGTGTGTGTGTGTGTGTGTGTGTGTGTGTTGCGATTTTTGATTACTGCTTCAATTTCCTTGCTGGTTATGGGTCTATTCAGGTTTTGTATTTCTTCCTGGTTCAGTTTTGGTAGTTCATACATCTCTAGGAATGCATTCATCTCTTCCAGATTGTCTAATTTGTTGACGTATAGTTGCTCATTATATATTCTTATAATTGTTTGTATTTCTTTGTTGTTGGTTGTGATCTCTCCCCTTTTACTTATGATTTTACTTATTTGGGTTCTTTCTCTTTTCTTTTTGATAAGTCTGGCCAGGGGTTTATCAATTTTATTAATTCTTTCAATTAACCAGCTCTTGGTTTCATTGATCTGTTCTACTGTTCTATTGGTTTCTAGTTCATGAATTTCTGCTCTAATCTTTACTAATTCTCTTCTCCTGCTGGGTTTAGGCTTTATTTGCTGCTCTTCCTCCAACTCCATTAGGTGTAAAGTTAGCTTGTGTATTTGAGACCTTGAGAAAGGCTTGCATTGTTATATACTTCCCTCTGAAGACTGCCTTTGCTGCATCCCAAGGTTTGGAACAGTTGTGTTTTCATTTTCACTTGTTTCCATGAATTTTTAAAAATTCTTCTTTAACTTCCTGGTTGACCCATTCATTCTTTATTTGGATGCTCTTTAGACACCGTGTATTTGAGTTCTTTCCACCTTTCCTCTTGTGATTGAGTTCACGTTTCAAAGACTTGTAGTCTGAAAACATTCAAGGAATAATCTTAGTCTTTTGGTACTGGTTGAGACCTGATTTGTGATACCGTTTGTGTCTGGATAAAGTTGTGTCTGGAGACAGTTTGCGTCTGAAAAAGACACAGTTTGTGCCTATTCTGGAGAAAGTTCCATGTGCACTTGCGAAGAATGTATATTCTGTAGCTTCAGGATGGAATACTCTGAATATATATGTGAAGTCCATCTGCTCTGGTATGTCATCCCACGCCCTTGTTTCCTTGTTAATCTCTGCTTGGATGGTCTGTCCTCTGCTGTGAGTGGGGAGTTAAAGTCCCCTACTATTATTTTATTATTATCAATGTGTTTCTTTAATTTTGTTATTAATTGGTTTGTATAATTGGCTGCTGCCAAGTTATGGGGCATAAATATTTACAATTGCTAGATCTTCTTGTTGGATAAACTCTTTAAGTATGATATAGTGTCCCTCTTCATCTCTTATTTCAGTCTTTGGTTTAAAATATAATTTTTCTGATATAAGGATCGCCACCCCAGCTTTCTTTTGATGTCCATTAGCATAATAAATGGTTCTCCAACCCCTCACTGTCAATCTGGAGGTGTCTTTGAGTCTAAATGAGTGTCTTTTAGACACCATATTGATGGATCTTGCTATTTTATCTAATCTGATACCCTATGTCTTTGGATTGGAACATTTAGCCCATTTACATTCAGAGTAAAGTTGAAAGATATGAATTTAGTGCCATTTGTATTACCTGTAAAGTCACTGTTTCTGTATATTGTCTCTGTTCCTTTCTCTTCAATTTATTTTTGGGATCTCTTTGCCTAAAGGATCCATGCCACCTGAGCACCCTCCATGCTCCTGTGGCGCAGAGAGGGTCTCACCATGGTTCTGCTACTTGCCATGTCCCTGCTTGGATTGCAGTCACCTGATCATGCTGCAGTTCAAGGTTTATGGCAACACTGACGTGAAAGCCCACTCCTGCCTGGGCTTGCTAATTGCAGCCAGCTTCCAGTGTTGATGCAGGGAACTCTGCTGCACTCAAAAATCCCTTGTTCTTTCTGTGAACCCAGGGATCCTGAGACCATACTGTCCCACCTAGGATTGTGTTCTGCTTTGCCACCTGAGCACCTTTCAGGAAGGATGTCCCTCACTGGTGCAGACTTGTTAAAGTTCTGATTTTGCACACCACTGCTATATCACTTTCTGGCAGCCAGCTGATTGAGGCTCCCACCTCCTGCAGCTTCTCTTCCAGTATAATGCCTGGGATTCACTTCTCTGCACCTCCTACCTTGCAGAAAGTGCTCCCTTTTTCTATTTGTAGAATTGCAGCAATTCTTTTCTTAGATCTCTGGTTGATTTTACAGGTGTTCAGAATGATTTAATAGCTAACTGAATTCCAGTGACCAGATGAAACTCGGGTCCCCTACTCCTCTGTCATCTTCCTCCCACCGTAGAGTCCCTCTTTTACACCTACTCTATTTTTTAAATGAAAAACTGATTAAAGAATAATATCAGTTTAATATATTTTAAGTAGCAGTTCATAAAAGGGAATATCATAGAAAAATAGAATATAACACATAAAGATTAAATATACATATAATGATTAAATATAAATTTATATTAATTATATATTGAGTTGACAAATATATAATGTTCTTTGGGGTATAGTCACAGAATATTGGAACATTTTTAATTTTTTAGATTTTAAAAAAATTTTGTTTATTTTTTGAAAACTTTTTAAAACATTAGTTTATTCTATGACTGTATTATTTGAATCACAAATTGTTACATTTCAAGTTAAGCTACTAAGCGTTGCATATCATTTTTGATGAATTTAAAGTGTACTTTCATGTCTTCAGCTAAAGGTGAAAGCTTACTTAGAAAACGATATGCTGCTCCTCAAAAAAATGGCGTCTTGATCAGTTTCTACATTTTTCTACCCATCCTTATTTTAACTGCCATCATCTCTCTTAAATGGGATAAAATAAGATTTTGGAACAGAGAGGGAACAATAAGTGGAGAGTGAGTAAATTTATTATTTTTAAAATTAATATTAAAATCCAATTGATGAACTAAAATGTAATTCAGAATATTGTAAGCAGGACTTAACAGTGTTGAGTTTGGATCTTGAATGAATTGGGTTACTATTTAGAAATATTGAGTCTTGATATATACTATTTTTTTTTCAGATTTCATGTAGAAGTTATCTTTCTTGTTCTTATACATCCAGAAATAACTTAAATTAATTAGTAAATTCACAGTGCCTTTCAAACTGAAAGCCATGCTGGGTGCAATTGCTTCCGCAGGCTCTGTCTACCACCTAAGCAACCTCATTTTTTTTTTTTTTGCATTCACATTCAGTTGTACTATGGAGATTAATAGAGATAAGGAAACAAATTTTGTGAATAGAATATGTAGAAGGTGAGAAAATTGTAAAAAAAAAAAAAACCCATATGATACAAAGGGAGAATACAGATAGGACAATGCCCATTTTACACTTAATTAACATTGCTCATATGTTTCTAAAATTAGAATTAAGCTACTTAAAATGGGCACCACAAAAAGTCTAGTTATCTGTCTTCATAGATAGTTACAAAATTTTATTTTCTTGTGATGAGGACTTTTAAAATCTATTGTCTTAGCAAGTTTCAAATATACAGTATTTTAGTATTAATTATACTGACCATGTTATACATTATATACTCATTACTTAATTGTTTTATAACTGGAAGTTTGTATCTTTGACCTCCTTCATTCATTTCACTCAGCCCACGACCCCACCTCTGGTAACCATCAACTTATTCTCTGTATCTATGAGCTTATTTTCGTTTTAAAAAAATTTAGAGGGGTGCCTAAGTGGCTCATCAGTTGAGGGTCTGCCTTCTGCTCAGGTCATGATCCCAGGGTCCTGGGATCGAGCCCCACATTGGGCTCCCTGCTTGGCAGGGAGCCTGCTTCTCCCTCTGCCTGTTCCCCCCTGCTTGTGTTCTCCCTCTCTGTCAAATGAATAAATAAAATCTAAGAAATTATTAGATCCCACACATAAGTGAGATAATATGGTAGTTGTCTTTCTTTATCTAACTCATTTCACTTAGATACAGCTTTTTTTTTTTTTTTTTTTTTTTTTACCATATCACCATACAAGTCACAATTTTGCTTAGTCAGGGATATTTAGGGAAAAGAGAATGTGGAAGTAAGGATAAATAAATGGGTCTCATTTTCTATGCTAAAGGAAAATCTCTCTGTTTCTCACTTGTGCAAATAAAGATAACGTAATGAAATAAAGCTTCCATCAAAAAAACCTCTCAAGAACGTGGACTTAAGAGGAACATACCTCAACATAAAAAAGACCATATCTGAAAAACCCATAGCTAACATCATACTCAAAGATGTTTCTCTCAAAGAGAAAACTCTTCCTTGCAGAGGATGTCTACTCTTGCCACTCTTTTCAACATAGTAATGAAAGTCTTAGCCATAGCAATTAGGAAACAGAAAGAAATAAAAATTGGTAAGGAAGAAGTAAAACTGTCACTATTTGTAGATGACAGGATAGTTTGCATAGGAAAATGTAAAGACTCCACCAAAAAACTGTTCGAACTAATAAATGAATTCAGCATGTTGAAATATACAAAATTAATACACGGAAATCAGTTGTGGTTCTATACACTCCTAATGAAGTATCAGAGAAGTCAAGAAAACTATTCCATATACAATTGGAAAAAAAGAATAAAATACCTAGGAATAAACTTAACCAAGGAAGCAAGAGACCTTTACTCAGAAAACGATAAGACATTGATGAAAGAAATTGAAGATGACACAAATGGAAAGATACTTCATGCTCAGGGATTGGAAGAATTAATATGGTTAATATTAATTATATTGTTAGTATCCATACTACCTAAAACTGTCTAAAGATTAAATATAATCTCCCTCAAACTACCAGTGGCATTTTTTGCAGAACTAGAACAAATAATCCTAAAGTTTTTATAGAACCACAAAAGATCCCAAAGAGTCAAAGCAATCTTGAAAAAGAACAAAGCTAGAGGTATCCAAGATTTCAAGATATAAGTACAAAATTGTAGTAATCAAAAGAGTATGGTCCTGGCACCACAATAGACACATCAATCAATGGAAGAGACCCAGAAATGGACCCAAAACTATACGGTCAATTAATTTGTGACAAAGGAGGCAAGAACATGCAATGAGAAAAAGACAGTCGCTTCAATAAATGATGCTGGGGAAACTGGACAGCTACATGCAAATAAAAAAATAAAATAAAATAAAATAAAATAAAATAAAATAAAATAAAATAAAATAAAACGACCACTTCTTTACACCATACACAAAAATAAACTCAAAATGGATGAAAGACCTAAATGTGAGATCTGAAACAATAAAAATCCTACAAGAAAACACAGGCAGTAATTTCTTTGACATTGGTGGTAGAAACATTTTTCTAGATATGTCTCCTCAGACAAATGAGATAAAAGCAAAAACAAAATATTAGGACTACACCAAAATAAACTTATGCACAGTGAAGTAAGCCATGAAGAAAACAAAAAAGAAATCTGCATGTGAGAAGAGATTTGCAAATGATATATTAGATAAGGGGTTAATATCTAAAGTATATAAAGAATTTATACAATTCAACACTAAAAAACCCCACAAATAATCTGATTTAAATTTGGGCAAGGGACCTGAATAGACATTTTTCCAAAGAAGATATACAAATAGGAAACAGGTGAAAAGATGCTCAACATCACTAATCATTAGGGAAATGCAACTCAAAACCATAGTGAGATATGAACTTACACCTGTCATAATGGCTAGAATCCAAAAAACAAGAAATAACAAGTGTTGGCAAAGATGTGAAGGAAAACGAAACAAAACAAAAATCTTGTGCACTGGTGGTGGGAATGTAAATTGGTGCAGCTGTTGTGGAAAACAGTATGGAGGTTTCTCAAAAATTTAAAAAATACCTGGAGAGTATTATGCTAAATGAAATAAGTCAGACTGAGACAGACAAATACCATATGATTCCATTTATGAATGGAAAAAATAATGAATGAACACTCAGCAGAATAAGATCTATAAATGTAGAGAACAAATTGCTGGTTGTCAGAGGGGAGTGTGGTGGAGGGTTAGGTAAAATGGATGAAAAGGAGAGGAAGATGCAGGTTTCTAGTAATGGAATGAATAAGACGAGGCAATAAAAGGTACAGCATAGAGAATACAGCGAATGGCATTGTAATAGTGCTATAATTGGATACGTGGTAGGTACACTTGTGGTGAATATAGCATAATGCATAAACTTGTCAAATAATTAAGCTGTATACCTAAAACTAATATAACATTGTGCGTCAACTATACTCAAAACAAAAAATAAAATTACAATGTTTTCTAACTCTAAAGTAATGCCATTTCTTTTTTTACAGATTTGTATCAGAAGACGGCAGTAGTAACAGCAACCAGTCATCAAGTTAAAGGTAAATTGAGGAATCAAAATGAAAATGACATAATTCATAAAGTAGTTTAAAAATTTTAACAATACCTTAGTGTAAAAATGCTATTATTCCATATTCCATCATCTTGATTCCTATTTATCAATATCATATACTAAGACAAAGAGTAAAAAAAAAGAATTTGATAATTTTGTTTTACATTAATTTACAAATATTTAATGTTAGCTAAAATTAGCCAGAGATTTATTAACCAACATAAAAATTATGATAAATGACTTTAAAGAGATTCTAAATACGTTCGTAAAGTATTTATGAACAATCGTGCATCCTGCTTCCACAGTTAAGTTTCTAATTTGGTAGATTTACACAGATTAAACTCACATTTAATTTCTTCCTCACTAAGCCTCCATGGTTATGGTTATCCTTATTTTTGAAATGAGGCAACAGACATAAAAAACTTAAAAAATTATCTGTGTGTACAAAATTTTACTAAGTCTTGGAACTGGAATTTCATTTAAAACAAACACATTCCAGGGTTTAACTCTTTGTTGTTGTTGTTTTGTTTTTTCTTTCTTTTTATTTAAATACAATTAGGCCACATATAGTACATCATTAGTTTCAGATGTAGTGTTCAATGATTCATCAGTTGCACATAACACCCAGTGCTCATCACATCATGTACCCTCCTTAATGCTCAGTCCCCCATTACCCCACCCACCTCCCCTCCAGCAACCCTCCGTATGCTTCCATAGTTAAGAGTCTCTCATGGTTTGTCTCCCTCTCTGATTTCTTCCCAGGCTTCCATCCATTCCCTTATGATCCTCTGTGCTCTTTCTTATATTCCACATATGAGTGAAACCATACGATAATTTCTTTCTCCGATTGAGTTATTTCACTTAGCATAATTAAATACTTATCTGTAAAAATTCTGTGCTATAGCCTCTTCTTCCTCCTGGTATCTAACTTCCTGCCCTTACTCCTCACCCCCAAAACTTTCCACATTGGCTCCCTCAATTCTCTCTCCTCAATGCCTGTTCTTTCTTTTTTTCTTTTTTCTTAAAATTTTTTATTATGTTATATTAGTCACCATCATTACTTTTTGATGTAGTGTTCCATGATTCATTGTTTGCGTATAACACCCAGTGCTCCATGCAATATGTGCCCTCCTTAATACCCATCACCGGCCTATACCAATCCTCCACTCCCCTCCCCTCTGAAGCCCAGTTTGTTTCCCAGAGTCCATAGTCTCTCGTGGTTCATTCCCCCTTCTGTTTACCCCCCCTTCATTCTTCTCTTCCTTCTCCTACCAATCTTCCTGCTATACCTTATGTTATATAAATGAAAGAAACCATATGATAATTGTCTTTCTCTGCTTGGCTTATTTCACTTAGCATAATCTCCTCCAGTCCTGTCCATGTTGCTGCAAATGTTGGGTAATCATTCTTTCTGATGGCTGAGTAATATTCCATTGTATATATGGACTATATCTTCTTTATCCATTCATCTGTTGAAGGGCATCTTGGCTCCTTCCACAGTTTAGCTCTTGTGGACAATGCGGCTATGAACATTGGGGCGCATATGGCCCTTCTCTTCACTACTTCTGTATCTTTGGTGTAAATACCCAGTAATGCAAGTGCTGGGTCATAGGGTAGCTCTATTTTTAACATTTTCAGGGACCTCCACTCTCTTTTCCAAAGTGGCTGAACCAACTCACATTCCCACCAACAGTGTAAGAGGGATCCCCTTTCTCCACATGCTCTCCAACATTTGTTGTTTCTTGCCTTGTCCATTTTTGCCATTCTAACTGGAGTAAGGTCGTATCTCAATGTGGTTTTGATTTGAATATTCCCTGATGGCTAATGATGCTGAATATTTTTTCATGTGTCTGTTAGCCATTTATATGTAATCATTGGAAAAGTGTCTGTTCATATCTTCTGCCCATTTTTTGATTTGATTATTTGTTTCTCGTGTATTGAGTTTGAGAAGTTCTTTATAGAACTTGGATACCAGCCTTTAATCTGTACTTTCATTTGCAAATATCTTCTCCCATTCTGTGGGTTGCCTCTGTGTTTTGATGACTGTTTCCTTCTCTGTGCAGAAACTTTTGATCTTGATGAAATCCCAAAAGTTCGTTTTTTCCTTTTGTTTCTCTTGCCTTTGGAGACCTGTCATGAAAGAAGTTGCTGTGGCCGATGTCGAAGAGGTTACAGCCTATGTTCTCCTGTATGATTTTCATGGATTCCTGTCTCACATAGAGGTCTCATCCACTTGGAGTTTATTTTTGTGTATGGTGTGAGAGAGGGGTCAAGATTGATTCTTTTATATATAGCTGTCCCATTTTCCCAGCACCATTTAATGAAGAGACTGTCTTTTTTCCACTGGATGTTTTTTCCTGCTTTGTCAAAGATTAGTTGCCCAAAGAGCCGAGGGTCCATTTCTGGGTTCTCGATTCTGTTTCATTCGACTATGTGTCTGTTTTTGTGCCAACACCATGTTGTCTTGGTGATCAGAGCTTTGTAGTATAGCTTGAAATCAGGCAACGTGATGCCCCCAGCTTTGGTTTTCTTTTTCAACATGTACTTGGCAATTTGGGGTCTTTTATGGTTCCACACAAATTTCAGGATTGTTCTACTCTTTGAAAAATGTCATCGTTATTTTGATCGGGATGGCGTTGAAAGTGTAGATTGCTCTGGGTAGCATAGACATTTTAAATATGCTTGTTCCTCCAATCCATGAGCATGGAATGTTTTTCCATCTTTTAGTGTCTACTTCAATGTCTTTCATCAGTGTTCTGTAGTTTCTAGAGTATAGACCCTTTACCTCTCTGGTTAAGTTTATTCTGAGATATCTTATGATTTTTGTTGCGATTGTAAATAGAATCTATATCCTAATTTCTTTTTCTTCAGTATCGTTGATCATGTGTAGAAATGCAACTGATTTCTGAGCATTGATTTTATATCCTGCCACATTACTGAATTGTTCTATGAGTTCTAGGAATTTGTGGTGGATTCTTTTGGGTTTTCCATATAAAGTACCATGTCATCTGCGGAGAGAGAGTGTTTGACTTCTTCTTTGCCAATTTGAATACCTTTTATTCTTTTTTGTTTTCTGATTGATGTTTCTAGGACTTCTAATACTTTGTTGAACCATAATGGTGACAGTGGGCATCCTTGTCATGTTCCCTATCATGAGAATGATATTTGCTGTAGGCTTATCATAGATTTTTTTTTTTTTTAGATTATATTTATTTATTTGACAGAGAGACAGCCAGCAAGAGAGGGAACACAGCACGGTAGTGGGAGAGGAAGAAGCAGGCTCCCAGCAGAGGAGCCCGATGTGGGACTCAATCCCAGAATGCTGGGATCACGCCCTGAGCTGAAGGCAGACGCTTAACGACTGTGCTACCCAGGTGCCCCCATAGATGGTTTTATAAAATTGAGGAATGTTCCCTTTATCCCCACACTGAAGAGTTTTAATCAGGAAAGGATGCTGTATTTTGTCAAATGCTTTTTCTGCATCAATTGAAAGGATCGTATAGTTCTTGTCTCTTCTCATATGAATGGGATCTATCACACTGATCAATTTGCGAATGTTGAACCACCCTTGCATCCCAGGGATGAATCCCACTTGGTCATGATGGATAATCCTTTTAATATACTATTGGATCCTATTAGCTAGGATCTTGTTGAGAATTCTGGTGTCCATATTCATCAGGGATATCGGTCTGTAATTCTCCTTTTTGATGGGGTCTTTGCCTGGGTTGGGAATTAAGGTAATACTGGCCTCTTAGAATGAGTTTGGTAGTTTTCCTTCTGTTTCTATTTTTTGAAACAGCTTCAGGAGAATAGGTATTATTTCTTCTTTGAATGTTTGGTAGAATTCCCCAGGGAATCCGTCAGGCCCTGGAGTCTTATTTTTTGGGAGGTTTTTGATCACTGCTTCAATCTCTTCATAATTAATCAGTCTGTTTAAATAATCAATTTCTTCCTGTTTCAGTCTTGGTAGTTTATAGGTTTCCAGGAAGGCATCCATTTCTTCCAGTTTGTTTAATTTATTGGCACAAAGCTGTTGATAAAAGTTTCTAATGATCCTTCCTATTTCATTGGTGTCAGTCATGATCTCTGTCCTTTCATTCATAATTTTATTAATTTGGATCCTTTTTCTGTTCTTTTGAATAAGTCTGGCCAGTGCCTTATGGATCTTATTTATTCTTTCAAAGAACCAGCTTCTAGTTCTGCTGATCTGTTCTACTGTGCTCCTGGTTTCTAATTCATTAATCTGTGCTCTAATCTTGATCACCTGCCTTCTCGTGCATGGGTTAGTCCTGTTCTTCTGTTCAAGCTCCAGCTTCTTGAGGTGAGAATATAAAAACTGCATTTTAGATTTCTCTATTCTTTTGAGTGAGGCTTGGATGGCTATGTATTTTCCCCTTAGGACTGCCTTTGCAGTGCCCCATAGGTTTTTGGACTGATGTGTTTTCATTTTCATTAGTTTCCATAAATTGATTTTGTTCTTCTTTAATTCCCTGGTTTACCCAATCATTCCTAAGCAGGATGGTTCTTAGTTTCCAAGTGTTTGAGTTTCTTCCAAATTTTTCCTTGTGATTGAGTTCCAGTTTCAAAGCATTGTGGTCTGAGAATATGCAGGGAATAATCTCAGTCTTTTGGTATCTTTGGAGACCTGTTTTGTGACCCAGTATATGGTCTATTCTGAAGAAAGTTCCATGTGCATTCAAAAAGCATGAATACTGTTTTCTGGGCTGTAGAGTTCTATATATATCTATGAGGTCCATCTGGTCCAGTATGTCATTTAAAGCTCTTCTTTCCTGGTTGATTTTCTGCTTAGGTGATCTGTCTATTGCTGAGAGTGGAGTGTTTAGGTCCCCTACTATTATCATATTATTATGTATACGTCTCTTTATTCTGGTTAAGGGTTGGCTTGTGTATCTAGCTCCTCCCCTGTCGGGGGCATAGATATTTATACTTGTTAGATCCTCTTGTTGGATACACCCTTGAAGAATAATATAGTGTCCTCCTGTATCTCTAACTACAGTCTTTAGCTTAAAATCTAATCTGTCTGGTATGAGAATTGCTACCCCAGCTTTCTTTTGAAGTCCGTTGGCATGAAAAATGGTTCTCTATCCCTTCACTTTCAGTCTGGATGTATCTTTAGGTTCAAAATGAGTCTCTTTAAGCAGCATATGGATGGGTCATGTCTTTTTATCCAATCTGCAACCCTGTGGCATTATGGGACCATTTAGGCCATTCACATTGAGAGTGATTATTGAGAGGTATAATTTAATGATGTCATGCTGCCTTGAAGTTTCTGTAGATTATAAATTTCTATTGTGTATCACTCTTGGGGTCTTTTAACTTTTAGAGAACCCCGCTTAATATTTCTTGTAGGGCTGGCTTGGTGGTCACATAGTCTTTCAGTTTCTGCCGGTTCTTGTCTCTCCATCCATTCTGAATGACACCCTTGCTGGATAAAGAATCCTTGGCTGCATGTTCTTCTCACTTAGTGCTCTGAATATGTCCTGCCAGTTTTTTCTGGCTTGCCAGGTCTTTGTAGACAGTGCTGATGTTATTCAGATGTTCCTCCATCTGTAGGTGAGGATTCCCTTCCCCCTGGCCCATTTCAAGATTTTTTCCTTGGATCTAAGATCTATTATGTGACATGGTATTGGTCTGTTCTCACTGATCTTGGGAGGTGTCCTCTCAGCCTCTTGGACACGAATGCTTATTTCCTTAACCAGATTAGGGAAGTTCTCAGCTACGATTGTTCAAATATCTCTTCTAGACCTCTCTCTTTCTCCACCCCTTGGGGATACCAATGATTCTGATATTGGAACGTTTCCTTGAATCAGTAATCTCCCGTAATCACCATTCTTGAGATTGAATTTTTTTTCAGCCAAGTTCCCATTTTTTCCTTCTTTCTATCATTCCATCTGCCAATTCACTAATTCATCCTTCCTCCTCTTTTACCCTGGCTATCAGAGCATCCAGTTTAGACTGCATTTGATCCATAGCATTCTTAATTTCTGCAAGATTCACTCTCATTTCCACCCAGGGTTGAACTCTTAAGAACTTCACAATTTTGACTCATATAGCCTGATATATACATAGTGATGGAAAATGGAATTTGCATTTATTGAGGATCTAGTAGATGCAAGGCAAAATGATAAATGTGCTCCAGGTTAGAAAGAAAATTCTCTATTCTAAATTCTAATAGAAAATTCTAATAGAAAATTCTAAATTCTCTATTCTAAAAGGGGATAAAGTTGGCAGTTGTATATATTCAGAATAGATAACCATAAATTGTCTGTATATGTACATATATACATTAATGTACCTACATATTCAAATTTATAAGTCATATACATAAAGAAATCCTAATATTTGACACATTTCGCCTATCACTGGCAGTGAATGGAAAAACTAAGAATTCAACCATGAGTGAAATCAAGAGTTCATCCAGTTACTAATTTGCCATTCCTCCATACTTTACATCGATGGAGAGTTAAGTCAATGGATCTCTGTTTACCATCTGCCACCGAAGAAAACATTTCTAAATACTACCATTAATGTCAAATGGTTTTTTTGTCAGTATGTGTAAATGGGAGAGTTGGTGGTGAGGAAGGAACTAGAGAGAGATTTTGAATATGATTGAGTGAGTGAGCCCTATTCAGCAAGGGATATGTAAGAAAAGAGCTGGAGGAGGTGCAAGTATTTCCCCAGTTGAGATATTTGAAAGGAGGTACTTGACTTCCCAGGGTCAACTCATGGGAAGCTTTTATTTAAATGTAAAGGATGAAATGCAGCAAAGAGAGTGCAGGCAAGCAATGGGCACCACAGAGACACCTCATGCACAAGGCCTCAAGGTTCCTTATTTTAAATTTTAAACAGCCCATTACAAATTCCATTGCCATTGTCTTGGCAAAAAGTGAAACCAGGCAACCAGGCTTTCCCAGAGATAAAGATAGAGCTTTTCCATTCCAGCTATAAATCAATCTGTCTGATCCAGGTGTAGAGCTGGCAGAGGTATCCACGCTTATATCTAGGCAACGGCTTTCCAAGCGCTTGAATGGTCCCATGAAAAGAAGAGTCAGGAATGTTTGATGAATAAAAGTGATGTCAGTTTAGCTGGAGTAGAGTTAGCAAGAGGGCTGTGGTAGTGAGTAGGTCAGACAGTAAAACTCCTGTAGGCTGTGGGAAGTCTTGGGGGCCATCTGTGTTTTGTTCTCAGTAAAAGGGGGAAATCTCTGAAGAATTCATTTCAAGCATATGACTTCTACTTGAAAAGGCTGATTTGTTTAAAAAAATAATTAAATAAAATAAAAAGCTGTTTTGTTGAAAATAGTCTGTAGAAGTAAATTTTGAAGGTGCCCAACAGAATGGATTGATAGTTTGAATATAAAGTGTAAGAAAAAGTGCTTAAATAATGTTTACTGATAAAGCAGTCAGATAATCAAGGTTAAATGTAAACGCAGACTTGTTTTCAAATTTGTGCTCTTAATTTTAAAATTTACATTAAAATTTGTGAACATTGTGAGAGAAAATTTACACAGGTAATGGAGAGCCGAAAGTGTCTTGTATGTCATGACAAGTAGTTTGTTTTCTCATCTGTGAGAAAGTATTGTCGTATAAAGTATTTTTGAAGTGGTAAGGAAAAGATTCAGCATGACATGGTTTTTGGTTTTTTGTTTTTAATTCTTAAAATTTTACTGGGATAAAAAGTAGGGAAAAAGTCAGTCAAACTCAGTAAGAACAACAGGCTAGTGAGACAGCTATGAGACTACGGAATACACAGAAATGCAGGAGGAGGCAGGATTAGGTAAGAGGAAAAGAACAAGAAAGATTTGGGAGATATAACAGAGGTAGACTCAATTGAAGGGGTGACTGGATGGCTGTATTTGAGTTAGAATACAAGAGAAGTACAAAGACTTAACCATTTCTGATACAATTGGTGATGACACCTTTTACTAATGACATATTTTGTATCTGGATCAGGACCAGCTTGTGTTGGAGTGATGACATGGAGGGGGTGAAGAATGAGTTTGGTTTTGAACATCTGTATGTATGTGGACACCTGTTGGATATGTACAAAGGTCTTCTGGAAATACTCTTCTTCTAAAGATAAAAATAGACAAATTAATAGTTATTATTTATTTCTTCACATATTTGTATTGTTCTTTCCCTCTGTTTCCTTGCTGGTGATTTTCTTTCATCCATGTGAATTGTTGAAACTGTGTAAATGAAATGTGTATGCATACCACTTTATAATATTTTCCTTTACTGGGAATTCACAGACAATTCACGAAAAAGAAAGCTGGCTTTAAGAATTTCATGGAGCATAGACTGTGACACTATAAGCAGTGTTCTATAAGCTAATTACTTGCTACAGCAGTAGTTGCACAGTAAAATTAGGTAGCTTTTATTAACGATTAAAATTTAACATTTCTTTTTTTCTCTATTTGTTTTACAACAGTGACTAAACGATGTCAAAAAGTTGGAGAAAGACTATTACCAAGACATTCATCATTAACTGCCTGTTTCAAGAATGAAAAAAACAAAAATCTGCTAGTCTCTTCTTTTGTTATGGCTTAAGGCTTTCAATTTCACAAACAAAATTAAATCCTGAGGGTGAAATATGTAGGCCCGTGTCTATTAATTCTTCTACCTGCTGTGATCCTTTATGGGGAAAAGCAACATTGCCTCTTTTGAACCAAGGGATCTGGTTCAAAATATCCCAAGCTGTAAGCATTCCATTGTGCACTGCTGATGCCCACCCTCAGATGCCCAGGGCCATGCTAACTGCTCCCTTTGCAGGAAAAGACACCCACAGTTCACACCTTTCCAGTAGCTCATGGTTCTATCCTCTATCCATTCCAGGCTTTGGGATATTGAGAGGAAATGTTGCTAGGTAAGGTCAGCCCCAGAACCCTCACGTAGTCACTAACATGATTCTATGTTCAGGGAATTGCTTGAACTGAGTTCCTTGTCATAGATAACTGTTGTGTCTCCAGGTGATACTTCCTTGGCTTCAAGTAAACTGAGATCTAGGCTATATCTTTGTCCTTTGGTGAACCCAGACTTGTTAGTCCTTTTTCACAGAGCTGAGCTTTTCTGGGTAAGAATTTCTTGTTCCAATGCCCAACTCCCTATCTCCCTGTTACTGAAATGAGTGCACTTGTGCATCCCTCAAGGCATTGTGGGATAAGGGAACTGTCAACCTAGCTGGAGTCTAATGAGAACCTACAGAGTCTCCAACAATAAACAAAGATTCTTTGCTCCTGATTCAGGGGTGGGAGTACCTCACCACAGAAACCAAGAGATTCCTTTTCCAAATGTCCATCAACTGATGAATGGATAAATATTGTATGGATAGTGATCTATGCACAATCAATATGACTCAGCCATAAAAAAGAATGAAACCCTGACACCTCTACAAATTGGGTGAACCTTTGAAATCATTGTGCTAAGTGAATAAAGCCAGTCACAAAACCCATAGGTTATTCGTTGGTATAAAATATCCAGAACAGGTGCATCTATAGAGACAAAGTTTAGAGATTGTGTAGGGCTGGGTTGTTTAGGAGGGGGCTATGGAGCCAGGGATGAGGGGTGGTGATAGCACACATCTGTGAATATATGAAAAATCTTAAAATCATTCAACTGTACACTTTAGTGGGTGAATTGTGTGAAAAAAATACACTATCAGGATGATTCTACCATACCTCACCCTCATTGCCGCTAACTTATTTTAGGTCATTATGATCACTGGCCTGCCTCATTTAATAAGAATTTCTGAGAATGCCAGTGTACTACTAGCAGGTCCAAGTTTTAAGCCTCACTGGAGTTTAACGTTGCACCTGTTTGCACAATTCATCCTTGCACTAGGTTATACTGGGATAAAAGAAGGTATAGCTGAGAGATGGGTAGAAGTTGAGTTAGGTTTTGGGTATGTGTGGTTTAAGATTTCTCTTAGAACATTCAAAGACAGTTACATGCTCTTGTGCACCTGGGACACATTTCCTATTTGTCTTGCTGTCTTTCCCACCCCTACAGCTTCCCTGCTAGTGCTTAGAGTAACTGTTAACAAAACACTTAGGTTTCCTTTGCCTTTCTCCAGCTGATTACAATCTAATACTGTAAGAATAGGCACACACGTGAAGAAAAGTGCTTTTTGATGGTCTTATCCCAGATCAAGATCAATATTCTTGATTTTTCCTTATTTGCAAAGATAATTAACTCTGTAGTAGCATTTAAATAGAAAATGTCTTGTACAAGTTGTTAACATTTCTATTTTCCCCTAACTCCTCCACCACACCAAATAAAACATGCCAGAAAACCATAACATGGAGAACCAAAATTACTAAGAACTTCACCAGAAAAGCAAATCATGCTCATTTACCCCTATGTCACTAATGAAGGGTTTAATCCATGTAACCTTAGCCAGAACAAATAAGTTGTATGCAAAGACAAAAGCTTGTTTCTGGTGCTCTCTTCCTCAACGGGTTTCCAGCCAGTTGGGAGCCCTACATGTGAGCCAGCATGAGCTGAATGCAAATGTTGTCCTTACTCACAGGGCTGAGGACAGTATGGTGGACTCCTGAGTACTCCTACCTTCAAGCCTCATAGCTTTCCAATGGCCTTTAGCCCTGCCATGCTGGCTTTGCTTTGGCCCAGCCTAGCTCCTTTTCTTTGCACTGCTCTCTGAGCTTGGAAAACTGCAGACCCACCTGGGCAAGACTACTGGTGCCTCAACCTCCCCTTTTTATCTCCAGGTAGGGCCAGACTCTTCCTGGAGAGAGTTTCCTGTAGCTCTGGGAATCCTAGCTCTCCCTTTCTAATCCTCTGCTGATTCCTTCTTCTCTATCTCCCTAACCCCCAGGCCAGGGCTGAGGATGTCAGCCAAGGTATCCACTCTCTGAATCAAGGGTCAAGGGTGAAGATTGCTGGGAAGATGGCAAGTGTGATGACTCTAAACTCACCTCATCCCACAGATATAACTAGATAGCACTAACATCAGTGTAACTAACCCAGAAAACAACCCAAAGACTGATAGAACAAACTTCACAACTAAATGAAGAGAAGAGACCACATGAAAGAGGTAGGAATGGTGTAGATGTGGTGGGAGTCTCAAGGGACTGTCAGAGGGAAGGAGGAGCCTGCAAGCATGGAGAAGCAGACTATCACATTGGGGAGTCCTGATGGGCAAGACAAATCTCCATAACATTTGACTTTGAAACCAGAGGGGTTGAAATTTGTGAGTTCTTAAAACCAGCAGAACTTAAAAGCTAGAGTTTTAAAAATCAGACCAGCTCCGGGAGAGCCAAGAGGCAAGGGGAAACTGAGTCCTTCTCCTAAAGAGATAGCACAACAAGTAGCCCTGCAGAAATACAGCATAGAAGCAGCAGCGTGAAAAACACATGGGGCATACAGGAAGGAGAGGTGTTTACTAATCTCATGGCATGTCTTCAGGGACAGAGACATTTGGGAGACTCCTCTACCAACAAAGGAGCTGGCAGGTACCATTTCCCTCCCCTACCCTGCAGCATAAACACAGGGCCATTAACTAAAACCAGCACAGCACCAACACTAATTAGCTAACTTGCTAACTAACAACGGATGTCTTACCCCTCTGCAATTTAGTGGATCCACCTCATAAAATATGCTCTTGGCCAGAGCCCATTCAAGGTAGTATCACAAGCCTGGCAGTGGACAAACAGCCTGGACAAGTGGCCGCTTCCCCAGGGTGAGGAAAAGATAACCACACACACCGGTCAGACTGCATCCTTAGCACTGCGCCAGGGGCAGACAGCTGGGCTGACGGCAGGCTCCACCCACCAATGAAAGCTTTTCAGGAGGCAACACAGGGAAAGTACTGTGAAGTGTGGTGCTACCACATCTCTGGCAAATGCCTGTTCTAACTCAACCCAAGCCCAAGTCAGCCCCAGACTGGCCCACTAACACCATCGAGACCAAAAACTGTCCACAACAGGCAAGGAAAGCCACTGCAGATGACTGAACTGACGGGAAATCCAGCTCAGCCACAATAGTAGGGTGCGTGCAATATACATAGCAGATACCCCTGTTCTGGTGAACAGTGGACATTGCACTACAGGGCATTTCATAAGACCATTGCATTCAAGAGCAGGAGATGTAATCGACTCCTAATACAGAGAAACAGACAGAGAGAGTTAGGAAAAATGAGAAGACAGAGGAATATGTCCAAAATGAAAAAAAAAAAAAAAAAGATGGGACAAAATCATAGCAAGAGCCCTAAGCAAAATAGAAATAAGTAATATGTCTGATAGAGAATTTAAAGTGATGATCATAAAGACACTCACTGGGCTTGAGAAAAGAGTGGAAGACAATAGTGAGACCCTTAAAAAAGAGATTAAAAAAAGAACCAATCAGAGATGAAGAACACAATAAATGCAATTAAAAATATACTACATAAAATAAATAGTAGACTAGATGAAGCAGAAAAATGAATCAGCAACCAGGAGGACAGAGTAATGGGAAGTAATCGAGCTGAGAAGATGAGAGAAAAAATTATGCAAAAGACTTGGAGAACTCAGCAACCACATCAAGCATAATAACATTCACATTAGAAGGATCCCAGAAAGAGAAAAAAGAGAAAAGGGGACAGAATATGTATTTGAAGAAATAATAATAAAACTGTCTGAATCTGGGGAAGTAAACAGAAATCCAGATTCAAAAGTTACAGAGATAACTGAACAAAATCAACCCAAAAAGATCCACGCCAAAACATACAGTAATATAAAAGTAGTGATGGGGCACCTGGGTGGCTCAGTTGATTAAACATCAACCCTTGATTTCTGCTCAGGTCATGATCTCAGAGCCCTGGGATCAAACCCCGTGTTAGGTTCCATGCTAGCTGGGAGTCTGCTTGATGATTCTCTCCTTCTCTTTTTAAAAAGATTTTATTTATTTGAGGGGAAGAGAGAGAGAGAGAGAGAGGGAGAGAGAGACAAAGAGCATGTATGGGGAGAGGGGCAGATAGACAAGCAGAATACCTGCTGAATGGGGAGCCTGATGCAGGTCCCAATCCCAGGACCCTGAGATCATGACCTGAGGTGAGGTAAGATGCTTAACTGGCTGAGCCACCCAGGTGCCCCAGATTCTCTCGATTCTCTTTTTCTTCCTCTTCCTCTGCCTTCCCCCAAATCACCCACACACAGGCTCTCTGTCTCTCTAAAATACATAAATAAAAAATTAATTAAAAAGTAGTGATAAAGAGAGAATCTTAAAAGCAGCAAAAGAAGACAGTTACATACAAGGGAAACCCCATAAGGCTATTAACTGATTTTTTCAGCAGAAATTTTGCAGGCTGAAAGAAAGTGGCATGATACATCCAAAGTGCAGAAAGGAACAAAATCTGCAGCCAAGAATACTCTGTATAGCAATGCTATCATTCAAAATAGAAGGAGAGATAAAGAAATTCTCAGACCAAAAAAAAAAAAAAAATGAAGGAATTCACGGCCACTAAACCACTCATTCAGGAAATGTTAAAGAGGACTCTTTGAGTGGAAAAGAAAGACCATAAGTAGGAGTGAAGAAAAGAGAAAGCTCAAAAGCAGTGAAAATATGTATATCTGTAAAAATCAGTCAAGGCACTCACAAAATAAAAGGAGGTAAAGCATGACAACATATTCCTAAGATGTGGAGGAGAGGAGGAAAGAATCAGTTCAAACTTAAGTGACTACCAACTTAATGTAGACTGCTATATGTAGACGATGCTATATACAAACCTCATGGTAATCACAAATCAAAGACCAGTAATGAATGTAATCCCTTACAATTAAGCTTTCTTTGGTTGGAAAATTCTTTGCATAAAAGTTTATTTTCTTCTATTTTTCTGATTTACTTCTGTTTGTACATTGCCATTGAATGATCCATTCAAACTTCAAATTGCCTGTCAAAAAGTATATGGCTCATTTATGGAACATAAGAAGTAGGAAGATCCGTAGAAGAAGAAAGGGAAGAAGAAAGGGGGGGTAAACAGAAGGGGGAATGAAACATAAGAGACTATGGACTCTGGGAAACAAACTGAGGGCTTCAGAGGGGAGGGATAGAGCCTATCCCTATTCCATGGGATAGGCTGGTGATGGGTATTAAGGAGGGCACATATTGCATGGTGCAGTGGGTGTTATACGTAGGTAATGAATCATGGAACTTTACAACAAAAACTAGGGATGTACTGTATGGTGACATAATTTAATAAAAATTATTATATAAAAAAAGTATATGGCCACTATATAGGACATGAAACAGTTTTACATGAAGTGTCCACTACCTGTCTACATTTTTTACATTTTATATATGGAATTCCTGAAGCCATTTTATTCTGTAATAGAGTACACTAATGTTCTTCTTTTATTTATTAGAGTTGACCGCCGTTATCTCTCTTCTTCCTTTAATCCCTTAATATCCCATTTTGGGGTTTTTTTAGACATATAAAAGATTCTTTTTTCATGCACTTTCAATTTGCCATGATAGCTGTATATTCCACTAAAGCAATGGCTTGGAAATGGGAACATTACAGGAATTACGCAGATGGTGTCCAACCTTCCAAGGTTTGCCTATGTATATTTATGGAAGCCATGGTGCCTTTATTGGTGTAACATTGGGAAGAAGGTCCTTCGTTGAGGAGAGCAGTTTTTGTGGGTTTATTTCCTTCTATTTGGCCTTTCTGCAAAGACAATTGTGAACCACCTGTAGTCAAACAATTTAGGTATATTAGTCATTGCAGTGAGAGTAAACACAGACCATGGAGACCCATGAGGCATCTCAGCAAGAAGATGTTTAAAATGCCTTATAAGATCGTGGCTTAAGGTATTTGGGGAAGGTTTTAGTACCAGATCTTTGTTCTGGCTTCGAAAGAGTCCATTAAGTAGAGGTGATTCTATGATTGTGTATCTAATAAATCTTATCCAGGAGAAGGGAAGGCTAGAACAATCCTAAAGCTGTAATTGGTTGAACAAGCAACAGGTTCCCAAGTTAGCCCAAGAAGGACATATTTGGTCATTTTTTTCTGGTTTGTTTCAGATGTTTATATTTTGTTTGTATTTGGACATGATTAAAAATGGTCATGTTTTTGTCTTGATCCTTAATTGTCCCACAGCATCTGTGTTTGATGTTGATTCTTTTTTCAAAGTATTTATGTTCAACAGCAGAACACTGAAGCGGGCTAATAGTACCAAGCCAACTCTTCCATATCAGGGGCTGCTTTTCTTTTCTTCACTCCTATGTAATTAAGTTATGTTATTGTATTAATCTAATGACAGAAGAAGACAAGTGAGACATATATGTATATATTAAATTTAAGTTGTGATAAGGTTTAGGAAGAACCATCTAAGCAGAATATCTATTTCAGCTGATTATTGATTTTAAGTGGTATGTCTCTCTCTATATATACTGTTAGAGTAGTTAAATAAGGAAGACATTAAACTGGAGAGGCTCTAGTGTCTTTGGCAGTCTGCATAAGCAAACCAAAGCCTAAGGCAGAGTCAACGCATTGATATCTTAGAAAATGAAACTCAAGAAATAACTAATTATAAACATCGAAATAACTAGATTTCCCTCAAAAAGGGCACCCATTTAAACTGTAGCCAATTAAATAATTGCTTTGCTTTTACAACTTCTGTATAAGAACCTCTGATCTAGCTCCCCACTGTGTGCCCCTAACTATTTGTGTTCTGTTGCTGCCTGACTTGAAGTATTGTTTGCTCAAATAAACTCTTCCACATATAATGTGCCTCAATTTACCTTTTTACAGTACATATCCATATAACAGAGAATGAAAGAATACTATATATTACTGATGTATAAATTATATATAAATGTGTGTTTTAATAAATATATCAAGATATATCAAAATGATATCAATGATATCATTTTAAGTTGCAAATTAAGATAATAACATAGTGCACGCTTATTATATCTATGTAATAAATAACTCAGTCAAGATACAGAATGTTTCCATCATCCCAAAATAATTTGTTATGTCCTTTTTCAGTAAATTTCACCTCTCTTGACCTAGGGAACTATCAGTCTGATCTCTAGTATTACATTCTCACCTGTTCTATAATTTTACGTCAACAGCAACATCCAGGATGCACCCTTATGTGTTTCACTCTGAACAATGTTTCTGAGTTTCATGCATGTTATATGTTTGCTAGTATTTCATTCTTTTTATTGCTGGATAACATACCCCTATTTAAAATACCAGAATTTCCTTATGTATTCAACTAATGGAAATCTGGGTATTTTTTCCACTTTCTTTCTACTATGACTAAAGTTATTGTAAAAATTTATGTAGAAGCCTTGTTTTGGACATACATAATTTCTTTGAGGGTAAATACCTAGGAGTGGTTTGTATAGGTCTTATAGTAAGAGTATGTTTACCTTTACAAATTTAATAAAATGTTTTTCCAAATGTTTGTATTATTTCATATACCTGCAAGCAATGCATGAGAGTTCCAGTTGCTCCAAATCTTGGCCAATATTTAATAATGTCAGTCTTTGAAATATAAGCTATTATGATGGATATGTAGTAGTGATTTAAATAGGACTGTGATTTAAATAGAGTTTCCCTGAAGATAAATATTGTCTTTTCCTGCACTTATTAGACATCTGTATCATTTGCTTATCTACTTTTGGAAACCGTCTGCTAATACAGTTTGCCTATTTTTTAATTACTGATGCAGATCTTTTATCATATATACATATTTTCTATTTCCCTTCCAGCCTGTGATTTGACTTTTTACTTTCCGAACAGTGCCTTTCATTTTTCTTTATAATAATATTTTTTTATTATGTTAGTCACCATACAGTACATCCCTGGTTTTTGATGTAAAGTTCCATGATTCATTAGTTGCGTATAACACCCAGTGCACCATGCAAAAGGTGCCCTCCTTACTACCCATCACCAGCCTATCCATTTCCCTACCCCCTCCCCTCTGAAGCCCTCAGTTTGTTTCTCAGAGTCTATAGTCTCTCACGCTTCATTCCTCTGATTACCCCCTTTCTTTATCCCTTTCTTCTCCTACTGATCTTCCTAGTTCTTATGTTCCATAGATGAGAGAAACCATATGATAATTGCCTTTCTCCACTTGACTTATTTCACTTGGCATTATCTTTCAAAAATCAGATGTTGTTAATTTCAATGAAGTCCAATTTATCTTTTCTTTTTTTCTTTTCTTGTTAGTGACTTTTGCACCCATCTCAAAAAATTTCAGTATATATGCTCATGAAGACTTTCCTTAAATTTTCTTTTTTCCCCTATATCTTCTTATGGAAGTTTTCTACTCTTATTAATTATGTTTGGCCCAATGATCCATTTCAGCTTAGTATTTACATGTGGCATGATGAAGGGTTTGGGGTTCCTGTCCTCATAGGAACATGTAGTTTTCCTAGAGGCACTTGTTGACCTGACAGTGCTTTTCTCATGGAACTATCTTGTTACCTTTGTTACAAAGAAACCAATATGTGTCTGTGTGTGTATTTATACATATAAACATATATATATATGTATATACATGTGTATATAAATATATATTTCTATGCATACAAAGATATTGTGAGAGGGACAGAGAGATGAAAAAGATAATCTGTTTCTGTAATCTGTATTCTGTTCCACTAATCTGTGTCTCTTTGAAGCCATTAAGACACTAATTACTGCAGCTTAGTAGAGGTATTTCAGATTTGGTTCCAGGCCACTGTAATATAGCAAGTATTGCAATAAAGTAAGTTGATAATTTTTAGGTTTTTCAGTGCATATAAAAATTATGTTTACCCTATACTGTAGTCTATTAAGAGAGCAATAGCATTATGTCCAGAAAAGCAATGTACCTATCTGTATGTGTACGGATTACATAATGCATACCACAACAAATATAATAATGAGAAAGTTTGAAACCCTTTGAGAATTACCAAAATGTGACACAGACACAAAGTGAGCAAATGGTGTTGGAAAAATCACGTCTATAGAATTGCTCATGAGGGTTGCCCCACTTTCAATTTGTAAAAAATGCAGTAGCTGCCAAGTGCAATAAAACAAAGTGCAATAAAATGAAGTATGCTTATATATCTTTTTCTTCTTTAAAAATTGTTTTGGTTTCTTAGTCTTTTTAGGTCCATAAAACTTTTATAATTACCTTGTTAAATTCTAACACATGCACACATATACACACTCAGAAGTTTGATGGGATTTTTATTGGGAATGGCTCTGGATTTCTAGATCAATTTTGTGATAAGGAAACCTAAGTGAATTGGTGTGAAGGAGGCCTGGAGTCACGGCTTTCATGCATGTACCATTCAACACACCTTGCACTATCCAGCAAAAAGAAGGAATATTTCTTTGTCTGGCAAGACCAGGCTGTCCTTGCCTTCAGCCAATAAGAAGCCACCACCACTTCAATGGGATGCAGCTGAATTGGTTAACTTTCTCTTTTCAAAAGACATTTCAGGGTGTTAGAAGTGGAATGCAAATAAGCTGAACCTCGGAGGAGTTAATGTACACATTTGAGCTCATTTGTGCTCTCCGTTTCTGTGAGTAGTCGTCTTCGTTTGGTTTCGAAAGTATCTTCTTGGATTTGAGATCCCTCTTTTTGTTTAAGCTTCCTAATGTTATCCAGAATCTGTTTTCCTGAGGGTATTGTCCTTTTGGTAATTGATTAATTGCTTTCTGAAGTCTTGGTTATAACGTACTGGATCCCAATCTTTTAAATTCTCTCAGGAGTGTCTTCCTACTGAGATCCTAGCTGGTTTTATGTTAAAAAAAAAAAAAAAAAACCTGCGGTCTGGAGGAGGAAGATGGCAGGGGAGTAGGAGGACCCTTGGTTTGTCTCTTCCAGAAATACAATCATATAACTATCAAATCTTCCTAAATACCCCAGAAATTGACCTGAAGACTGAAAGAACACATTTCACAACTAAGGGAGAGAAGGGGCCACACTGAAGAAAGTAGGAAGTACAAAGACATCATTTAGGGGAGAAATGGGTCATGGGTGCTATGGAATGGGGGGAGCCATGGTCACAGAGATGGGTGAGAGAGAGAGAGAGAGGAGCACACAGGCGAACATACAAGGAGAAGCCATTGGCTTGCAATATGAGAGGGGCTGAATTTTGTGAGTTCTTATAGCAGCAGGGATTAAAACCTGGAGTTTTAAAGGTCAGTGAGCATGGCTGGGATAGAGCCTAGTGTTCACTTTCCTGCTCCTGGAAAGAAGGCAGGCAAACAACCTGGGGGCAGAGAGCATGGAAACAGGGATTTGAAGAATGCCTGGGATACACAGTGGGGAGACTATTCATTCTTCTTGGAGTGCTTCCCTGAAAGACAGCATTTACAGAGATGCCTCTCTGGGGACAATGGAGCTGGTTGGAAACATATCTCCACTCCAATGCCCCTCAGCATAAACTGGGAAGCAACACAGTGCCAACACAGGCTGCTTAACTTGCTACACCAAGCCCCACACCCCTGCACTCTGGTGGGACTGCCCTTCTCAGTCAAGCTTGCCTCAGTCCCAGGGTGGCAGGACGCTCCCCCCACCAGAAGAGCTACACAAACCAATGCCTTGCCCATGTCTCCCAAACAAGGAGCTCTGCTGAACTTCAGTTTTGGTGGAGGTGGTGTCAGGTCTCATTTCACAAGCAGATGAGAGCACATCTAGTTAAAACTCACCACATTCAATCCTAGAGAAGAACATAGGCAGTAACCTCTTCGACATCAGTCACAGTAATTTCTTTCAAGACATCTCTCCAATGCAAGTGAAACAAAAGCAAAAAGGAACTTTTGGGACTTCATCAAGATAAAAACCTTCTACACAACAAAGGAAACAGTCAACAGAACGAAGAGGCAGCCCATGAAATAGGAGAAGATATATACAAATGACATTACAGATAAAGGGCTGGTATCCAAGATCTATGAAGAAACTCTCAAACTCAATACTCTAAAAACTAATAACCCAGTCAAAAAATGGGCAGAAGACATGAATAGACACTTCTCAAAAAAAGACATACAAATGGCTAACAGACACATGAAAAATTCTCAGCATCACTAGTCATAAGGGAAATACAAATCAAAATCACAATGAGATACCACATACAACCAGTTAGAATGGCAAAAATTAACAAGACAGGAAACAGCAAGTGTTGGCGAGGACATGGAGAAAGGGGAACCCTCTTACACTGTTGGTGGGAATGCAAGCTGGTACAGCCACTCTGGAAAACGGTATGAAGGTTCCTCAAGATGTTAACAATAGAGCTACCCTATGGCCCAGCAGTTGCACTAGTATTTACCCCAAAAATATAGATGTAGTGAAAAGAAAGGGCACAGGTACCCCAGTGGCATAGCAGCAATGTCCACAATAGCCAATCTGTGGGAGGAACTGAGATGCCCTTCAGCAGATGAATGGATAAAGAAGATATGGTCCATATACACAATAGAATATTACTCAGGCATCAGAAAGGATGAATACCCACCATTTCCATTGACATGAATGGAACTGGAGGGGATTATGCTAAGTGAAACAAGTCAAACAGAGAAAGATAATTATCATATGGTTTCACTCACATGTGGAACATATGGAATAGCATGGAGGACATTAGGAAAAGGAAGGGAAAAATGAAGGGGAGGAAATCAGAGGGGGACATGAACCATGAGAGACTATGGACTCAGGAAACAAACTGAGGGTTTCAGGGGGGAGGGGGGAAGGGGGGTGGTTTAGCCTGGTGGTGGGTATTAAGGAGGACACGTATTGAATGGAGCACTGGGTGTTATATCTTAACAATGATTCATGCAACACTACATCAAAACTAATGATGTACTGTATGGTGACTAACATAACATAATTTTTAAAAAAGTAAATAAAAACAAACAGACAAACAAACAAACAAAAATTCACCACATGCAGGCCAGGCACCAAATACTGCCCACAGCAGGCAAGGAGAGCCTCTCTAGGATAGAGCATCCAAAATACAACAGCAGAGTTAATGCAGCACACACCTGAAACACTGCCTGAAGTGCCAGGTTGTGGGTACTACATGACCTTTTTACATAAGGTCATTACTTTCAGGAGCAGGAGACATAACTGAGTAGCTAACACAGAGAAGAAGGCAGAGACTTAGAAAAAATGCAAAGATGGAGGAATTTATCCCAAACAGAAAAGCAAGAACAACAACAACAACAACAAGATAAGGCCAATGCCAGAGATCTAAGCAAAACAGAGGTAAGTAGCATGAATGATAGAGATTTAAAGCAACAATCATAAGGATACTCACTGGGCTTGAGAAAAGAATAGAAGACATTAGTGAGACCCTTAACACAGAAAAAAAAAAAGAATTAAAAAAGTCAATCAGAGACGAGGTGTGAAATAAATGAGATTGGAAGCAGCCTAGATGCAACAAACACATGAATGATTGGTGACCTGGAAAACAAAGTGATGGAAAATAATGCAAGTGAACAAAAGAGAAGAATTATGAAACACGAAAATAGACTTAAGGAATGCAGTGACTCCATCAAACACAGTAACATTCATATTATAGGAACCCCAGAAGAAGAGAGAGAAAGTAGAGTAGAAAATTTACTTGAAGAAATAATAGCAGAAAACTTCCTTAATCTGGTGGAAAGAAACAGATATCTAGATTCAGGAGGCACAGAGAACTCCTATCAAAATCAACAAAAGCAGGCCAACATCAAGACATAATATAATTAAGTTAACAAATTATAGTAATAAAGAAAAGCTCTTAGAAGCAGCAAGACAAAGATGTCTTTAACTTACTAAGGAAAACTTATTCGGCAAGATACATATTTCTCTACCAAAATTTAGCAAGCTAGAAGGGAGTGACATGGTATATTCAAAGTGCTAAATGGGGGGCACCTGGGTGGCTCAGTCAGTTAAGCATCAGCGTTCGGGTCAGGTCGAGATCTTGGGTCCTTGGATAGAGCCCCATGTCAAGTTCCCTGCTGAGGAGGGAGCTTGCTTCTCCCTCTCCCTCTGCCTCTCCCACAGCTTGTGTTCTCCCTTTCTCATAAATAAATAAATAAATAAATAAATAAATAAATAAATAAATAATAAAATCTTTTTAAAAAGTGCTAAATAGGAAAACATTCTACAAGACACTCACTTCAAAACTAAAGACACATGCAGATTGAAAGTGAGAGAATGGAGAAACATTGAACTGGCACATGGATGTCAAAATAAAGCCTGAGTATCATTACCTGTATCAGAAAAATTAGACTTTAGAACAAAGACTGTAACACAAGATAAAGAAGGGTACTATATCATAATAAAGGGGACAATGCAACAAGAAGATATAATAATTGTAAATATTTATGCACCCAACAATTACTAACAAACATAACTCATTGATAATAATACAAAATAGTAGGGGACTTTAACACCCTACTTATATCAATGGACAGTTAATCTAAACAGAAAACAAACAAACAAAAAACAATGTCTTTAAATGACACACTGAAACAGATAGACTTAACAGATATATTCAGAACATTCCATCCTAAAACAGCAGAATACACATTCTTTATAAGTGTACATGGAATAATTCTAGGACAGATCACATACTAGGTCACAAGTCAGGCCTCAACCAATATAAAAAAGATTGAAATCAGACCACACCTTTTCTGAACACAACACCATGAAGCTAAAAGTCAAGCACAAGAAAAAACTTAAAAATACCACAAATAAATAGAAGTTAAACATGCTACTAAACGATGAATGAGTCAATGAGGAAATCAAAGAAGAAATTTTTAAAAATACACAGAAACAAATGAAAATGAAAATGCAATAGTCTAAAACCTTTGGGATGTCGTGAATGGGAAATATAGAACAATATTGGCCTGCCCTAAGAAGCAAGAAAAACCTCAAATAAACAAACTACCCTTACACCTAAAGGAGCTAGAAAAAGAACAACAAATGAGGCCTATATCCAGCAGAAGGAAGAAAATAGTAAAGATTAGAGCAGGAATAAATGATATAGAAACTGCAAAAACCATAGAACAGATCAATGAAGCCAGGAGCTGGTTCTTTGAAAAAAATTGATAAACCTCTAGCCAGGTTTATCAAAAACAAAAGAGAAAGCAACCAAATAAATATAATTACAAATGGGAGAGGAAAAATAACAACCAAAGCCATATAGAAATACAAACAATTATAAGGGAATATTATGAAAAACTATATGCCAACAAATTGGACAACCTGAAAGAAACAGATAAATTCCTAGAAAAATATTAACTACCAAAATAGAAACAGGAAGTAGAAAACTTAAACGTACCAATAACCAGCAAAGAAACTGAATCAGTAATCAAAAATCTCAACAAACAAAAGTCCAGGTCTAGATGGCTTCACAGGCAATTCTACCAAACATTGAAAAGAGAGTTAATAGCTATTCTTCTGAAACTATCCTAGAAAAATAGAAAATGAAGGACAAATTCTAAATTCATTCTATGAGACCACCCTGATGCCCAAATCACATAAAGACACCATTAAAAAGGAGAACTACATACCAATATTGCTGAAGAATATGGGTGCAAAGATTCTCCATGAATTACTAGCAAATTGAATCCAACAATACATTAAAAAAATTATTCACCAGAATCAAGTGGGATTTATTGCCAGGTTACAAGGGTGGTTCAGTATTTGCAAATCAATCAACATGATAGACCACATTAATAAAAGAAAGGCTAAGAATCCTATTATGATTTCAATAAATGCAGAGAAAGCATCTGACAAAGCACAACATCAATTCCTGATAAAAACCCTCAACGAAGTAGGTTTAGAGGGGATATACCTCAGCATAATCAAGGCCATTTATGAAAAGCCCACAGCTAGTATCATCCTCAGTGGGGAAAATCTGAGAACTTCTCCTCTATGATCAGGAATAAGACAAGGATATCCACTCTCACCACTATAATTTAACGTAGTATGGGAAGTTCTGGCCTCAGCAATCCCAGATCAAAAGACATAAAAGCCATCCAAAATGGCAAGGAAGAAGTCAAACTTCCATATTTGCAGATGATATGATACTCTATATAGAAAACCCAAAACAGCCCACCAAAAAACTGCTAGAACTGATAAATGAATTCAGTGAAGTCGCAGAATACAATATCAATGTACGGAAATCTACTGCATTCTTGTACACCAATAAGGAAGCAGGAGAAAGAGAAATTAAGGAATCAAGCCCATCTACAATTGCACCAAAACTATAAGACACCTAGGAATAAACCTAACCAAAGATGTGAAAGACCTGTACTCTGAAAACTATAAGATACTGATGAAAGAAACAGAAGATGACACAAAGAAATGGAAAGATATTCCATGTTCATGAATTGAAAAAAACAAATATTGTTAAAATGTCTATACGACCCAAAGCAATCTACATATTCAATGCAATCCCTATCAAAACACCAACAGCATTTTTCACAGACATAGAACAAACAATTCTAAAATTTGTATGGAATCACGAAAGACCCCAAACGGCCAAAGCAATCTTGAAAAAGAAAAGCAAAGCTGTTGGCATCATAATTCTAGAATTCAAGTAATATTACAAAGCTATAGGAATCAGAACATTACGGTGCTGGCACAAAAACAGACACACTGAACAATGGAACAGAACAGAAAACCCAGAAATGAACCCACAATTATATGGCAATTAATATTTGAGAAAGCAGGATAGCATATCCAATGGGAAAAAGACACTCTTTTCATCAAATGGTGTTGGGAAAGCTGGACAGCAACATGCAAAAGAATGAAACTGAACCACTTTCTTACATCATATACAAAAATAAACTCAAAAAGGATGAGAGACCTACGTGTGAGACCTGAAACCATAAAAATCCTAGAGGAGAACAGTAACAGACAGTAACCTCTGAACGCAGCCATAGCAAGTTCTTTGTAGTTATGTTGCCTGAGGCAAGGGAAACAGAAGCAAAAATAAACTATTGGGACTTCATCAGAATACAATGCTTCTGCACAGCAAAGGAAACAAACAACAAAAGTAAAAGGCAACCTATGAAATGGGAGAAGATATTTGCAAATTACATATCTGATAAAAGGTCAGTATCCAAAATCTGTAAAGAGTTCATACCTCTCCACACCCCAAAAATGAGGAATCCAATCAAAAAAAGGGGAGAAGACATGAATACCATTCTTCCATACAAGACATACAGATGGCCAGCAGACACATGAAAAGATGCTCCATATCACTCATCATCAGGCAAATACAAATCAAAAGTGCTCACACCTGTGACAATAGCTAAAATCAACAACACAAGAAATAACAGGTGTTGGTGAGGATGTGGAGAAAGGGGAACCTGGTGCCCTGTTGGTGGGAATGCAAACTGGTACAGCCACTGGGAAAAACAGTATGGAATTTCCTCAAAAAGTTAAAAATAGAAACAACCCAATGACTCAGCATTTGTATTCCTAGCTATTTATCCAAAACATATGAAAATACTAATTCAAAGGGCAGGCACCCCCTGTATTTATAGCTGCATAATCTACAATAGCCAAATCATGGAAGTAACCCAAGTGTCTGCTAACTGATAAATGGACCAAGAAGAGGTAGTACATATACCCAATAGAATATTACTCAGCCATAAAGAATAATAAAATCTTGCCATTTGCAATGATGTGGATGGAGCTAGAATGTATTATGCTAATATAAATAAGTCAGTCAGAGAAACACAAATGCTTTATGATTTCACTCATATGTGGAATTGAAGAAACAAAACAAAGGAGCAAAGGGGGAAAAAAAAAGAGAGAAACTAACCAAGAAACAGACTCTAAACTACAGAGAAGAAAGTGATGGTTACCAGAGGGAGGTAATAGTTATTTTATTTATTTATTTATTTTTTAGTTCTTAAATTCCAGTTAGTTAACCTACAGTGTAATATTAGTTTCAGGCGTGCAATATAATGATTAGACACTTCCATACAATATCAAGTGCTCTTCACAACAATTTTTCAAAAGGGTAAACAAGTAGAAAGACAAAGGGCATCTGGGTGGCTCAGTCACTTAAGCATCTGACTCTTGATTACATCTCAGGTCATGATCTCAGGGTCATGGGATCAAGCCCTGCATTGGGCTCTGCACTCAGAAGGGGGTCTGTTTGAATTCTCATTCCCTCTCCCTTTGCCCTTCCCCCGGCTCTCTCTCTCTCTAAAATAAATAAATCTTAAAAAAAAAAAAGAAAAGAAAGAAAGAAAAGACAAAAAACAGGAAAAAATAGAAAACCTCTAGCACGATGAAAGTAGTAAACTTAATAAACCTGTAGGAACAGTAAATGGAATAGACATATTGCTTTAATTAAAGCTAAATATTGTCAATCTAGAGTTAAAAGAAAATTATATGCTATTTACAAATATACATACACACTTTAAAAATAAGGATACACTTTTAAAAATATTTTGAAATTACTTTTAATGTAAAAAAACCCATAGAAACAGAAAACCAACATATGAATGCATTTTATGAGATGCCATTCCTGTAACCACCATCCAGATGAAAAAATAGAACTATCCCTGTCACCCAGCAGCTCCTTCCTGTGCTCCCCTCAGTCACACCTGCCTCTCCCACCAAAATGACTTCCAACTGATTTCATAAGAATTATATCTGTATGTCTCTATAGTTCTTTTGGCCAAAAAGCATCCCTGGGCATTATGATTTAATCTCGTCCTTTGCATTTTCAACAATTCATAATACATTAAGTCTCTTTTAATTTGCAGGTTTCCCCTCCATCCTCTCTTTCCCTTCTAACTTTTTCAAAAAATTTAATAATTGGAAATTTGGACTTCTCAATCCCTTTCACTTTATCCCCTTATAATTTATTTGTTAAAAGCCCCAAGTGTTTGAATTGTAGTTTCTTGTAGTTTCTCCTGGTCTGGATATTGCTATTTGTATATTCACAGTGCTGTTTACCCGTCGCTGTAAATATAAGGACACACTTATAAAGTAAAAGAATTTTTAAAAATATTCCATACAAATTCTAATCATGAAAAAAATCAAATCTGAGTATGGAAGTGTGGGACAAAATAGAAAATGACTAGGAGTATTACAATAGGTTACGAGTAATATTCAAAATTAAAGGCTATTCATCAAGAAGACAAAACATCCATAAATGGGCATGTATAAAATAACATGTCTTGAAAATATAAGAATAAAAAAATAGAACACAAAAGAGTAATCGAAATATCTACTATCTTAGTTGAGTACACTAAAAAAACAAGCAAGCAAAAGAATGAGCAAAGCTGTGAAGTATTGGAAACTCTTATCATCTAACTTGACCTAATTGACATTTATAGAATAATATAGCTCACAAGTGAATAATCCATACTCTTTTGAAGTTTACATGGAGCCATCTATCCATAATGAACCATCTAATGGACAATGAATCTTATCTCAGTGAATTAAAATGGCTAAAAATGATTCAGAGTATGATTTGTGACCACAATTAAATTAGATATTAATAAGAAAACTGTAAGTGGAAAATCCTCAAACTTACGGAATTTAAATAGCACATTGAGGCAAAGAGGAAACCATGATGTGAATTAGAAAATATTTTGAAATGAATATTAATGGAAATAAAGCATATCAACATATAATATATTGAGTATAATACATATAAATTGGGTGATAAATTTAAAGTGATGATAGATGAACATTTATAGTTTTAAATATATATAATAAAAAGAATGGTTTAAAATGAGCAAGATAACCTTCCATTCTTAGAAGCCAGAAAAAGCAGAAAAATTACACCCAAAGTAGAAAAAGGAGCACAAAAGCAAAAATCAATAAAATAGAAAAAAACATAGAATAAGAAAAAATCCATTATTCACAGTATGGATGGATGGATGGATGGATGGATGGATGGATGGATGGGTCTCGTAATCATTACATTAAAAAAACTGACATGTAAAAGAGTACATGGTGATTTGTTCCATTTATATAAAGTTCAAAAACAGACAAAACTAATCTATGATGGTGGCGGTAATGACTGTCATGGGGCATTCTGGGGGGTTTGGTGGTTCTATGTTTTATTTCTTGATCTGAATCTAGGTGTTAATTACACTGGGTTGTTCACTTGAATATTAATTGAACTGTTAGCCTATGGTTTATAGAATGTATCTATATAGATATATAGATATCTTCAATGAAAAGTGCTGTAAGAAGTGTGAATGAATCTTCCTGTTCATTGTTTCTTCAGCCCTGCGTTTTGGAAGTGATTCTGCTTTTTTTAGCCTCAAAGTGGCGTCAAACTGATTCTCGAAGTCTGCACAGACTTAGGGGCCAAGATAGCCTACGTTCAACAGTGCACAGCATCCACCCTCTCGAGCCACCTCTGCTCTCACAACCAACTGCCTCTTGCCAGGTGCGTGGCCAGGAGGGGTCTCCTCGCGCTCCCAACTGCCCTGTCGGCAAGCCAACTGCCGTTATTCGGGCTGGCATCTAGGACGTGAAGCCATGTTGTGCTTACTACTTCTTCTCATTGGGCTCGTCGGGGTCCAGACAGACAGGAGTAAGTATAAAAACCTTTCCTCTGACCTTTTGGGAATGTCAGGTCTCGTCTCCGTTTTCTTCTGAGAGGTCAGATATCCCTGGGAAAGGGCTTTCTTGTAGGGGCTCCGCCTCTGTAAGCCAGAGACCACAACTGCATCACCTTCCCCAACCAAAATCCACACTGGATGTGAGGGGACTTTCCCCCTCGTCTTGGTGCGGTATGAAAGATGAGAGATGCCATGGTTGAGTGAATACCTCAAGGTTAGAGTTTCGTATATTGGTCTGCATTTTCGACCTGTGGAGTCTGTAGTTGGAAAAACCAAAAGACCTGACTTTATTTGTACTGAATTTCTCTTTAAAGTCTTGTAATTCTAGAAAGAGGTGGAAATGGAGTGTATTTGAAAAGACAGTTTTAAAAAAGGTGGCGTTTGAAAGATTACAGATTTAGATGAGGAAATAATGGAGGAAGCTATGAGGTGATGGTGTTACTCTAATAAAACATTTGTACCTTGCAGATTCTGAAAGACTACGTGTGCAAATTACAATACCAGAGAAAATACGGTCAATATTAAGTGGAGGAGTTGAATCACATGTAATTCAGCACTAACATTTTTCACATTCTAAAATAATGGGGATTTTTTTTAATAAGTAAACTTGGACTTTTCATCCATGCAAACTTGGTGGATTTTATATTTATGTCCAGTTTTCCTTAAGTGGAAAAGTCCTTTTGGCAACGAACCAAGATAAACCGTGCTTCATAGAAATACGGTGCAGTGATGCTTATTGTCAAAGTCCCAAATCCCATGCTTTAAATCTGTTTTCCTCTTGAGTGTCTTTGAATAATCATTGACCTGATTCATCTAGAGACTCTCTTCTTACTCGCTTACTAGGCTATCTTTGGAGGGTTTTTTTGTCCTTGTTAAGTATGCCTATGGCTTCCTTATACTGTAAAATGATCATTTCATTTAATGAAGTTTTATGAGTAATTTTGATTGCAAATATGTTAATCATTAAGATTTTTTTCATGCCATCTTAGTTCATCTTGGTCCAGGGTATTAGGTGTTCTTTTCTTTGAATTTGAAAGAAAAATGTTTTTTTACTTATTTCTAGAATAATTTCCAAGATATGAAATGTGTTTTTTCAAACATCACACCTTAATTTTCTTTTTGGTTGGGTAGTAAATGTTGTGGTAATTTGAGTGCAAATATTTCCTTAGCAACTACCCACTTGTCACCCTAATTTACAAGCTTAAAAATTTCAATATATCATTTTAAAAGGAATGCATATTTATGAAAACTTAAAATAATTTAAATAGAACAAAAGTGAGGTATTTAACAGTATTTTGAAAGAGTTTTAGTTTTTAATGTAAAATGAATATGGAATTGCTTGCTCATATTTGAAAATATATACAGAATCTACTTTGAAGGAAATATCTTCAACCAGGCATCACCACCTTCTATGGTAGTAATTCTCATAAGAGAAGTACAAAAAAATCACCTGTCCTCAACTGTCAAATTCATGAGGGAAAAAGTTTGACTACTTTGTTAATGTCTCTATCCCCCATGTTGAGAATAGTGCTGAATACATAGTATTTTTTGAACCAGTGAGCCTATGTGGTACTTATTGGTTTAACAAATGCTGTAAACATAATATAACATAGTGTATGTTTACAACTGTTATAATTAATAAATAAACGATATAGATTATAAGAAGAGAATATTCAACTAGAAGTTCTAAAAAATACTGATCGGCATGTCTACATGTGAAAAGTATAATGAAAGTGGGGAAAAAATCAAGAATTAACAGTAGACCACAGCTAAAGAGATAGATAGATGCAACATATAAATGACTATGGGAGAAAGAAGATAGGATTAGATGCTTAAGTATATAATAACTGAAATTCCTGAAAGGGGGGAAAAAACCTGGGGAAGAGGCTATATTAGACATATAAAAACTGACAAATTATAGAAAAAAGAGAATCTTCAGTTGCAAGTATGACAACACAGAATAAATAAAAATCAGTATTAACAACACCTTGACATAGCAAAATCAGAATTCCATTCTAGTGGATATTATAAAATAGGAGTAAAATAAGAATAAAGAAGAAGGCTCAAATATTAAAATTAAGTAGAAATGTAGAATAAAAAATAAGGGAAAACACACACATATATGTACACATATATTTAATAATTATTGCTAATAGCATGTCTTTGATAAAGTGTGTGTATTGTACACATATGTCTATATGTATATATACACACACATATATGTACAACACACACACACACTCACACTTAGGCCAAAAATATGAGTTACTTAATAGTATTATTTAAAAGGTAAAAACTTTTTAGGATATAGTCAATCTTTGTTGAAAGACATTAGATTCTCTTTCCCTCTCTCTCTGGCCCCTCCTGCTTGTGCTCTCCCTGTCTCTTTCTAAAATAAATAAATAAGTACATACATACATACATACATACATAAATCTTAAAAAGAAACAACATACTACAACCACTAATAAAGTGGAAAAATAAAAACTAGATCATGTTGGCAGTCAAGAATACTCAGTATTTTCTTAGGTCAGTTTTCACCAAATCTATAGATTGACTGCTGTTCCAATAAGAAATTTCATGGAAATTAGCAGATTGATTCTAAAATATATATGGAATGGTAAAACATAAAAAATTGTTAACTTTGAAGAACAAAACAGTGATTCACTTATTTCATTTCAAAACCTATTTTAAAGTTTAGTAATTAATATAATGTGGTATTTTAAAAGACAAATTAATAGAACAGAGTAGAAGCCTCCCAAAGACCAATGCACATATGAATTTTTTCAATTCAGTGGTGGCAATGAAATCATTGGATAAAGAATGTACTGGTTAATAAATGGTGAAGGCACAGTTGATTAATGATAGGGAATAATGATAAAGTATATATTAATGTTACTTGAGACACCAAAATTGATTCAAGATCATTTAAATGTATACATCTGAGAGTAAAATACTAAAAATCTGGAAGACAAGATAGATTATTTCTCAGACCTTATAATAGGGAAGAATTATACCAAATAGAAAAAGGAGCACAAATTCTTAAGCGAAGGATTTAGAAATATCTAGATTTAAAGATAAAAATAAATAGCTACTATAATCAAAGTGAAAAATATTCCAGGCTCACAGAAGGTATTTGCAAACCATGTAAAACACAAAAGGTAGCCCGAATATATCAAGAATTCATACAAGTCAATAAGATAAAAAAAAAATAGAAATGTACAAAGTTATGAATGACAACGGTTAAACTTGAAAGGATAATAATTATCAAACATATATACAAATCAGGATATTTATAGGGAAGTGCCAAGCAAACACAATAGGTTACTATTTCACAACATCAATGGCAAAAGTTAAATCTAACAAAACAAAATGCAATTAGAGGAGATGGATAAAAGGATAATATTATTTACTTTTTGTGAATGTCTACCTTGGTACAACAAAGCCGCAGATTAATTTTAAACTTGAAGTGAGGGGCGCCTGGGTGGCACAGCGGTTAAGCGTCTGCCTTCGGCTCAGGGCGTGATCCCGGCGTTATGGGATTGAGCCCCACATCAGGCTCCTCCGCTATGAGCCTGCTTCTTCCTCTCCCACTCCCCCTGCTTGTGTTCCCTCTCTCGCTGGCTGTCTCTATCCTGTCGAATAAATAAATAAAATCGTAAAAAATAAATAAATAAATAAATAAATAAATAAATAAATAAATAAACTTGAAGTGAAGTTGCAAAGTACTTTTTAATAAAAGAAGTTCGTTCACTCATAGGTTTAGTTTAACACATCTAACAAATATGCAGAAAGGAAAATGTCTAAGATTATTTATTGGGGCATTGCTTAAAATAGTGAAACAAAACTAAACATCCATTGACAGCATAGATGAATCAAATGTGCTATATTCAGGAAATGGGATACCTTACCATCAAAAAGAATAAATTATAAAGCTACATGTATTGATGATGATGATGATAGGAAATGTTTGCATAGCGCTTTATTATATGAGATAGTGTTTCAAGCAGAGATGTAATCAGCAATGAAATATATAACTTGTAGAAGTATTACATTTATGCAAAGCTAAAATTTATGCAAAAAAATACTTAAACATCCATAATTAGTATAAATATAAAAATATGGGAATGATAAACACAAAACTCCGGATGTTGGTTAGCTGCAGTGTAAGAGAGGGTATTATCATGGGATGAGAGAGTACTTAAAATTGTTTTCAAATACTTGTAATGTTTTTATTTTTTAACAAAGACATTGGCAACAAGGCATTTTATATAATTTGTTGTAATGTTTATATGTCAAAATATGTAATCATTAAAAAAAATAATCATAGCGTATAGAGAAGATCAAATGCCTTTGAAAAAACATCATGCATAAAGTTGAAATATTGAAAGCTTTTCTCCTGAGATCAAGAAAAAGATAAGGATGTCCACTATTACCTTTTCTATTTATCCTTGCCTGGGAATATTAGCCACCGCAATAAGAAAGGAAAACAACAAAAATTAAAAATAGCCATACAAATTGGAAAAAATAATGCTAACATTATTTATAGGTTAAATGATTGTATATAAAATAAAATCCAAAAAAATCTAGAGAAAATTAGAAATAACATAACAATTTAGTAAATTCTTTAGAGTCAAGATCAATACACAACAAAACAAAAAGAAACAAGTTCAAAACATAAAAATCAATTGTATTTCTATTCTGCAAAACAAAAGTATAAAATGAAACTTTAAAAAATTTTACACTACTTCAAAATCAAAATCTGAATAAATCTAACAAAGATAAGCAAACCTCCTCTCTGAAGACAGTAAAACAAGATGAGAGGAATTAAAGGAGTATAAATAAAAATAAACGGAGTATATTCCATGCTATTGGATTGGAAAGCCCAATAATGTAAAGACGTCAAAACTACCCAAATTGATCTCTAAAGACTAAATTGCCCATTTGTGAGACCTCATTTCTTAATCTTACTATTAATAAAATAGATCGATGGGTTTTGATACAAACTTGGAATGAATTTTATAAAATGTGCAAATATACATTATGTGCTGTTAAATCTTTGCTCTACTATATGAATTTTGTATTGAATAATTTATACTCTTTCCTTTTAAGCATAAGTTTTGAAGTGGCCGTCAGTCTTTATTAAGCTAATGTAGTTATTGGATGAAAACCACTTTTTCAGATTCAAAAGTTTTATTAGCTTTTAGTTATTAGTTTTATTAATATTTGAAAATTACCAAGTAAATGACACAAATCATATTCTTCCACCCATCTTTATTATGAAAGCCAATATTTAAATATCAAGTTTCATTGAAATAAATCAACATTAAATTATAAATTTTCCTCTTTTTATTGTATTCATGTGCTTTGAATGTAATTATCATTAATAGAAAAAGATAGTTTTCCTTTCTAACATTCTTCTCACTTTTCTTTGCCTTTTTAATATACTCTTCTTCCAGGTGTCCTACAACATTATGATTGAAGGAAAAACATACACGGTGAACCTGATGCAAAAGTAGGCGACCTACATTATTCTATCACCTGTATTTGATCTCATTATTGTTTATAATTAATCCAGAATGTAATTATTTTGCATTTTTAGATTCTCCTAGTTACTGGCTATTCATTTGTCTCTTATTTTATGCCTTAAAAAACTTTAACTCTATATAATAAATATCTAGACGTTGAACCTGTAGTGTATACTCCCATCTTTCTCCTTCTCAGTAGCACCAGATTTTTATTTGTTTATCCATGGATTTCATGAAAGATGAATTTTGTTATTTTTTAATCTTTATCAAAACATAAATATGTCTTGTTTTTGAATTCCTCATATTCAGCTATATTTGAAGAGAACATCATGAATTTTAGGATGGAAAGAATAGTGATAAGTAAAAGAAAATTACTTAACGCATTATATCAGAATGTTGTTAGGACTTGGAATATAATTGTAATTAGCCAAACTTAATCCCATGCCAGCTGATGAATTTAGAAAAAATAAGCACATCTTTATGTGCTTTGTTATGTGCTTTGTTAAAGCAAAGAATGCTTTATTGATAACCTGAATGAAGTAGGTTGTTAACGTTGGCTTCAACTGCCAGTATATGGTGCCATATAGGTAACTTACATTTGCAAAGCTGCAAGCCTACTTCCAGTGCAGGAAAAATCAGGAAGGTTATTAAATTAGATTAAAACTAGGTAAATTTGTTTTTAATGAAGTCTACAATCTATTTTTATCCTTTAAAGTCATATTATCCTTTTATCCTTTAAAGTCATATTATCTTGGTAAATACAGACTTCTCTACAAAGGAACAAATCAGCCCTCCAGACATAGAAAGAATTTGTTCCCAGTCCCTAGAGCTGACAAGTATAAGCCGTTCATTATTGTCATGGACTTTACAACCTCTCTAGAAAAAAATAAATATTCATCATGATTAAAAGGCAAAATCACCAGGACAGCATAATAATTCAAAATGTGTATGCACATAAAAACAGGCCTCAAATTGTAAGAGGCAGAAATGGACAGAAATGAAAAGAGAACTAGATAAATTATTAAGACAACTGAAGATTTAAATATTCTTTTCTCAATAACTGATAGATGAAGTAGAAAGAAACTCAGCAAATCTGTTGGACCTCGAGTGGAACTATCAATCCACTTCATCTAATCAACATTTATAGGAGATAACACACAGTAGCAACAGTATATGCATTCTTTTTAGTGCAAGGAGAATATTGAACAAGATGTAATAGAGAAAAACAGTGCAAGAAATGGAAATGATAAGAACAGGAAAAACCAAAGAAGGAAATTGATTAATAATAATAATGATGAGCTTTTGGATTCCTCCATGAAAATTTTATCCTATGCTTACTTAAAAATGATTTTTTGCTTACTGATTTACAACTTTTCCCATTATTTATAATGCTGATATAACTTATTGATTATTCCAAAGAATTTGAAATGCTATCAATCTGAATAATAGAAACCACATTTGGAAAGAAGTAGACAAAAGCTGGTGGAAAGGTCCAGGTATTTTATCTTGATCTTATAAAGTATGATTCATACAGCAGAAACTCTACATGGGCCCACAAAAAAAAGAAAATACAAAGTAATTCATTGATGGTATGCCAATGAAATATTAAAAAAAATAAGACTAGATACTGTTTTAGTTTGTTTAATCAATATAAAGAAACCATATAGCAACTTGAACAGGGAAAGTGTAATATAAAGAATTATTAGCTGTAACAGTGACTAGAATAAAAAATAAGTAAAGAGAACTCAAAAAAACATAGGAAGACCGGATACAAGAAGCAGCCAGCAATCCTAGGACTGAAATGAAAAAGCCAATCTCATTATCCCAGGATTGAGATGCAAACCTCGTTAGAAGGGGCACAGCTGTGAATCTCTGAATAGTAGGAAGTCACAATGGTGCTGTACCAATAGGTATAGCCATAGAGTTTCCCTTTGGAACTTCTCAGAAATCTGTTTAGGGTAGTCAGGAAAGCTGTTCAGGAAGAGGGATCTCACAAAGCTACTCTGCTACAAAAGGAGAGAGACCAGAATTATGGGAGGAACCTGCTGGCTGATGGGTGCTAGTAACCATGATACACTAAAGGATCTGTGTACTGGAGAAACGTCAAGCACTGAGGGATCCTGGTGGTGCAATGAGCAGAACAATTAAAGGAGCCTTCCAAACTAGCACACTGGAACCAGGAAACAAAGCTCTGGTCTCACACTCTTCTACACCCTCTACTGGCAAAACTTCAGAGCCACTTGGCAAAGGAAAAAATAATTTAGGGGCCCAGATTTATTTTCACAAAGCAGGTAAAAGATTTATTAGGAGCTGAGTGCCAAGACATCAATAATCGATAAAGTCTACAACTTTGACTAGTCAGCTTTCATTTGCACACATTTGAACTCTGGTAAAACAACATAATTACCCTGTATTTCTATTTAACAAGATTCAGCTACCCTTTTTACAAGGGAAGAAATTCCCACCCTTCCCCTCAATTGAGGAGACACACAATCACAAGAGCCATCGTGTCCATTAATTAATACTATGTTAACTAGAGAGTAAATTGTGAAGTTAACTTCCAACAACTTGTAGGAAAACTAATAACAGGAAGAAGGAAAAAGAGAAAGGTTAGTATATACAAATAAATACAAATGTATACATATAAGAAACAAAGAGAGTTCCATTTCTCTGAGACTCCAATTAAACATATATTAGATAACACTGTCTCACTGATTGCTGCAACTGTATTTAATTTTTTTAAAAGGTTTTGTTTATTTATTTGACGGAGAGAGCAGCAGAGGGAGAGGGAGAAGCAGACTCCCTGCTGAACAGGGAGCCCAATGTGGGACTTGATCCCAGGACTCTGGGATCATGATCTGAACTGAAGGCAGACACTTAACTGACTGAGCCACCCAGACATCCTGCAACTATATTTAATTTTTAAAGACTCTTTTTTTTTTCTCAGCTTTCTTTCAGATTTGATATCTGTAGGTTCATACTCTAGGCACTTTTTTTTAACCCTTTCTATTACCTTCTCTAATGTGCAGTAAGACCTATCCATTATATTCATTTTATTTTTTTTAATTTTTAAAAAATATTTAATTTATTTATGTGTGTAAGAGAGAGACACAAAGAGAGCACAAGCAGGGGGAGTAGCAGGCAGAGGGAGAAGTAGCTTCCTGCTGAGCAAGGAACCCAATAGGGGACTGGATCCCAGGACCCTGGGATCATGACCTGAGCCAAAGGCAGACACTAAACCAACTTAGCCACCCAGGCATCCCTAGAGTTGACATTTTTTATAACCTTTATTTCTCTGCTAAATTTTCCTATTGTGCTCAAATTTTCCTTTATATTATTGATCACATTTTTAATATCTGTTTTAATGCCTTTTTTATTCTTTACTAATTCCAAAATCCTGAGTTGTTTCAGGATCAGTTCTCTTTTGGATTTTTCTCTTGACTATGGGCCACATTTTTCTTTTATTCATATACACAATATTTTAAAATCATATACTGGCCATATTCAATGATACATTGGACCTTGTGACTGTTTTTATTCTTACTACTGCAGACAATTAACTTGACTGGAACCAGTTTCTAAATTCTACTCTCCTGTGTTTGGAGACAGCCCAAAATCTCTCCTTAGTTCTTCCAGTTTTTCTTGTCTTAGTTTCTGCTGAACTACTGGAGATTTCTTTCATATAGTCTCAATATAGATGTAAGTACAGAACCTACGCCTGAGTTAATAGCACCCATTTTTAAGGCCTCTCTTTGTGCCTCCTCCTTTCCTATCGCATCTCAATTTCTAGACACTCAGTAATTTTGTTTTTTGTTGTTGTTGTTGGAACATTAGTTGCCTTAGTGCCCTCAGGTGAAAACCATTACAAATGCAAATCCAGAAAATGCAGTTTTCTTCTTCTAGTTTGGATTCCCTGCCCCCTGCTTTACTTTTCCTGCCTTTGTAGTGATAGTTTAAAAATTATTTTTCCAGAGTTTATATTTGTTATCAGTGAGAGAGTTAACGCAAGCTACTCTGCCATTACACTCAGGTATTTCTGAGAAGAAAAAATTCTCTTCTGGATTCATTTTTTTAACCTCTATCTTACAAAATTAAGTGAAGAGAGTGTGAGGAAAAAAAAAAAGTTAATGATTTTTACTTTGATCTGAATGAATGCAAATGTCATCTTTAGTTTTTAACAGGAAAAAATATGAAAATGTACATAATTCTTTTCTTTTTTAATACTTAAAGGTTTTAATTCTCTGAATACCAAGAGTTAACATTTTATGATTACCCTTTGAAAATAGGGTACTTGGGAGCAATTTTGAAGTTTTCAAAATCAGTACATAATGCTTTTTGACGCTTCAGGGAAATTTTTGGAGAATTGAGCCAAATGTTCATTTAATAATCTTATAAATCTATTTTGGAAACAATGAACATTTGACACATACACACAAATAAAGATATATGTTTTAAATATTTGAAAATAGTTTCTTTAACATGAATTATTTTAATGAATTATTCTAATAGAGATACATGTATTTATCTTTATTTTTCAGAATTTTTGCCACTAACAAGGGTATATTGAAGGTTATCCAATTTCTATGGTGATCGTTAGCACATGTACTGGACTCAGGTTAATCGTTTTATGATTACAAAGTAGAATAGTGTTTTAGAAATTTTTTAATTAATTTTTTTTTGAGAGAGAGAGAGAGAAAGAGAGCACAAGTGGGAAGGGGCAGAGGGAGAAAGAGAAAGAATCCTAAGCAGGCTCCATGCTCAGAGTGGAGCCTGACACAGGACTTGATCTCATGACCCTGAAATCATGAGCTGAGCCAAAAACCAGGAGTTGGTTGCTTAACCAACTGAGCCACTCAGACACCCCAGAAATTTTTGTATTCTTAAAATTATATTCAGGAGTTCTAAAGTGAGGCATGACTTATTGTGGGAAACTCTCGGTGGAAAAGCATAGAATGCAAATTCTTGTAATGTCTCCTACCCAATATTGAATTAAGATTTTTGATATATTTGTAGACTATGAAATACGAATTGCTAAGTGAATACTAACAATGTTAGTATTCTGTGCCACTCTGTAAGCCTGTGGATATTCAGTAACTTTTTCCTACATTACCATCTCAGACTAACGCTCAAAATAATCTGCACACAATTTAAAAATAAACTCATTCAGTGTCATTTTCTTATTTATTGTATTGACTTTTAAAATGCATTATCTTATTTTTTTACTTATGTTTTGAAATTTGTAGGGGCTTACTACAGTTTGAAAATGTAAGTTATGGTATTGAGCCCTTGGAACCTTCAATTGGTTTTGAACATGTGATATACCAAGTAAAACACAAGAATAAAGGTGTTTCTTTATATGCTGAGAAGGATATTGAATCAAGAGAAATGCCCTATAAAATACAAAGTATAAAGGTAGGTGATTGAGTAAAATATATGATTATTACCAAGCAAATATATAAACGATGTATTTTTCTAATGTACAAATTATTTACATAACATTATAGTAGATAGATAGATGTGCCAGAAACATCATGACTTCTATTGTAAGCCTTAAAATGAGTCATTCAATTTTTTAGAACTCCAAGCTGGCATTTTCCACTGTTAGTAGCATGTTTTCTTGTAATCTAGATCTTCACTGTCTGCAGATGCACTTCTTTCTCCATATTTATTATGTCAAAATTTTGATATAATTAACACAAATGCAATTCACATAAATATTGAAGATACATATCTAAAGTCCTGGGGAGAATCACCAACATCTTTGAAAACAACTGCCTCAGAGAGGCCATTACTTTTTCCTCAAGAAAGACAGGGTTAATCTTATACGGGGATGGAAAGGTTACTTCTACTGGCAAAGAAGATTCATCAGAATTTAGGGGCTCACTGAACCCGAGCTTCATCAGAGTCTTCCCATATGTCTTCATTGCAGTTTTCAGGATATCATTTCTTCCTAATTAATGTCCACAATTTAACAGTAGGCTCATGTAACATTGGAAGTTCAGCTTGTGTTATAATTTGTCCATTCATATAAATGAGATTCTGAGCTTGGTTTTCAGCACTCTCAGTTCACCAAATACAGTAGTTAAGGGGCTCTTTCAGGGCAGATATTTCTTCAGAGAAACATAATCAACAAGATGCATGTATATGGATATGTATGATTGGATGAGGTCCAACCATTTGGAAGGATAATCTGCTTTTCTCAAAATTCCCCAATATAAATGTTTATCTAACCTAAAATCACCTTCACAGAAACATCCAGAACAATGTTTAAATACAAATTAGGGCACTGTGGCCCAATCAAGTTGACAGATAAAATTAACCATCACACCAGAGTTAGAAAATTCATTACTATATTTCTTCTAAAATTTTTATTGTTTAATATCTTACATATGATCCAATTTATGTCAATTTTTATAGAGTGAGGTGGAGTTCTAAATTCATCATTTTTTATTTGTAACCTAGTTTTCCCAACTGTTTTATTGAAAAAACTATACTTTGTTCCACTGAATTTTCATTGCTTTATTCACCCAAAGGTCAGTTGACCGTAAATGTTTGGGATTATTTCTACACTTGCAATTATGTTTCATTGATCCTTATATCTATTCTTATGACAGAATCACATCTTTTTTTTTTTCTTAACTACTATACCTTTGAAGTATTTTTTGGAATCAGGGATTGTTCTTTTATGAAATTGTTTGGCTACTTTGGGTAGTATTCATTTCCAAATAAATTTTAAATTTTATTTATTTCAATTCCCTTAAAAAGCCAGATGGGATTATGTTGATTTTGTAGATTGCTCTGGGAAATATTGCCATTTAACAACGTTAACTCTTTCTATCCATGAACATTGAATAGCCTTTTGCTTTTAGGTTTTCTTTAATTTCATTTTGCAATGTTTTATATAGTTCAGTTTTCAAGTTGTCATCAAAACATCTTTTGTGAAATTTATTTCTACACTTTTTATTTAAATATTGCACACTTAATTTTTATTTCAAAGTTGTGTTTCTAACTATTAGTGTTTGGAAATTATTGGTTTATATATACTGATTTTGTATTTTGCAAACTTGTTTAAATTATTTACTAGCTTTTTATTGAACCTTTTGTAATTTTCTATGTTTAAGATTATGTTATCTTCAATAAAGGTAGTCGATGCTCTTCTTTTGCAATTAGGATACCTTTCATTTATTTTTCATTGCTGAATTACCCTGGTTAGCATCTCAGGTACAATGTTGGATAGGTGAGAAGAGATATCTTTGTCTTTTTCAAATCTTAGGAGGAAACGATTCAGTCTATTTTCATTAAGTATGATATTAATGGTGAAATAAAATAAAAACTCCCTGGAATTTTTTACTTACTTTACTCTGGATAAAACTCTCCTGTTTTTCATTCTATCCCACTTTTTCTAACTTTTTCTTACACAATCACATCCTAGATACTGATATTTCCTATGTTATGTCTCAGGTTTTCATTTGTTTGTCATATATTTTTCCATGGATTTATCTCCTGTGATTTACAGATCTCCCATTCTCTTTCTAAATTTTTTCCTGAGTTATCCCAAGTTAAAATATACAAATACATATTATCTACCCACCTATACCTATCATCTATGTATCTATGTATATGTGTATCTGTGTATTTATCTTTTTATCATCTGTTCTCTATCATCTATCATCTATCTATCATCTATCTATCATCTATCTATCATCTATCTATATCAATCATCATCTATATATCATCTATCATCTATGTATCATCTATCATCTACCTGTATCTATCATCTATGTATCTGTGTATCATCTATCATCTATCTATCATCTATCATCTTTCATCATCTATCTATCATCTATCTATGTAACATCTATCATCTACCTGTATCTATCATCTATGTATCTGTGTACCTATCATCTATCATCTATTTATCTATCATCTATCATCTTTCATCATCTATCTTTTGCCTATCAATTATCTTCATGTCCCTTCTCACTCCCTGAATATTCCTACCCATGACTTTTGACATTTTTTCAACTTAAATCTTTAATCTATCTATGTTGCAGTTGGACCTTCTGGTAGCATTACATGATCTTCTTGCTTAGATTCAATTCTGTAGTATTTACTTCACTAAAGCAACCGGAGTTATCTTTATATAACACATATATAAGCAATTTGTCTCTGTATATGGTTATTTTCTCTTACTAAATAAAATGCTTTAGTGGTCTTTTGAAATCAAATATCTGCTCACTTTTCCAATACACACAATTCCTGAAATTATTTTATGCATCTTTGTCTTAAACTTTTATTTGGCTATAATGGACTGTGAATTTTTTTCTGCTAGAAGCTTATTGTTCAGTAAATGAATAAATAAATTGTTATTAACTAAATATTAACCAATCCGAATCTCAAAAATCAAGGTTTACCTCAGGGAATGTTAGGCAACACTTAATGTTCATTAAAACAAAGAAATAGGTTTGAATCCCTCGATCCATTAAAATATTATTTCTCTCAATTAATTTAAATGTTTATTTTTGTCCTCTAGTAAGGTAGTGTCGTTTTCTTGTTTAGGGACTTTAATGAAAGGATAGAGTCCTATAAGCAAGACTATTATGCAACATTTGGTGCTTAATTTTGGAGGAAATAATAAGAAACCAGTTAGACCATAATGGGATTTCATCAGCATTTTTTCAATGAAACCATCAAATCTCCAAAACTTGGACCAAGAAAGAGAATTTTAGAGTGAGGGGGGAAAAATGAGTAATCCACGAGCCCTAAATTTGTCTTTCTGACCTTTCTCAACTTTTCTTTCTCCTTTAAATCACTAAAATCATTACTCTTTTCGTCTCCACTAAACCACAGATTTGTTGTTCCCTCTTTAATTCTCCTTTCATATGTTAAGGAAAACATTTTATCTAAAATGGAATGGTTTTGAACTTTCAAGGGATTAAATATCAGTGTAAAGAAGAAAAAATGCAGACACTAAAATAAGCATGATAAAATTTGCCTCAATTTCTGAAATTTGATGAGCCTTTTCTGCTTCCAAATATTTTCCAGTGCATGTAGATGGTATGTTATTTTAGCTTAAAAATATTTTAAGTTTTCCACATGAATAGTCTTAAGGTTTTGCAAAGACTGTTCTTAGATATTTTCTCCAGTGCCTTCCTCCTTCACCAAAAAATAATGATGAAAATAAGTAACAAATTTTTTAATAGTAATTATAACAATTATTACTGTATCTTCATTTTTGGGAAACAGTGTAAGCCACATAAATGATAAGCCAGATTTCAAACACCATTAAGGCTTCACATTTGTGCCTAAATTAACCACTATGATCTAAGTGGATCACATGGTACCCAGAGTATAGATCTTGAGATATCTATGATCTGGTATAAAATAGTTTGTCATTTTGATTCTTTGTTGGATAACATTTTTCTTTTTTTTTTTTTTTAATTAATTCACTAAAATTTTTCTGAGGTAAATTATACAAAAATTAACTCTATTCTTCAAATGAAATATCACTCCTCTAGATACAGAGATGTGACCTCACTCTTTTGGGGTATAGGAAAAAACTATAGGACCACCTACTACAGTATAATAGAATTTTGAAGCTAATTAAACACTCACATCTTGTAATGGGAAGTCAATGGAAAAGTTTCTTTAGAGAAAAATAATATGAATAGCTCAGTACCAATGAGAATATAGACAATGGAAGTAAAGGAAATTTTTTTTGAGTAAATTAAATATTTGATCAAGCACAAAAGAAGTGACAAAGGCAAAATTTCTGCAAATGATTCAGTGATAGCAAGTTTTACTTAAATTATCTAATTATTTTTATATATAAAATTGTATTTTGCAACACTGAATTCATGAAGTAGTGATATATATTAAAACATTTAAGTAATACTTCAATTTTGATGTAAAATTTGTGGATTTTTTTTTCAGCCACTTCCAGAGTTTTCTCAGTATATAGAAATGCATGTTGTAGTTGAAAAAAATTTGGTAAGTATATTTTGACTTGTTTATGTCCATTTATATTAGCAATGGAGGGTTATAAAAAAGTTGGAATAAATTTTAACAAACGACAATGACCATTTTTGGTTTATTTCTGCTTTAATGTATTTTAAGTTACTAATATGAGTAGTAAATTGGAAATCAAATCTCTATAAATTTATTCTTAGTTTTATAGAAATAATGTAAATTTTAAATATTGCTAACTTTAGAATAGTTTCTTAGTAATTTTTATTTATCCTTCCCATCCTTCTAATGCTCAGAAATGCCTGATCTTTTTACTGTCTCCATGGTTTTGGCTTTTTCAGAATGTCATGTAATTGAAATACACAGTATGTAGCCATTATAAACTGTTTTCTTTACCTTAGTAACATGTTTTTAACTTTACTCCATGCCTTTTCATGGTTTAATAGCTCATTTCTCTTCAGCACTGAATAAAATTCTATTATCTGGATATACTACAATTTATTCATTCACTCACTTACTGAAGGATATCTTGGTTGCTTCCAAGTTTTGAAAATTGTGAACCAAACTGCTATAAACATCCATGTTTAGGTTTTTGTGTGCTACAATGAACCTAGGGGTGCATACATATCTTTTTGAGTTAATGTGTTTATTTCCTTTGGACAAATACCAAGAAGTGGCATTGATGGATCATATGGTAGCTCTATTTTTCATTTTTTTGAGGAACCTTCATGCTCTTTTCCAGAGTACCTGCACTGGGTTACGTTCCCACCAATAGTGCATGAGGGTTCCCTTTTCTACACATCCTCACCAACACTTGCTATTTCTTGTCTTTTTTAATAACAGCTATTCTAACAGGTGTGAGATAATATTTCACTGTCGTTTTGATTCATAGTTCCCTGATGATTAGTAATGTTGAGTACCTTTTCATATACCTCTTGACCATCTGTATATTTTCTTAGAAAAAGTGTTTATTCAGATCCTCTTCCCATTTTTTAATTGGATTGTTTGTTTGTTTTGCTATTGAGTCATATGAATTCTTCATATATTTTGGATATTAACCCCTTATTGGATATATGATTTACAAATATCTTCTCCCATTTGGTAGGTTGCCTTTTCATTTTGTTCATGCTGTCTTTTGCTGTGCATAAGGTTTTTAGAGTGATGTAGTCCCATTTGCTTAGTTTTGCTTTTGTTGCCTTTGTTTCAGGTGTCAAGTCCAAAAAGTCATTGCCACCTGATGTGAAAAAGCTTACTGTATGTTGTCTTTTAGGAGTTTTATGGTTTCAGGTGTTACTTTCAAGTCTTTAATTCAGTGTGTGTATAGTGTAAGATAGTGGTACCATTTCATTCTTTTGTATGTGTTGTTCGATTTTCTTAGTACCATTTATTGAAGAGACTATTTTTCCCCATTGTGTATTGTTGGCTCCTTTGTTATACATTAATTGACCATAAGGCATGCATGGCTTTATATCTGAGGTTTCTGTTCTGTTCCATTGTTCTGTGTGTTTGTTTTTATGGCAATATCATACTGTTTTGATTACTATAGCTTTGTAATATATTTTGAAATCAGGGAGCATGATGCCTCTAGCTTTGTTCTTTTTCAAATTTGTTTTGGCTATTCAGGGTCTTTTGTGGTTCCACACAAATTTCAAGACTCTTTGTACTATTTCTGTGAAAAATGTCATTGGAAATTTGATAGATATTACCTTTGGGTAATATGGACATTTTAACAATGCTAATTCTTCTGATCCATGAACGCAGTATATATTTCTATTTTTTTGCCTTTTTAATTTATCATTGTCTTATAGTTTTCACTGTACGTATCTTTTATCCTTATTTAAACTTATTTCTAGGTATTTTATTCTTTTTGATGAAATGCAAATGGAATTGTTTTATTTTTTCTTTCTAATTTTTCGTTATTAGTATACAGAAATGCAACAGATTTTCACATATTGATTTTTTATCCTGCAACCTTACTGAATTTTAGAAATTAGTTCTGAGTGTGTGTGTGTGTGTATCTGTATGGTTTTCTATGTATAATATCATGTGATCTGCAGATAGTGACAATTTACTTCTTCCTTTCCTACTTGTATAACTTATTTCCTACCTATTAGCTTTCAATAGGATTTTTGATACTATGTTAAATAAAAGTGGTGAGAGTTGGCATCTTTGTCTCATTCCTGATCTTAGACCAAAAGCTTTCAGGTTTTCCCAGTTGAGAATTATGTTAGCTATAGGCTTGTTATATATGGCTTTTATAATGTTGATGTACCTTCTATCCATACCCACTTTGGTGAGAGTTTTCATAACGAAAGGATGTTGAAGTTTGTTAAAATGTTTTTTCTGCACCTTCTGATGATTCTTCATCAACTGATCATATAATTTGTACCCTTCATTTTGTTGATGTAGGGTATCATACTGACTGATTTGCAGATGTCGAACCATTCTTACATCCCTGGAAAATATCCCTACTGATCACAGTGTGTTATCCTTATAATATGCTGTTGAATTTAGTTTGCCTATATTTTGCTGAGGATTTTTTGTATCTGTGATCATTAGGAATATTGGTTTGTATTTTTCTTTTGCAGTGTTTGATTTTTGTATTAGGGTAATGGTGGCCTCATAAAATGAGTCTGGAAGTGTTCCCTCCTCTTTTATTTTTGGAAGAGTTTGTAGTGTCTTTTGTATTTTAAAAATATCTTTCCTATTTTATACTGAGTATATATAACATCACTTCTATAAAACAATGTTTAAAAACAATAAATTGGCAATTTAAACAATTTCTTATCTTTGTCAGTATGATCACATGGCTTCTGATACGATTGTTGTCACTCAAAAGATCTTCCAGTTGATTGGACTGACCAATGCTGTAAGTATTTGCTTTTTAAATCTTTTTGCATTTGCTTGTGTTACTTAAAGCATTCCCATACTTTTTTTTTATGGCACTGTCTGAATGCACATGATGTATGAAATAGGCCAAATTATGTAACTGTTTTAAGTTTCAGTTTTCTGAGTAAGAATAATAATAGGAATAATAGTTATTATGTATTCCTAATTAAGTTATGCATATAATTATAAAATTGATAAAGCACGTCACATGGGGTTTGCTGAAGTACAAGCATTTCAAACTGTTAATTATTACTTGTTTTATAAGTAGTATTTATTACTTACTAATATATTCTGTGAGATCTGATCCAGACTTAACAATTCTGTTGTTTAATATTTGTCATCAGTGCAGTTTATTTTTATAGATAAATCTCCAGATCTATTTAAACCATGATATTTGAACACATTTTCTTCATGTCTTCTATTTTAGATTTTTACATCATTTAATATTACAATAATTCTCTCTTCATTGGAACTTTGGATAGATGAAAATAAAATCTCAGTAACCGGAGATGCTAATGAATTATTACACAGATTTTTAAAATGGAAAAGATCTTATCTTGTTTTGCATCCTCATGATATAGCATTTTTACTTGTGTAAGCATATTTTGGTTTTACTAAGTCTTATACAAAGGGAACATCCATATTTGCTTAATTTTTGACAGTTGACAGGACATTAGGGAAAATATGCCATTTTTTTTCTGCATACAACATCATGTGAATGTGATTTTTCAAAACACAGTTTTTATAACAGAATTATTGATGTCAATCATTTTATTTACTTGTTTGTAGTTAAAATTCACTCTCTCAATATTGTTATCATATGCTTTCTTACGTTAGAATGTGTAACATATCATTAAATGTCCCTAACTATACTTAAAATAATAGCAATATCTATCTGAAGAAACACACATGATGAATGTAGTAATTAGGGCTTCTTGTTATGCTTTATTTTCGTAAGATAACAACAACAACAAAAAACACAAGGATGTGGCAACACTACTGTTTATTTTAATATCTCTAACATACCATATTTACGTTGTGCTGCATTTCAAAAAATATAAACCTCCCCTTCTATTTAATAAGTTCTTTGTTTTTCTCTTATTAATATTTAGGATCTATGTATAAGATATTGTTATATTATGTAAAAATAATATATTTACAGATTATAATATTTTAAAATATTTTCTGTGCCATGAATATGCCATATATTTTCATGATCCTGGTTGTCTAAATCTATCTGATTAATGGGAAACTTCAGCTCATAACGTGACTCTTCCCATTTTATTTAGCAGTTGTATTGCTCTAGCTTCCTTATTTTAAGGACTTTTATTTATTTTTATTATTTTGATATTCTAGGAATTATTTAATTTTTTAAAAATACTACATAATAAAGACTTTTTTCTAAAAATTCGATATGAAAATAAACTTTCTATTATTCATTTTTAAATGTATTTCATTGTTTTCAAAACAAGCAGACTTGTTTAGTCTCTTCTAAGCCTCATTACCCTAAAGTTAGGTGGAAATTTTTATCAATTTATTATATAAATATGGAAATCAAAACAAGTTATTAGGAAAATTCAATAGTAATTGTGCTTAATTTTACAAAATTATGTGATTATGATCCTTTTTTAACTTAAGTTACAGAGAAAAATCAAATTTTGTTGGTGCAACCTTTCAAGGGAAGATGTGTGATAGCCATTATGGAGGAGGCGTTGCTCTGGTATGGTATGGCTTAATTTGTTTGGCTGAGATGTATAAATAGAATGCTATTTAGATCAATATGCAGTTAAATATTTCTTTATTTTATTATGTTTATGTATATTAACATTTTCAAATGCTTCTAAGGATCTTTGTCCCTGCTACAGATTGGAAATGTTGGGACTTTAAAAAGTTCTTAATGAACTTCATAGATATAAAATTTGTATTCTTTGGGTAAATAATTTGTAGTGCAATTGCTGGATCATAGGATAGTTCTATTTTTAACTTTTTGAAGAACTTCTATACTGTTTTCTGGAGTGGCCGCACCACTTTGCATTCTCACCAACAGTGCGAAAGTGTTACCTTTCCTCCACATCCTTGCCAACATGCATTGTTTCCTGTATTGTTAACTTTTGCTATTCTTACATGTATAAAGTGATATCTCATTGTGGTTTTGATATATATTTCCCTGAGAATCCGTGATGTTGAGCATCTTTTCATGTGTCTGTTGGCCATTTATATGTCTTATTTGGAAAAATGTCTGTTCATGTCTTCTTTCTGCCAATTTCTTAACTGGATTATTTGTTTTTGGGTTGTTGAGTTTGGTAGGTTCTTTATAGATTGTGGATAATAACCCTTTATCGGCTATGTCATTGGCACATATCTTCTCCCATTCTATCAGTTGTCTTTTGGTTTTGTTGACTGTTTCACTGAGCAGACGTTTTTATCTTGATGAAGTCCCAATAGTTCATTTTTGCTTTTGTTTCCCTTGCCTCTGGAGACATATCTAGTAAGAAGTTTCTATGGCCAAGGTCAAAGAAGTTGTCCCACATTTAGGTCTTAAATCCATTTTGAGTTTATTTTTGTGTATGGTGTAAGAAAGTGGTTCAGTTTCATTCTTTTGCATGTTGCTGTCCGGTTTTCCTGACAGCATTTGTTGAAGAGATTGTCTTTTTTCCACTGGATTTTTTTTTTCTGCTTTTTCAAAGATTAGTTGACCATATAGTTGTGGGTCCATTTCTGAGTTTTCTATTCTGTTCCATTGATCTCTGTGTCTGTTTTGTGCCAGTACCATACTGTCTTGATGGCTACAGCTTTGTAATATAGCTTGAAGTGTGGAATTGTGGTGCTTCCAGGTTTGCTTTTCTTTTCCAAGATTGCTTTGGCTATTTGGGGTCTTTTGTGGTTCCATACAAATATTAGGATTGTTTGTTCTAGCTCTGTGAAAACTGCTGGTGGTATTTTTTTAGGATTGCCTTAAATGTGTAGATTGCTTTGGATACTATAGACATTTTAACAATATTTGTTCTTCTAATGCATGAGCATAGAATGTTTTTCCATTTATTTGTGACATCTTCAATTTCTTACATCAGTGTTCTATAGTTTTCATAGTACAGTTCTTTTCCATCCTTGGTTAGGTTTATACCTAGGGGTATTATTTTTGGTGCAAGGGTGAATGGGATCAATTCCTTGATTTCTTTTTCTGTTGTTTCATAGTTGATGTATGGAAATGCAACAGATTTCTGTACATTGGTGCACATTGTGACCCCGCTGAATTCACGCATTAGTTCTCACAATTTTTTTGTTGGAGTCTTTCGGGTTTTCTACATAAAGTATCATATCATCTACAAATAGTGAAAGTTTGAATTCTTCCTTGCCAATTTGGATGTCTTTTATTTCTTTTTTTGTTGTCTAATTGCTGAGGCTCAGACCTCCAGTACTATATTAAATAACAATGGTGAGAATGGACATCCTTGTCTTGTTCCTGACCATAGAAGAAACGTTCTCAGTTTTCCCCCATCAAGGATGATATTCACTTTGGGTCTTTCATACATGGGCCTTTATGATGTTGAGGTATGTTCCCTCTATCCATACTTTGTTAAGGGCTTTTATCAAGAAAGGATACTATACTTTGTCAAATGCTTTTCCTGCATCTATTTAGAGGATCGTATGGTTCTCCTCTTATTTATTCATGTGGTATATCTAGTTAATCGATTAGTGAATACTGAGCCACACTTGCAGCCCAGGAATAGATCCCACCTGATCAGGCTGAATGATTCTTTTAATGTACTGTAGAGTATTAAATATGAAATATTAAATTCATAGAATGGATTTGGAAGTTTTCCTTCCTTTTTGATATTTTGTAAAAATTTGAGAAGAATAGGAGTTAACTCTTCATTCGGTGTTTGGTGGAATTCGCCTGTGAAGCCATTGGCCCCGGACTTTTGTTTGTTGGGAGATTTTTGATTACTGACTTAATTTCTTTTCTTGTTATGGAAATGTTCAAATTTTCTATTCCTTCCTTTTTCAGTTTTGGTAGTTTATATGTTTCTAGGAATTTATCCATTTCTTCCAGATTGCCCAGTTTTTTGGCATATACTTTTTTATTGTATTCTCTTATAATCATATTTCTATGGTGTTGGATGTGATCTCTCCTCTTTTGTTAGTTTATTTATTTGGGTCCTTTCTCTTTCCCTTTTGATAAGTCTGGCTAAGGGTTTATCAATTTTATTAATTCTGACCAAGAACCAGCTTTTAGTTTCATTGATCTATCCTACTGTTCTTTTGTTGTTTGTTTCTACATCATTTATTTCTGCTCTGATCTTTATTATTTCTCTTCTGCTGGCTTTAGGCTTTATCTGTTGTTCCTTTTCCAGCTCCTTTAGGTGGAAGGTTAGGTTGTGGACTTGAGTCTTCTCTTGCTTCTTCAGGTAGGCTTGTATTGCTATATACCTCCCTCTTGGTGCTGCCCTTGCTGCATCCCAAAGGTATTGGACTATCATATTTTCATTTTCATTTGTTCCCATATATATTTTTATTTTTTCTTTAAAGTCCTGGTTAACCCATTCGTTCTTTAGTAGGATGCTCTTTACATTCCATATATTTGTGGTCTTTCCAAATTTTTTCTTGTGGTCAGCTTCAAGTTTCATAGTTTTGTGGTCTGAAAATATACATAGTATGATCTCAATCTTTTTATACTTGTTGAGGCCTGATTTGTGACCCAGTATGTGATCTATTCTGTAGAATGTTCCTTGTGCACCCAAAAAGAATGTATATTCTGCTGCTTTAGGATGAAATGTTCTGTGTATACCTGTGAAGTCCATCTGGTTCAGTGTGTCATTCAAGGGCATTGTTTCCTTGTGGATTTTCTGCTTAGATGCTGTTAGTAGGACGTTGAAGTCCCCTACTATTATTGTATATGTTTTTATTTATATTTGTTATTAATTGATTTATATATTCGGGTGCTCCCAAGTTGGGTGCATAAATATTTACAATTGTTAGAATTTCTTGTTAGATAGACCCCTTTATTTATGACATAGTGTCCATCTTCATCTTTTATTACAGTCTTTGATTTAAAATCTAGTTTGTCTGATACAAGTATGGTTACTTGGGCTTTCTTTTGACATATTAGTATGATAGATGGTTCTCCATGCCCTCACTTTCAATCTGCAGGTGACTTTTGGTCTAGAGTGAGCCTTTTGCCCGTAGCATATAGATGAGTCTTTTTTTTTTTTTTTTAATGCATTCTGATACCTTATGTCTTTTGATTGGAGCATTTAATCCATTTACATTCAGAGTGATTACTGATAGATATAAATTTAGTGCCATTGTGTTACTTGTAGAGTTCGTGTTTTTGGTGATGTTCTCTGTTCCTTTCTAGTCTTTGTTCCTTCTGCCCTCCCCCCCTCCCCGAGTCCCTCTTAATATTTCTTGCAGGGCTGATTTAGTGGTCACGAGCTCCTTTAGTTTTTGTGTGTCTGGGAAACTCTTTGTCTCTCCTTCTTTTCTGAAGGGCAGCCTTGCTGGATAAAGTATTATTGGCTCCATATTTTCTCCATTCAGCATACTGAATATATCATACCACTTTCGTCTGGCCTGGAAAGTTTCTGTGGAGAGATCTGCTGCAAATCTGATTTGCCTTCTCTTGTAGGTTAAGGACTTTTTTTTCCCCTTTCTACTTTCAGGATTTTTTCCTTGTCTGTGTTTTGTGAATTTGACTATAATATGTGTTTGTCAGCTTTTGTTGATTTTGATAGGAGTTCTCTGTGTCTCTTGTATTTCAATGTCTGTTTCCTTCCCCAGATTAAGGAAGTTTTCAGCTATAATTTGCTCAAATCTTCTGCACCCTCTTTTTCCCTCTCTTCTTCTTCTGGGACTTCTATGATATGAATGTTATTACATTTTATGGAGTCACTGAGTTCCCTAAGTCTACATTTGTAATCCAATATTTTTTTCCCCATTTTGTCTTCATTTTTTCCATGATTTTATCTTCTACATTACTTATTCATCCCTCTGCTTCTCCCATCTTGTGGTTATTACATCCAGGTGGTTTCACATCTCAATTATAGCATTTTTTATTTCACCCTGACTAGTTTTTAGGTCTTTCATATCTGTGTTAAGGGACTCCCTGGTGTCGTCTATGGTTTTCTTAAGCCCAGCTAGTATCCTTATGATTGTTGTTTTAAATTCTGGATCAGGCATCTTACTTATATCTGTTTTGATTAGATCCCTGGCTGTGACCTTTTCTTGTTCTTTCTTTTGGGATGAATTCCCCCATCTTGGCCTTTTGGCTGAGTTTCTGTCTTCTTCTCTGTGTTAGGAAAGCCTGTTATATTTCCTGCTCCTGTAGGTAATGGCTTTATTAAGAAGAGGTCATATACTGTCCAGGTCCTGGCACTTTAGGATGTCTCTGGTGTATGTTGTGTGTACTTTGCTGCTGTATTTTGGCTACTGTTTCCCTCAAGTCAGTCCTCTGCAGAGTTTCTCCTTGCCTGCAGTGGGGAGTGTTTGGACCTTGTCCAGAGCACGGTGAACTATAACTAGGTGTGCTCTGGTCTGCTTGTTAAAAGAGATCTGATACTATTTCTACTAGCACTGAAGCTTTGTAGAACTTTATGGTCAGTAGATATGGTAGATGCAGAGTTTGTGCTAATCTTCCGGTGTAGGGGTTTTGTTCTGATTTTGTTCTCTGGCGTGATTGCTCCAGAAAGGCAGCACCTGCAGAGCACAGGAGGGTAGGGCTTGGTGTAAGCAGTTTAGGCGCACTGTTTGTGTTGTGCTTACTGAAGTTAGTTTATGCTGAGGTGAAAAGGAGAAAAATGGCGCCAGCCCCTTCCCTCATCCTGGAGAAGAGAGTTCTTGCCTGCCACTGTCTGGGAAGCTCTCCCAGAAGAGCGAACAATTTCCCCTCATGTGTTCCAGGCATCCCGCAGATCTTTGCTTTCACCCTGACTGACTTTATCCTGGCAGTACTGTGCACCTGTGTTCTATCCAAGGCAGGCCGGCTGTCTTAAAACTCCTAACTTTATGGACCTCGCATGGCATGGACCCATTGGTTCCTCTGGTGGAGGATTTTGTCATTCTAGTGTTGATGTGGGTTTGCCCAGAAGGACAGACACACCAAAGCACAGGGGGTGGATTTTGGAATAAAGGGCAACAAAGAGCCAGTGTCCAGGTGAGCTGCCCTCAGCAGGTGTTTCTACACCTATGTTGAAGGGTGGGGGAGGGTAATGATACCCACTAGCTCTTTTGTCCCTGGAGAGGCAATGTCATCTCTCCCAAATGCACTCTATGAAGGGGAACTATCTCCCAGTGCATACAAGGGGATGCTCAGGTCTCTCTTTCTGCTACTGGGCTATTTGCCCTTCTCTGCAGGAGCAATGCAACACCCACCAGACTCCACACTGGTTATAATGTAGATCTCTAAAACTCCAATCTTTGATCCCCACTAGTTGAAAAAACTCATGGAAATCAGCCCCTCTCATTTTACCAGTCAGTGTCTTTGGGGAAGTGCTTTCCTTGTCTGATCCCTTGTGCGCTCCTGTCTCTCTCCCTCTTTTGCCTCTCTCTCTGACCTAGGCTCCATTATTGGGATCTTTCTTTTCCCCAAATCACCTCACCACACCTCCTATCTTCCATGATGTGGCCTCTTCTCTCTTTCTCTAATTGTACAGTTTGTTCTGTCAGTCCTCGGATTAATTTCTTGGGTATTTAGTATGATTTCATAGTTATCTATCTGTGTTTGAAGGATAAAGCGAGCCTAGGGTCCTCCTACTACTCCATCTTAGCTCCTCTCTGTCCTCTTAAACACCCATAACCCTCCCTCCCTAATCTCCCAAAGCTGTGGAATAAAATTTAAGGTCTATATCCCTCCATTGCTGCTGCTTCCTAAAAGTTTATAGATGAAACCACAACCCAGGTGATTTTTGGATGGGTAGAAACATGTAAGAATAATTAGCAGAAGATATTGGATGTCTTGCAACAATTTTTCCTGGGACTCATTCACGAGGACTAACACAAACTAGTTCTTAGTCTCTAGATTTTTTTTAATATTTTTTTTATATTATGTTAGTCACCATACAGTACATCCCTGGTTTCTGATGTAAAGTTCAATGATTCATTACTTGCGTATAACACCCAGTGCACCATGCAATACGTGCCCTCCTTACTACCCATCACCAGCCTATCCCATTCCACCACCCCCCTCCGCTCTGAAGCCCTCAGTTTGTTTCTCAGAGACCATAGTCTCTCATGCTTCATTCCCCCCTCTGATTACCCCCCCTTTCTTTATCCCTTTCTTCTCCTACCGATCTTCCTAGTTCTTATGTTCCATAGATGAGAGAAACCATATGATAGTTGTCTTTCTCTGCTTGACTTATTTCACTTAGCATTACCTCCTCCAGTGCCGTCCATGTTGTATACCATTACATATTACTGAACACATTATCTGTTGACCTCAGTTCATGAACTATGTAGATCCTGAATATTAAACGTCCTCAGAAGAAAACACAGTACACAATACATAGTACTTGAAGCAAATAGAAACTTCAAACAAAATAAAGTGTAAGGTATTATAGAAAAGGACTAGTTGAAAGTGTTAGGTACAAAAATATAATAAATTGTGCAAGGTATTAGATTAAATTAGAATCAGAACCTCTCCCAGGAGACATCAGAAAAGCTATAGGAACAGTAAAAGAAAAGTTAAGAGAAATGGATTATTGAAGTAGAAATGACAATATCTAGATATTAAGAGTAAAGGAGATTGGGGTGCCTGGCTGATCAGTTGGTTAAGGATCTGACTCTTGATTTCAGCTCATGTCATGATCTCAGGGGCTTGAGTTTGAGCCCCTGTGGGCCTCTGTGCTCAGCATGGAGTTTCTTTGAGATTCTCTTCCTCTGTCCCTCTTCCCATTTGAGTGCACTCTTTCTCTTTCTATCTCTCTCAAATACATATATAAAATCTTTTTTAAAAAGTAATGAAGATAATAATGAAAAAGCCATAAGAAAACTTTTGAAGGAGGAATGAAAATAAATGTCACCAATACAGCCACTATCAGATCAACAAAATCCTTATGCCAGGAAATCCCTTCTGGAGTCTCCCCATAATCCCTTCTGCTGGGTCATCTGGCAGAAGGGGAAAAAACTGGGCTGTCAGATGAAAAGAGCACATAAAACGTTAAAACAGAATAGAAAAAAAATGCACACTGACAGTGAAATGAAAATATCAAATACAAAGAAAATTTATTTATTTCCATAAAAAAGAAAATAATAATAAAAAAGTTTTATAGTGGGAAAAATCGCATTGAATACAAAAATATTTTATTCTTAAAATAGTAACATAAAAGCACAAGTAATATCTAAAAAAACCTTTCAAATATAAGACACCATAAAAATAGTCTCAGGTATATAAGTCCTCAAAAGATTTGCCAAATAAATGACTAACATTCAGAATATATTTGTAGAAATTACTTATAATATGAAAAGCTACAAGGATTATGAAACTAAAAGTGAATAAATATTGGCATATTTTATTATTGTCTTAAAATGAAAATAGCTGGAACTGGGCTGCATTGGGGAATGACAGGTATTATATCAATATTAAACCAGCGCACATTCTATGATGGTGCGGTTAAGGGAGTAATAGAAATGACATGCAAGAATGCTATAGGAATTGTCTTCTTAAGAGAAAGGTATAGATAATGGTAAATTTTAGAATGAAGTACGGGCACATGAAATGACTGTTGGTCTTAAGAAGAGATAGCAAGAACAAAACTATACTATGTAATAATCTAATGAAAGAAATGAAAATTATAGCCAAGGAAGAAGAAACATAAGAACAATAATGCAAAACAAAGTGAATAGAAAATAGCAAATAAAATGGTTTAATATATCTTAATATAACAACAATTATGTGCATATAAATGGGTTAAATTTACCAAGTAAGTGATAAAATCTCTGATGGATTTAAAAATTCTTTAAAGGTCAAATGTTTAGTTCTTTACAAGAGATATACTACTAGGACTTCACTAGGACTAAGTGAAGGTGAATATAAAAAGATAAAAATATATTCAAGTTAAATAAGAAGCAAGTAAATATGAGAAAATAAGATTTATAGTAAAATATATTATAGATAACAAGTAGGCATCAATTTCATGGTAGCTTTCCATGTAGATATTTTGCATATATTTGGTTTGATTTATTCCTAGGTTTTTAACCCTGTTGGCAATATTGGTGAATATTATATTTTAAATATAATGTGTGTTTCTGTTATGTTGAAAAACAATTAAACATTATACACTGATTTGTATATTTCTATATTTACTTGTAGTGGTTTTAGATTTAAATTTTTCCGTGTCCAATTTTGTCATGTGTGAATAAGAACAATTTCATTATTTTTTCCTTTCTAATACATATATCTTTTAAGTTTTTTTCTCCTATCGAATTGGCTAGAATCTCAAGCATAATATTCAATTAAAATAGTTGAACAATGTTTAATTGAATCGATAATAGACATTCTTGTATCATTCTTGATTTCAGGGAAAAAACTCTCAATATTTCACTATTAGGTATTATGTTTGCTCTAGATTATTACAGATACTTTGTAACATTATAAAGAGGCTCAGTTTTATTTCTAATTTTCTAAGCTTTTTAAAATGTATTTTATTTTTTAATCCCACCTTTGTTTCTTATAAAAACTTTGTTGAAATATCTTTATCACAAAATTAAATTGTCCTTTGCTATATTATAGAGAAAATAATGCAGTCCTAACCAAAATCTCAGTTGTCTTTTTTCCTTTTTTTGGTAAATACTGACAAACTGATACAAAATTTTTATATACAAATATTAAAAAGAAAATAGATAAAGCAAGTTTGGAAACTGAGGAAAAGTGGAAGATAAAAACTTCTGAAAAACTATAGTAATTAAGATACTGCAGTGCAAATAAACTGATCAATGGAACAATATAGGGAATCTAAAAATAGACCCAGACATATATAATCAAATGATTTTTGACAAGTTGTCAAGGCAATTCCAGTTATACAATAAACAAAAATGAATGATGAAACTAGAATCACATATTCATAAGAAACTTTAACTCAAAAGCATTGTTGAGCCTAAAATAACTGATGCTAAAACTTTAGGAGTGAGGGAGTAGAGGAAGAGCAGCTACGGAAATTAGTACCTAATGAGCATTGTAGAAAATAGAGCTAAAACCAGTGAGCTAACTATCCAATCTAAATTATGTGAAGAGATGGAAATAGAATAACATGTAAGACATATAGAAGGCAGGAAATAACGAAGATAAAAGCAGAAATCAATGTAAGACAGACTAGGTAGAATAGAAATATTCCAAAAGAGTATTAGGTCTCAAAAAACCTGCAGATTTCGATAACACTAAGATAATAGATGAGTTATAATAAATTTGCAAACATGGACAAATAGTACATTGTTAATAGGAATCCATCATTTACTAAAACTTACACAAGAAGAACTAGAGATGCAGAATCACCAAATTATTAAAGGAATTAATTATTTTAAAAATCTCATAAGGAAAATAAAACAATGCTTTTAGACACTTTCCACAATTTTGAGGGAACTGATTATTTCAATCTCATACATCTATAGAGAATAGAAAAAGAGAACATAGAAATTCGGAAATTTTACCATATAATTTGGAAAAATTACCGTAATAATATTAATACCAAAAGAGGATGTTACACAAAATGAAATTAGAGGCTAATTTATCCACAAACATAGAGGAGAAGTAGAACCATAAATTGAAAATACTAACCAAATGAACGTAGCAGTTTATAAGATAATAGACCATGACCAAAGTGATTTTATCCAAAGAACGTAGGATCATTTAACCTTAGAAAATCTACCAAATTTAACTGAAAGTAAAGTAGTATTTCAGTTAATGGCCTTTGCTAATAAGAACAGACGTTAGGATAATATAATTAAAATTGATGGGATGGGGAGCAGACTATGTTAGCTAGGGTGATCAAAGAAAAATCTTGAGAAAATAAGAGGAAGCATGAAGGATGAGACAAAAAGTTATGGCAAGGTGTAACAAGACAGAGCCCACAAGAAAGGTCATTAAATTCAGAGGCTTTCAGATGGAAATGAACATCATGAACAAGATGGCTGAAAAATATTAAGTCATCAAGAGTTTAATTATATAGGGCCTTATAGATCTTGGCAAACAGTTTTGAATTTTATTCTCTTGCAATGAAAAGGCACTGGAAGTTTTTAAGCCAGTGCAAAATATTTTTCTAGTAGCCTTATGAAAAAGTAATTATTCAGTGCTAAGGATCCAAAACAAGGAGACAAGACAGGAGACGACTGCTGATGAACGGTTTAAACTGGTGTTTTACTCTTGGATGCATAAGTAGATTTTGTCCAGTATATATTATGAAAATAGAACATAAAGGGCTTATTGACTTATTGAATACAGCCTGTAGGATGGAAAAATAAATGGTCATGCTTCAGATTTGTCTTGAAAAACTAGGCAGAGTTACAGGGGCCAGGAGGCATAAGGGAAGTAGACGGGTAGAAGAGGAGTTTAATTTGGAATCTGAACTTGAAAGGTTAGAGTGATGCTTGTGATGATTAATTTGTATGTTGACTTGGAGAGTTTTTGATGAGATTAATATATAAATTGGTGAAATTTGGGTAAAACACATTGCCCTCCATAATGTGGTTGGGCCTCATCCAATCAGTTGAAGGCTTGAACAGAACAAAAGGATCATCCTCTCCAAGCAGGAGAGAATTCTTCAGCAGACTGCCTTCAGATTTCATCTGCACCATCACCTTCCTTGGGTGTTCAGCCTGCTGGCCTTCAAACTGGAACAATATCGTTGGTTCTGCTGGGTCTCTAGGCTGTTGGCCCACTCTGCAGATTTTATACTTGCCAGCTTCCATAATCATGTGAGCCAATTCCTTATAATGTATCTCTTTCTCTCTACCTCTCTTTCTCTATGCTATTGGTTCTGTTTCTCTGGAGAGCCCAGATTAATAAAAAGGCTAATACTTAAATATAAAAAATATATACTTAAAAATTAAAAGATAGATGCATGATAGAGATGATGATGATAGATACATGGAGATCGATAGATGATAGATAGATAGATGATAGATAGATAGATAGATAGATAGATAGATAGATAGATAGATGATAGATAGAATATAGCTTTGTGGTACTGATTTCCTGAATTCACAGCTCTCTATCTCCCTGGTACATTTCACTTATTTGTGGCTGCTTTTTTTAGTCTTTTGTCCAGAGTCTTCTCATTTCTGTGATTGTATCACCTCTGGAGGCCAAGCAGTGGAGAACAGAATATGACAAAACGGAACTGCTTTATTTGGTCCCAAAATGGTGAACCTAAAGCTCATGCAAGGAAAGGAAAGTGCTCCTCTTTCAGAATTTTGATTCTGTAATTTCCCTCTTTTGGCTGCTCTGGTGCTGCTACACAGTCCTTGAAGAATCATCTGATGGATGGAGCATGAAAAAACAGGAGGAAAAGGAAAAAAGATATAAACAGGACATACTCATTTTCTGTGAGATTTAAGAGCTTCCTTTTCTACTCTTCAATTCAGAACTACGGAACTTCTCCTGGTTCTCCATATGCACTACAGTGCTCACGTCCAAATTCAGACTACATGGCTTTTGGGCGGGGAGAGACCAATTCAGCTTGTCAAATCAAATAGTTGTCTCTCTATTCTGTCGAGCTATCATAGTTGAGTTCAGTGGGAGAGATAGACTGGCATTTGTTTGCTCCATCTTTCTGGAACTGGAATCTATACGTTGAAATTTAAACAATGAAAATGTATACAATGTAAATACTAAACAAAAGCAATTTGTCTTGGGCATATTAATAGCAAATAAAATAGATGTTTTAATTAGGTTGTGCTGCCACAACCAAATAACATAGAGTGGGTAGATTAAACAACACAAATTTATTTTCTTATAATTCCAGAGGCTGGAAGTCTGAGATGAGGGTGCCAGCATGGTCAGGTTCTGGTGAAAGCTCTCTCTTTCTTGCTTGCAGGCATCTACCTTCTCTTGTGTCCTCACGTAGTGGGGAGAAGTGGAGCAAGAGAGAGAAAGAGAACAAGAGATCTTTTCTTAAGGGCACAGTTTTATCAGATGATGCCCATATTTAACCTTAATTACTTCCTAAATACCCTATCTCCTAATACAGTCACATTGGTCACAGTGGGGGCTAGGGCTACAGCATAGCATTTTGCAGGGGACACAATTCAATCCATAGCAGTAGACTTTCAGGAAAGATGTGTTATTAGAAATAAAGAGGAATATTAAATGATAATCAAAGGAATTGAAAAGAAGGACAGCAATCATAATGTTGTGTGCACCAAATTACATTGCTTCAAAATATATAAAGCAAATGTGAAAGAATAAAAGAAGAAAAGATGTCCATAATAATATTTGAGAATGAGGAGATATCTAATGCAGCAATGCCCTGTTTTCCATTTTGTTGAAACATATTTAAAGGCCTTATACCAAAGAGCGGCAGAATATTATTTTATTTTTAAAGGCATTAAAGTATATTTAATATAAAAATTTATGCATATTTAATGTACGCACTTTGATGGGTTTATCATATGCATAAATCCATAATACCATCACATCAAACAAAGAAATAAACATATCCATCACCTACAAAAGATTTCTTCTGTTCCCTTGCTTCTTTTTTTAATTTACCAAAGAAAATAAAATAGTGATAAAGTAGTATCAATATAAAATGATAGAAATCTTACAGAGAATATTTTCTGACCACTGTGGATTAAAATTAGAACTAAGTAATAGAAAGATCACTTAAAATTTCTGAAGGTTTGCAAATAAAACATGAGAAATTAGAACTCATTTTTAACTAAAAAACACTAAAAATACAGCATGCCAAACTCCTGGGATGTCAAAAAAACCAGAACTGAGAACATTGTAGCTTTAATTATACAAATTAAAATAAAGATAACTTAAATGCTGATGATCTAAGTCCAATTTCAAAAAACATGTAGTTACAAGTTAAACTGAAAGACTAGAAAAGAGAAAGTAATAAAAAATATTGACTATCAGTGAAAAATACGAAACATGCATATCATGGAGAAAATCATCAAATCCAAAAGTAATTTGTTTAAAAAGATAACTAAAACTGATAATTCCCAAGCAAAACTAGTATCCTACATTAAAACGAGCAAATAAATTATCAAAACCTCATTGAGAAAAAAGGTACATGATCACCATGGATCCTACACATATTAAAAATAAAACAAGGCATATTCTCAACTAATGTATGGCAATAAATTTGGATAAAGTTAACAAATTTCATGAATAATAAAATCTATCGAATGCATAGGAAAGAAAACCTGAATAAACATTGGCCTATTGAGTAACTGAATCTTAAATAAGACTTGAAAATGAACAAACACACAAAAACACTAGGTTCAGAGGGCCTCCTTGAGGAGGTCTCCAAAAGTTTTAGTACCAATGTAAAACAAATTCTTCTACAGAATATAAAAGGAGGGGCTGTTCCTTCGCTTGTGTTATGAACTGGGGTTTATGCCAACTATATGTTAGCAAAGAGAATTCTGCAGTCTATCAGAATCTCATCTCACTGAGCTATAACAGATAACAGGGAACGGGACAGATAAAGAATAAGAAACGATTGTAAAGATACATTGATTGAATAACTGCTAGACCTTTTCTACATTATCCTACAAAAAAGAAAATTTATAAATAAGTTCAGTAATAATATAATATACTATTATTTATTATATTATTATTTATAATATCCAATTATTTAAATTCTGAAAATTTAATAGAATCCTCAGAATCCTTCAGTTTCTTTTCCACTCTTCCTCCCTCTCCCTTTCTTTCTCTGAGAATGGGTGGTACATTAAACTGTGGTAATTTGATAAAGGGACCATTTGTCAGTGGGTATGCAATATTGAGGAACTTTGCGATACTTTAGGGCTAGTAATAAAAGAATTTAATTGTCACCCAGACTTGAAGGAAAGGACAGTGCTATTTTACTAGGGTCACAGACAGAAGGTAGAGGGCTCCACTCAAGGATTCAGATAGTTATAGGCACCTTGGCAGTGATGGTAATAAATGCCCTTGTCTTTTCTTAGCCTGTTCTTCTCTTTAGACCAAATCAAGGTAAAAGCAGAGGGTAAAGGAACCCTTTAATGTAATCTATTGGTGTCACCTTTTGGGCTAGAGAGCAGGATGGAAAATGCCGCAGGGTTGATTGAGAGAGGCAAACAGAAGACACCAAGATGTATTCCTAGAAACCAGTATTGAAGTATAGTCAATGAAATGCTATTAAATCTATATGAAGGGATAGTGTGATTTTCATCATCTGCACCTCGGAGCTGGGCCCACTCCCCCCCAGATCTACGAGCTGGTGGCACTGACATCGTCAGACAAGAACAGGTGGATGGAGCTCTTGGATGAGGCCCTGCGGAATGCCACCCAGCGCCCGGGAGCTGCCCCAGTGCTCGCCCATCCCCTGCCCCTGGGCGCCTGGGAGCCAGCGCAGCAGAGCCCCACCCCCAGCAGGGTCCGGCTGGATGGCTCAGAAGTGTTCCACAGTGAACCAGAGCCCAGGGAGCTGCCCGGAGCAGACACTGGGTCCCAGCAGAGGGTTGAGGGGAACCCGTGGGCCTCCTAGACGATCCGGAGCAGGAAGGCAGCAACGAAGGGGAGCTGGGTGCCCTGCCTCACCCCTCTGCATCCCTAGATGGAGAGAACAGGGGAGGCCTGACTAGAGACCCCATCCTCCTGCCCCTCCCCGGTCCTCTGTTCATGGAAGGGCTTGCCCACTCAGCCCTGGAAGACGTGGAGAGCCTGCGGCACCTGATTCTGTGCGGCCTGCTGCCCGGTCGCCACCCCGAAGCGCAGCCCGCCGCGGAGCCAGAGGACGGCCTGACGCCTGCGCCTTCTCTCGGGAGCAGCAGCTGGCGCCCCGGGGACCCGGGCGCCCCAGGGCACGCCCCCCCCCCCCCCGGGGGGTGAAGGGCCAGAGCAGGAGGACGTGGCTCTCAGTTCCCTGGAACAGCTACCCCCATGGGCCAGGAATTCCGGGATCTGGGAGTCTCCCGAGCTGGACAGGAACCCAGAAGAAGAGGCTTTAAGCACCGAGGCGGCAGGAAGTTACAAAGTCTGAGAAAAGGGAACTGCTTTTATGTCAGCATGCCAGCCGGACCCCGGACTCCAGCACCGAGGGAGAGCCTCCCTGCCTGGCGGCTTCGGGGACCCAGTGGAGGTCACAGGCGCCCTCGCCACTCCCCGCCCAGCCTGGCCCTCAGGGACGTGGCAGCATCTTCCGCACCATGGAGCAGCTCATGGTCAAGCTCAACAGGTTCAAGGACATGGAGCTGGCCCACAAAGAGCTGCTCAGGTCCCTCGCGGGAGAGGCGTCAGGCGGCACCACACCCGTGGACAGTTTCCACACGGAGGTGGCTAGATGGACAGACGGCTCCCTGTCACCTCCGGCCAGGGAAGCCCTGGCCTACGACTCCAGGGACGGCCACCAGCCAGGGCCCTGCTCGGAGGACGGCTCCGACGCCCCCCCGGAAGACAGCGTGGCGCCGGGGGCCTAGTCCCCAGGACTGTAACCGCCCACTCGTGCTTTTGGAACCGGCCCGAGGCAGGGGCACAGGGCAGTGGGAGCCCAGACCTCCTTCCCGCGGTGGAGGCCGTGGAGAACCACGGGTCTAGCTGAGACCCCCGGGGGCGCCCCGAATGTCGCTTGGTCTGCTCAGGTCCTGGTCAAGTGTCAGTGTCTCCCCCTCCCTCCAGCCGCCCCCCAAGGCCTCTCCTGAGCATGCTGACTGCATCTGAAAGGCCCCCCAGACACGCAGGTGAAAGGAGGAGTCTCTGTGTAAATGCACTTTCTTCCTCCCTCCCCTCTTGGCAGGACCCCGGGGCTGAGGTGGGCACCCCGCTTCTCCCCTCCTAGTCACTTCGGTTTCCTATAAATACCTACGTGCTGTATGTGAGTCTTGCTTTGTAAATAACTTTGACCTGTTTTGTTTCTGTTGCTTGGGGGCCGGAGGCAGGCCCAGAGGGACAGCTCGCATCTCCTAGTTAACAGGCCAGCTCCAGGGTTAGGGCCCGAGAGGGGAGCCAAACCTGAGCACCCGGGTCCCCGTGAGCAGGAGGGTGTCCCAGCCCACGTGGCTTGAGAGCCCAGTCTCTGTGGCCCGAGCAGAGAGCTTCTCCCCTCTCCTAGGACTTGTCCTCTTCAGGGAGTTCCTGACCCCACCTCTGTCCACCCTTCCCCACCCTCTCCCTAGAGAAAAACCAGTGTATCCGGTACGGCCCTAAAAACCAGGCCCAGGAGGTGGGGCAGGGGGTGTGAATGCTGGAGTCCCCGCATTAACCCAGGACCATCACCAGGGGCCGTGGCAGCATCGGTCGCTCACCCCATGCCAGCCCCTCCCTGCGGACGATAGAATAGACCCACTGTGCTAGGTGTGTATATATATATATATATATATACACATACATATAAAATATAGAGATGGAAATGACTGTTTTCCTGTTAAAATAATCTATACTCTTATTTTCTTTCTTTCATGGTTAAGATTTTTTTTTAAAGAAAAGTTAAATATTCTTCAAAAAAAAAAAGTTCTTTGTAGATCTTGGATACCAGTCTTTTATCTGTAGTATCATTTGAAAATATATTCTCCCATTCCGTGGGATGCCTCTTAGTTTTTTTGACTATTTCCTTGGCTGTGCAGAAGCTTTTTATCTTGATGAAGTCCCACAAGTACATTTTATCTTTTGTTTCTCTTGCCTTTGGAGATGTGTCATGAAAAAGGTTGCTGTGGCTGATATCATAGAGGTTGCTGCCTATACTCTCGTCTAGGATTTTGGTGGATTCCTGTCTCACATTGAGGTCTTTCATCCATTTAGAGTTTATCTTTCTGTATGGTGTGAGAGAGTGGTCAAGATTCATTCTTTTGCATGTAGCTGGCCATTTTTCCCAGCACCATTTATTGAAGAGACTGTCTTTTTTCCACTGGATGTTTTCCTGCTTTATCAAAGATTAGTTGCCCAAAGATCCGAGGGTCCATTTCTGGGCTCTCTATTCTGTTCCATTCGTCTATGTGTCTGTTTTTGTGCCAGTACCGTGCTGTCTTGGTGATCACAGCTTTGTAGTACAGCTTGAAATCCGGCATTGTGATGCCCCCAGCTTTGTTTTTCCTTTTCAACAGTTCCTTGGCGATTCGGGGCCTTTTCTGGTTCCATACAAATTTAAGGGCTATTTTTTCCAGTTCTTTGAAAAATGTCATTGGTATTTGGATCGGGATAGCATTGAAAGTGTAGATTGCTATGGGTAGCATGGCATTTTAACTATGTTTATTCTTCCGATCCATGAGCATGGAATATTTTTCCATCTTTTTGTGTCTTCTTCAAATGTCTTTCAAGAGTGATTTGTAGTTTCTAGAATATAGATCCTTTATGTCTCTGGTTAAGTTAATTCCAAGGTAACGTATGATTTTTGGTGCTATTGTAAATGGGATGGATTCCCTAATTTCTCTTTCTTCAGTCTCATTATTCATGTATAGAAATGCAACTGATTTCTGAGCATTGATTTTGTATCCCGCCACATTACTGAATTGCTCTATAACTTCTAGTAGTTTGGGAGTGGATTCTTTCAAGTTTTCCATATAGAGTATCATGTCATCTGTGAAGACAGTCAGTTTGACTTCTTTTTTGCTGATTTGGATAGCTTTTATCCCTTTTTGTTGTCTGATTGCTGTTGCAAGGACTTCTAGTACTATGTTGAATAATAGTGGCGAGAGTGGGCATCTTGTCATGTTCCTGATCTTAAAGGAAAGGCTTTTAGCTTTTCCCCATTGAGAATAATATTTGCTGTAGGCTTTTCATAGATGGCTTTTATGAGCTTGAGAAATGTACCATCTATTCCTACACTCTGAAGGGTTTTAATCAGGAAAGGCTGCTGTATTTTGTCAAATGCTTTTCCTGCATCTATTGAGAGAATCATATGATTTTTGAATTTTTGTTTCTGGATAAAATCTAAGACACTGATAGATTTGTGAATGTTGAACCACCCTTGCATCCCAGGGATGAGTCCCACTTGGTCATGATGGATAATCCTTTTAATGTACTGTTGGATTCTATTAGCCAGGATCTTGTTGAGGATTTTGGCGTCCATATTCATTAGGGAAATCTGTCTGTAATTCTCCTTTTTGATGAGGTCTTTGACTGGTTTGGGGATCAAGGTAATATTGGCCTCATAGAATGAGTTTGGTAACTTTCCTTCTGTTTCTATTTTCTGAAATAGCTTTGGGAGAATAGGTATTATTTCTTCTCTGAATGTTTGGTAGAATTCCCCAGGAAAACCGTCCGGGCCTGGAGTTTTGTTTTTTGGAAGGTTGTTTATCACTGACTCAATCTCTTCATAATTAATTGGCCTGTTTAAAAAAAGTCAATTTCTTCCTGTTTCAATCTTGGTAGTTTATAGGTTTCCAGGAAGTCCTCCATTTCGTCCAGATTGCTTAATTTATTGGCATAAAGCTGTTGATAAAAGTTTCTAATAATCCTTCCAGTTTCATTGGTGTTGGTTGTGACCTCTCCCTTTTCATTCATAATTTTATTAATTTGGGTCCTTTCTCTATTTTTTTTGTATAAGTCTTGCCAGTGGTTTGTCAATTTTATTTATTCTTTCAAAGAACCAGCTTCTAGTTCTATTGATCTGCTCTACTGTACTCCTGGTTTCTAATTCATCGATTTCTGCTCTCATCTTGATCAACTGCTTTCTCGTGTGTGGATTAGGCCTGTCCCTCTGTTGCTGTTCTAGCTTCTTGAGGTGAGAATATAAAAACTGCATTTTAGGTTTTTGTATTCTTTTGAGTGAGGCTTGGATTGCTATGTGTTTTCCCCTTAGGACTGCCTTTGCAATATCCCATAGGTTTTGGACCATTGTGTTTTCATTCTCGTTGGTTTCCATGAATCGTTTAAATTGATTTTTGATTTCCTGGTTTATCGAATCATTCCTGAGCAGGATGGTTCTTAGTCTCCAAGTGTTTGAGTTTCTTCCACATTTTTCCTTGTGGTTGAGTTCCAATTTCAAAGCGTTGTGGTCTGAGAATATGCAGGGAATAATTTCAGTCTTTTGGTATCAGTTGAGACCTGTTTTGTGACCCAGAACATGGACTATTCTTGAGAATGTTCCATGGGCATTAGAATAGAATGAGTATTCTTTGGTTCTGGGGTGTAGTGTTCTATATATGTCTATGAGGTCCAACTCATCGAGTATGGTTTTCAAAGCTCTTGTTTGCCAATTTTCTGCTTAGGTGCTCTGTCTATTTCTGATAGTGGAGTGTTGAGGTCCCCTACTATTAACGTAATTTTATCTATACATCTCTTTATTCTGGTTAAGAGTTGGCTTGTGTATCTTGCTGCTCCCCTGTTGGGGCATATATATTTATAATTGTCATATCCACTTGTTGGATACATCCTTTAAGAATAATATAGTGCCTCTCTGTATCTCTAACTATAGTCTTTAGTTTAAAATCCAAACTGTCTGATATGAGAATTGCTACCCCAGCTTTCTTTTGAGGTCCATTTGTGTGAAAGATGTTTTTCCATCCCTTTACTTTCAGTCTGGATGTATCTTTAGGTTCAAAATGAGTCTTTTGTAGACAGGACATGGATGGGTCGTGTCTTTTTATCCAATCTGCAACCCTGTAGCATTTTATGGGAGCATTTAGGCCATTTATATGGAGACTGATTATTGAGAGATGATTTTAATGATGCCATGTTGCCTGTAAAGTCTTTGTTTCTATAGATTGTGACTTTCTGTTCTGTATCACTCTTGGGGTTTTTTTACTTTTATAGAACCCCCCCTTAATATCTCCTGTCGGGCTGGTTTCATCGTTATGAAATTGGTCAATGACTGGCGATTCTGGAAGGTCTTTATTTCTCCATCAATTCTGAATGACAGCCTTGCTGGATAAAGGATCCTTGGCTGCATGTTTTTCTCTGAAAGAGCTTTAAAAATGTCCCCCCAACCCTTTCTCTCATTCCAGGTCTGTGTAGACAGGTCTGACGTAATTCTGTTTACCTTTGCCTTGGTACGTGAGAAATTTCTTTACTCTGGCTGCTTTCAATACTGTATCCTTGGATCTAATATTTGTGAATTGCCCTATGACGTAATGTGGCGTAGGTTTGTTGTGGTTGAGCTTGGGAGGGGTCCTCTCTGCCTCTTAGACATGAATGTTTGTTTCCCTTGCTAGATTAGGGAAGTTTTCAGCTACAAATGTTCAAATATCTCTTCTAGACCTCTGTTTTTGTCCACCCCCTCGGGGATGCCGATGATTCTGACATTGGATCGTTTCATTGAGTCAGTAATCTCCCATAACCTACATTCGTGGGTGTGGATTTTTTTATGTTCAGCTTCTATTTTCGTTTTTTCTTCTACTAACCCATCCTCCAATTCGCTAATACGTTCCTCTGCCTCGGTGACCCTGGCCGTCAGAGCCTCTAGTTTTGACTGCATTTGGCTCATATAATTTTTAATTTCTGCCAGATTCGCTCTCATTTCCACCCTTAGAGATTCTATATTCTCATTAACATTTTCGTTAATTCTTTTGTCAAGTCTACACATCATCTTGACCATTGTTACTCTGAATTCCATTTCTGATAATTTGGTTACATCCATATCCATTAGTTCTGTGGCAGAGGCCACAGACTCATTGTCTTTTCTTTGCTGGGGGGGGGGACTTCTCCTTCTCATCATTCTGATGAGGAGAGGTTGCGGGGTTGTCCAGAGCCCAAATTATTGACGGGGACCCAGGCCGTGAGCCCTTGTTTTATAGGGATCTTAGGGATGTGGGCTTCTTCCTTAAAGATTTTATTTATTTATGTGGCAGAGAGACAGCCAGCAAGAGAGGGAACATAAGCAGGGGAGTGGGAGAGGAAGAAGCAGGCTCCCAGTGGAGGAGCCCGATGAGGGACTCCTTTCCGGAACGCTGGGATCACGCCCTGAGCCGAAGACAGGCGCTCAATTACTATGCCACCCAGGTGCCCCAGGATGTGGGCTTCTTGATTTTTCAGCCTGCCTTCTGGGGGAGGGGCCTGCCACGCCGATACTCAGGCAACCCTGTTTGGGTAGAGTCTCCGTGTCCCCTGCGAGGGGTGATGGGGATGGTCACACTGTGAGCTGGTATTTCCAGGCTTTTGTTCTCTGGCGGCTTTCCCTGGCGGTTTGCTGTGCCTCTTCTGAGTCAGAGCAGCAGCGGCCGAATCCCAGCCTCTGTCTCAGAACAGAGGGATTGCGGCCCGTTCTCCACTGATGTTCTGGCCACTTTAACTCCGTTACTGTTGGTGCTGCTCAACCCTGCAGCATCCAGGATGTGTGCCCACACCCGGCGTCCCAGCCCTCGCTTCCAGGGCCGGCGCGTCTCTGTCCTTTGTGTTTCTAATGCCGCCAGCCACCGGCCGCCCCCGCGCGCTCCCGGAGCTCCCGGCCTCAGTCTGTTTCCAGTGAGCACACCGGAGTTTGGAGTTCCGGAGTTCCGTGAGAAATCTGCTCTCTTCGCGGGTGCAGGTCCACGAGTCCGCCTGCTCCCCTATGCAGGTGGCTACTGCTTCCCATGGCCCGAACGCGGCGGCTCCCTCCCCCTTCCGTTTATCTTCCGATATCTGTGTGCGGTTTCATGGCTCCCCGCTTCGTACCTCAATACTCAGCGCTGGAGATGTTCATTTGTAGAGATCCAGATGTATCTTCCTGCATCTCAGGCTGATTCTGTGGATGTTCAGGCTGGTCTGGTACCTATCCAGCTCGACTCAGGGGACTGGCTGAAAAAGGGGTTCCCCTACTCCTCCGCCATCTTAACTCTATTCGCCTTCAAGTTCTTGAAACAAAAGCCACATTACTATTAACGAAAGGAACAGATCGTCAGAGGAGATAATTCAATATAAAAGGAAGAACCGCTTTTCATTCCATATTGCACCTTGAGAGGCAAACTAACTTCTCAATTAAAAATTAGAATATTTTTAGATGAATAGAACCTCTGAGATTCTTCATATTAGTCATTCAACTTTATTTATAATGAAACTATGACAGCAATCTATTTTCCCCAAAAGCTTGACATGTTACCTTGTCAAGTAAGAATAAAGTTCTATCTAGTCATGTGAAATGACCTATAACTTTAATGACTGTGTTTCTCAGTTTGAACTGAGAACTTGATATATACACTTAATAAAAAATGTAGACTAAAAGTCAAACGTTCTAAACTACGTTTCTATTTGTAAAATACGGTCATCTCTTCAGGTGTTAGTACCAGGGAAAAAGAGTTTAGGTAATAAATAATTTTCTCGTAAATCAGATTATTTTGCTGGAAGGAACATATAAATTGGAATATACTGTTAATTATAGTGTGCTGCTAGTTTAAATTTAACACATGATGAAAAATTAGGCACAAATAGGCCACAAAAATTCAAAAGACAAATTTAAAATAAAAATACTCCAACAAACAAATCGCAAGATATCTGTTAAGCCCAGCCAACCTATTGGAGGAAAAAGGAAAGAATTCCTTTCCCCCAGGCCTATTTTTACCCTAGAGCATGTAATTAGGCATTGGCAGTAAGAAGTCACAGCAGCTGGCTAGAGACTCCTCAAGGGAGAGAAACAGAGGTTTCTGGTAAAGAAACAAAGCAAGATATTGCTGTAAAGTAAATAATATCGTTTCCACAATGTATCAAAACATTTTCTTTGATTGGCAGTACTGTTGAAAGAATACCATCCCAAATCCTACTCAAAACCACTTTATTGTTTTTGTCGTTCTTTTTTTTTTACTAGCCTGTTTTTAATTCCCTTTACGATATGAGAAATATCTTACAGATATTAAGATGAGCTTATCTTAAATGTATAGATTGAATTTTTTTTCCTTTTTTTTGAAATTTCAATCACTTTATTTTTTATTATAATAATATTTTTTTATTATGTTAGTCACCATACAGTTCTACGCAACTAATGAATCATGGAACTTCACATGGAAAACCAGGGATGTACTGTATAAATTTTTTTTCCTATGCATGAATCAATGAAACTACTACACTTACCAAATTACAAAGCATTTACCTTACAAAAATTTCCTTTGGGCCCCTTTGCAGTAAATATTCACTATCAGAGCTAATAACTTCTCATTTCTATCCGTAAATATCAGTTTTGTCTATTTTTAAACTTCATTTTAATAAAATCTCACTATATGTACTCTTTTGTTTTGAATGTCTTCTGACTAATACAGTGTTTTAGAGATGTATCTATACTGTTCCTTATACTAGTTTAAAAAATGTTTTTAAATTTTATTACTGAGTTGTATTCCACTGTGAATATACTCTAAACGTGTCTAGGTGTCTCCTTCTCAGATGACGTAAACTAATAAGTGGTACTGGGAGTGATCTGAGAAAGCAGGTGATAAATGGGGATTGTGGTTGGTTTACTCACTACCTGGTGCGGGAACAGGACTCCATTACAAGTGGTAGATGGGACACAGACAAGTGCTGCCATGATATAAGTGCCTGGTTGCTTAAGACTTCAGTGGCTGTGCGGTGCCTGGCTGGCTCAGTCAGTGGAGCATGCAGCTCTTGAACTCTTGATCTCAGGATCATGAGTTCAAGCCCCATGTTGGGAGTGGAACCTACTTAAAAACAAAAACAAACAGATAAAAACCCTAAAGATTTCAGTGGTGGTGACCTGGGGAAACATCTTGTGGAAAAGCAATGCTATTGCCAGTGAATGATCCAGTCATTTGGAATTTAAGGGGAGAAAAATTCCTACGAATAGTAGAGTTATTTGCTTATTGCTAAGTTGTATTGGTGCCTTGGAATAAGAAATGGAAGACCATAACAAGCAGTTATAGTTTAAGTATAGGGACCTAAGGAACTCTTTTGTGGTTTACAAAGACGTCCTTATCTCCTGTAGTAGAAGTACCATAAACAGGAATAACTGAAGATCTCACAGGGTTACACAGCTCCAACAACATACAAACACTCAGGGAAGGTATGTGTGTTATGTATGGTAAGGTCAAGGCACTGGAAGGAAAAGTCTAGGACCCTAAAATCTGGGATGGGTACCTCTGGGTAAATGCCCCTGAATACTTTGGCTCTGTAAACTCCTTGATTGCAATAAGAGGTAGAACTTCCTCCTGCTCAAGGAAGATTCAGAGTCTTTTCTCCTGTAAGGCAGTAGATGGACTCTTTAGGCCTGGCCTAAGTTCCTCTCCAGTGAGATAACTAAAGTCCCAGCAGGATCCTTAGGACACACTGGGCCTGATAAAAGAGGAAAGTTACTGACACAAAGCAATTTCAAGAATGAGCTTTCAGGTACCAGCAGAAGCCAGGGGACTATTATTGAAAGGGAGTATTGAAGTCTCCTTCATACATTATTCTCTTGACCTCAGTGAGCATCTTTATATTTGTTTTAATTCTCTGTCAGGTAAATCATATAAGTTCGTTTTATTAGGGTCGTTTTCTGTAGATTTATCTTGTTCCCTTTTTTTTGGCTTGGTTCTCCATTTTCTTCAGTTTTCTGTGTTGGTGTTTCTGCATTTGACAATGCAGGCACCTCTCCCAGTCTTCACAGATTGGTCTTATACAGGAAGAGATCACCACCAATAAGCCTGGCCAGGGGTTCTTGGCGGGGTGTGTGTGTGGGGGGGTCCTGCAAATTTTTCCCTCCCCAGGAAGAATCAGGTAGCTTCTTGGCATGGTTTTTGTTTTCTTGCTCTGTGCTGAGCTTGGGGTAGGGTGTAGGGGAAGCTCTGGCTTCTGTCAGACCAAGCTGTATCTCCTTTCTCTCCCAGCTGCTTAGACTATGCAAGAACCATCAGAGCTTCAGTATTGGTGAGAGAGAAGTTAGTTCTTTGGGAAGCTCCAGAGAAGTTAGGGTGTTGTATGCATGGATCAACTCTTATACTCCCCAAGGAGAAGGTGAGAGCTGGGATTTTTTAATGTACCCACTCTGTGCTGAGCAGTGAGGAAGCTCAGTGGTATCTACTACCCCAAGCTATTGCCTCTGTTCTCCCTCAGACAGCTAGAAGTTACCAAACATGTCAGAACTCCAAGACTGACAAGGCAGAATCTAGTCATCAGGAAGCCCATTCTGAAAAGCTAGGACACTGGACGTGTGAAGAAGCTCCTATCCTCCCCTTGGGGAAACTGGGAGCTAGGGCATCTCTTCCTGTTCATATGACATTGTGACAGGGACAGGATCTCTGGCGAAAGGGTGTCCTGAATCTCCTTAATGCTTCAGTGAGCCTGCTTTTGCATTCTCCTAGGGTGCAGGAGACTTTCAATTAGATTTTTCTCAAAAGGAATTTTTCCCTGAATTCTTAATGAATTGGTGTATTTGTGTGGGTAAGGGGGGATTTCCTACTCTGCCATGTTGCTGATGTGGCTCCTAGCATTAAGTATTCATGCATGCTGCCATGTGGGTGAATCTGGAAAACATTAGGCTAAAGGAGAGAAGCCAGTCACAAAAGACCACATCATTGTTCCCCTCCCCCCACACCTAGGTAACCATTAATCTACTTTGTTCCTCTAAAGATTTGCTTATTGTGGACACTTTATACAAATGGACTCATGCAATATGTGGTCTTTTGTGCCTCTTTTCTTGTCCATTGCCTAATTTTTCAAGAGTCATGCATGTTATAGCATCTGTCAGTACTTGATTCTTTTTATTGCCAAATAATATTCCATTGTATAGATACACTGCCTTTGGTTTATCCATTCATTAATTGATGAATGCTGGGTTTTTTGCGTTTTTTTTTTTAATTTTGTGAATAAAGCTGCTGTAACCATTCATGTTCAGTCTTTTGTGTGGGCATGTGTTTTCTTTCTTTCTTTCTTTTTTTTTTTAAAGATTTTATTTATTTATTTGACAGAGATAGAGACAGCCAGCGAGAGAGGGAACACAAGCAGGGGGAGTGGGAGAGGAAGAAGCAGGCTCATAGCAGAGGAGCCTGACGTGGGGCTCGATCCCATAACGCCGGGATCACGCCCTGAGCCGAAGGCAGACGCTTAACCGCTGTGCCACCCAGGCGCCCCGGGCATGTGTTTTCTTTCTGTTGCATATATATTTGGAGTGAAATTTCTAGGTTACATGGTAACTGTATGTTTAACATTTTGAGGAACTGCTAGAATTTTCTCCAAAATGGTTGCACCATTTTACATTCCACCAGCAATGTATGAGGGTTTCAACTGCTCTGTGTTCTTGTCTTTTTTGATTATAGCCATCCTAGTGGATATGAAGTGGTATCTTACTATGATTTTCATTTGTATAGCCCTAGTGACTAATGATGTTGAGCATCTTTTCATGTCTTTATTGCCCATTTATATATCTTCTTTGGAGCCTTTTTTACTTAGCTCCTTTGCCCATTTTTTTTAAACTGAGTTATTTGTCTTTTAATTCTAGAATTGTGTTCTTTATGTATTCTGGACCGGTGTGTCTTATCAGATTCATGACTTATAAGTATTTTTTCTCCCATTTCATGCATTGCCTTTGTACTTTCTCTTGAGTGTCATATTTGCTGGGATGTTTTTATTTGTTTGTCTTCTGATTTTTGATTGTGAGTTTTTTTGTAAAACCTTTCTGTGAGAGTTCAGTGTAGCCTAGTTTCAAGGAACATTTTTTTTCACTGAGTATTTGTTTAATTTTGCCGAATGCCTGAGCCTACACCCTTAAGTAGCAAGTTAAAAGAAAATTCTCACACTGATGTGTGGAAACATACAAAGAATATGATGATAAGCCCAACTTTTCTGAAGGACCCATTTATTTTCATCTACATCCAGAAACAAGTTTGGTTAACATCTTTTTCTTGCTGTCTGCTTCTTCTAGCCAGGCTTTCTTCTAATATTCTCTCTCTCTTTCTCTCTTTCTCTCTTTTTTCCCCAGAAAATATGTGCACACAGCACGTTCTCCAGTCAATTTCTATTCTGGTTAGGGCCCAAAGGCCAATCCACACTACTCTCCCAAATTTATAGGATCTCTAGGCAATAGTATTTTGTCGGTGTTCTCAGAGTGGGCAATGGTCCAGTGCTGGCTTACCCTCCTGGAATGGAGCTGAAGCTTCATACAGGGCCTCAGATGTGATTTGTTTACTTTCTCTTAAAATCTGTAATTGATTTTAAAGATTATTTTAGATGATTCTAGCAGTTTTATGTGCTTGGTTAGCAGAGTGGTTTAGGACTTTGAGTGTACTATACTGACAGACACAAAAATCTTATGTAATATTTTATCAGCTGGAGTGTAATCCCATCCCCCACTGGATGCATATTTTACCTTATAAATGGTTATCATTTATTTAAATAGGATGTGCTTTATTGTAAGACTGACATTTTATATTTACTGGGTAAAGATACAGTTGAATATTCTGAACTTGCTTTATTTTCTTCCATTTGCCTAAAATTTTTAATTTCTTCCACATTCCTTTTCTTTAATAACAAGGCTCTCATCCATATAATTCAATTACTAAAACACATGAGCAATATATACCCTTATGTACTCTGATTTTTTAACAGATATCTCATAGTAGAAGTGCATGTATTTCTTAGTGGTAGGTCAAATTGAATAATATTCTGGTAGAATACAGTTATTTCATCTTTTCTTTCTTCATTCAATAAATATGTATGAACTGCTGGGCACCAATAGGTATGCTAGATATTGGAGGTACATAGAATTTATAGCTAAAGACAAAGCTGATATTCACCTATAAGTGTGCAAATAATTATTGCCATATTTTATGCAAAGAATGGAAATTGCAGCATCTATAAGTGAGTAAAATAAAAAAAAATCTACACTGGCCAAGGAAATATAGGAAAGGGGTTCTAAAATATAATATTGAATGTGGGTTCTGTACTGTAAGAGGAAGTTAGCTGGGTGAAAAAGTAATGGAAGATCATTCTAGGTGAAGGAAACAGCCTGGAAATAGTCCTCAATTAAGATGCCTGGTACTCTGGAGAATTTGAAAGGAAGTCTATAAACTGAAGGGGAAGAAATCAGAGAGGGAGACAAACCATGAGAGACTCTGGACTCCGGGAAACAAACTGAGGGTTTCAGAAGGGAGTGGAGGTGGGGGGATGGGGTATCTAGGTGATGGGTATTAAGGAGGGCACGTGTTGTGATGAGCACTGGGTGTTAGATGCAACTAATGAATCGTTGAACTCTACATCAAAAACTAATGATGTACTATATGTTGGCTAACTGAACATAATAAAAAAATAAATGAAAGGCAAATATACGATAAAAAAAACTCAGTAGTCTTTAAAAAGAAAGTAAGTAAATATAAATCTGACATTATGAAAGAGTAGATTAGAGCAGAATTCAGAAGCAGGTTGGCTTTTGAAGGCCAGTTAAGGATATGAACCTTCGTCTCAATGCCAGAAAACAGTTTTAGGCAGGGAAGAAACATTGAGAATTGCATTTTAATCACATCACTCTGGATGCTTGTGGAGAATGTATTCAATGGAGGAAAGAACATACACAGTAGTTTAGAATCTATTAGAAAGCTCTTGCCTAGAGGAGACAAGAAATGTTGGTGTCTTGAATTGGGAGAGAATACTTAAGATTACCATCAATGAGTATGGGATTCCCAATTTGGCATGCACTGCCCCCTCCTCAACATTCAGAACCAAATCAGAATTAGCTGATAATTAGAATAAGGATTATAAGCTTACCAGAGGCAAATTTAAGTGTAATTTTATGTAAAGCACTTGGAAAGAATAAATTACATAGTATGGTACCTAAAATCAAGAAATATCCTTCTACTTTTATTTATTGAGGTTTGAAATGCAACTGTGCAGCCTTATGATATTTCTTGGAGCATTTGGTTTCAAGGCTGCTTTTTGTACTTCTACTGAAACTGTCTTTGCATTGGTTCCTTCCCTCTGGTATCTCACATTCTCTCTGACATTTTATATTCACTCTGCTGTCAAATTTAATTATTTGTCTCATTGGATCAAGAGATTAGAATCATATCTTTCCCATTGTTCACATTATTTCACTCATCATTTATACTGGTACTTCATTTAAAGATAGTATGAATCTATGAATGTCATTACCAGTCCGCATCTATTAAAATCATCTCTGTTAGTATTCACCATATTTTTTAAATTGTTTTCTTCACCAGTAAATATACTGAATATCTGTGGAAAACTGCTTAGTGATTTCAAATATCTGTTTTCTGTAGGTCACTCATTCTCATTATGTGCTTTAGCAGTAGTAAACGTGAATTAAAATATGTTATGGTTTTCTGCACAATGGTTCTGCCCTGGTCACTCTAACATAAGAGTGAAAGCGTATATTATATATAATCAATTTAATTTCTGTTATCACAGTATTTGAAACTTATGTTAATTATATAATGCTCAGATCTAGAAGTTCTGTGTAGAGATAACATGTTGGAACCATAACTTGCTCATGGCCCCTTGCATTTTCTGATTTCTCAGGGTGTAGATAATAGGATTCAGTAAGGGTGTGATAACAGTGTAAAACACAGCAAGGACTTTATTGCCTGTGAAACTATTGAATGGCCAGGCATAGATAAAGATACAAGGTCCAAAGAACAGAGTGACGACAATGATGTGTGCAGACAGTGTGGACACAGCCTTGGAGAGCCCTCCAGATGATCTTTGTTGTACAGTGATCAGGACGACAGTGTAGGAGACAAGCAGGAGGATGAAACAGGTGAATGAGAGCAGCCCACTGTCAGCAATGACGAAGAATTCCAGGGTGTATGTGTCCATACAAGCAAGCTTAATCACAAGGGGAAGGTCACAAAATATATTGTCTATGACATTGGGGCCACAGAAAGGCAAGTTTACTGTCAATACCATCTGGCTCATGGTGTGTACAAACCCAATTGTCCATGAAAGTATCAAAACCCACTCAGCAGCCTGTGGCTCAAGATTGTCCTGTAGTGCAGGGGTTTGCATATGGCTACATACCTGTCAAAGGCCATGGCTATCAAAAGAGTCATCTCAGCACCCCCAAAGAAGTGTATAAAGAACATCTGGGTCATGCAGCCCCAAATGGAGATGGTCTTGTGTTCGTTGAGTAAGTCTGTGATCATTTTGGGTGTGGTGACAGTGGAGAGACACATATCCAGAAAGGAGAGGTTTCCCAGGAGGAAGTACATGGGAGAATGAAGAGTGGAACTAAATGTCACTGTGACCATAATGAGAGTATTTCCCAACACAGTAGCACTGTAGGTTAAGGAGAATGTTACAAAGAAGAAAATCTGAAGTTCCCATTGTCCAGAAAATCCTAGTAAAATAAACTCCGTCACTACAGATCCATTTTTAAGGTCCATTTACTTGATTCAGAAAGGCTCCAGAAGTTCTTTTATACCAAGAGAAAACAAAAGTAAAGCCATAATTAGCACTGATGTTTTCCTATTTCTCTTTGATGAATAATAGTTGAACTTATGAAAATATATAATATTAAACATATCAGCATCACTGTCTATAATTTGAAATTATTTTGTAGGTCACATCACTTTGAAACAATATTATAGTTATGCAGCAATTAAAAAGCATTTGAAGGAGTGGAAATTTTATTTTCTATTGTTTTATTCTTTTAAATGACCCTCTTTTATCAATTGATCTTGATTGTTACTAATTTGCTCACTTGGAAAAATTAGATAAGTTGTTACATTAGTATTTATTTTGCCATTTATTATCACTATTTTCTGTCACCTCTTGAGATTATCTTGCAACAATATATAAGGAATAGAGAATTTGAAAAATGAGGAAATTGTATTGTCCTGTATCAGTGAAGTAACTTGTTAAGACCATTCCATATTTCTACAATAAATAAAGAAAATGTACACACACACACACACACACACACACACACACACACACAACCTAGGGCTAATTTGTACATGAAAGAAATTTCTTTAAGTCATTAAAAATAATTTTGCTTTTTTGGGTGCCTGGCTGCCTCAGTTGGTTAAGGGTCCAACTCTTGATTTTGCTGAGGTCATGGTCTCAGGGTTGTGAGATCAAGCCCTGCACAGAGCTCCAAACTCATCTGCTTAAGATTCTCTCTCTCCTCCTCCCTCTGCCCTTCCCTACACTCACTCATGCACTCTCTAATATATATATTTATAATCTTTAAAAAATAATGTTGCTCTTTTGTTTCTGTTGTGTAGTATACTGAGAATTTCTGGAAGCATAGACTCATCCTTAGATCCTTATGAGCTTGTTTTCTCCATTTCTTGTATTACTATTCACAGTGAGAAGTGGGTGTGTTTTGTGTAAATGTACATATGTGGTGGTTAAGAAGTAAATAGTGAAAGGATTCAACCCTAACATGTAGATTTTGCTTTGGTTGTAACATGTCATACCAAATTTTCTTCACTTGGTGTTTTTATTGTTCATAGGATCTAGAGTGATCTAAAATGATCAGTAACAATTAAGTGATCTCTATGTGCTATACTCTGTTCTAAGTGTTTCAATTTATTAGTGCATTCAATGCTCATAACAGTCCCAGGAGGGCAGCATTATTATTATTCTCATTTTGCATATAAGGAAACTATGGCATAGAAGTATTTAATGACTTACAGTTACACAGCTAACAAGGGTCAAATCTGGTATTCAAGCCCAGTTGGTCTGATCCTGAATCTGGGCCCATACCAATGTACACGTTGCTTCCCGAATTAAAGGAACATATTTTTATGGTCAATTCAACAAGTATTGATTGAATTCATATGTTCCATGTGAATTCCTTAGGAGATATGCTTCAACAAGTATGTTGGACTCTTTCTGTGTTACAGTTAATTACACTGTATTTTCTTATGCAGAGTGAATCCCCACCCCACGTCTATCCCCGCCCCACTTCTAGGGACAATCTAGAGAAACATAGTTATCACACACAAAAATAACAATAAACCAAATAAAAGTATTTAAGTTAGTACATGTTGTATGTGGCATATTGTAAGAATTTTAAAAGAATGGAGACCAATTCCAAGTGACATTTTCAGATATGGCTTTAGGATTGCTTTCCGTTTTCTTCAAAACACTTAAAAAATAAACAAAATCCTCATGGTAGACCAAAAGGACAAACCTTAGAGCACATGTGAAGATTTATGAGAAGAAGAGAATTCAGAGCAGTAAGAGGAGTGGTACATTTAGAAAAGGGACTGAATGCAGATAGGAAGGTGCATATGAAGTGTCTGTTCTCTTTTATCCAATGACCTGTAACTTTCTCCTTGTTTTTATTTCTACTCTGGCCCTTGTCAAAATATCCTACCACCATTATCCAGCCTTAATTCCCTCGATTGCTTTCCTATCTTAGATATTTTTAAGAACTGGATAATGTGTACAAATTAGGGAAAATAAAGATGAAAGTGATATTCTTGTCAGTCAACCTCCAGGAGTAGACATAGTGAATGTTGAATGATGATAGTGGGTCAGGAAGAGCAGAGAAGACAGCCACCCACCACATCCTCTTCGAAGGGCTGTGTTTCATCATTATTGGGTGAGCGAGCAGGAATTTTGTGTTGGAGACCTTTGTGAAAGTAAATTTTTTTAAAGATTTTATTTCTTTGTTTGTTTACTTAGAGAGAGCCATTGGGGAAGGCAAGGGAGAGGGAGAGAGAGAATCTCAAGCAGACTCCATGCTGAGTATGGAGCCTGATGCGGGGTCCATCCCATGACCCTGAGATCATGACCTAAGCTGAAATCAAGGGCCAGATGCTCACCAACCCACTATTCAGACACCCCAAAAGTAATTTTAATAATTACATCTTTTTGGAGAAATGAGAAGGCTTGATGATTGAATGATTATGAAGTGAATATGCCACCTACAATTTGGGAATACCTTTGCTACATGGAATTTCATGCCCCGTGATACAGCGACAACAGAAAAACTTGAATATGGAATGAATACAGTGAAATGGAATGGAGTTAATACAAATAAAGCCTACTTCATAGCTTTATTTTGCCTTCTAATTTTACTTTAGAGGGAAAGCTGGCATTCATTTATGTTGATAGCTTTCCCAGCATTTGTTTCTCTTATTCCTCTCTTTCCTTTCCCAAGCAAATTTCTAAAACCCACTATTTCTTTAGTTCTACAGTTAACATACCTTACATGATGAGTGAATAAAGGCAATACAAATGAAACAAAAGAAAGTATATAGTTTTGACAGAAATTCTATTAGTGAAGAAAATTTTCTTCCTCTCGAATAATCGATTGCATATTTTATTATAATTATTTTACTCATTTTACTCATAATTATGTGCTTTGGAGGAAATTGAAGGTCGAATAATTATATATTTGACTAGGAGGGAACTTTGTAATCATATATTTCCCACATCTTCATTAGTAAATGAAAAATCTAGATCCACATGAAGAAGTAAATTTCCCAGGTCCTAGATGCAGGACTACCCTAAAGAGATGTGGTATTAGGTGAGACGGTGTATGTGTAAGATTCTCGCCAGGCACAGAATGAGCACCAAAATGGCATGCACTGAATTCTGAATCATTCTTGTAAATCCAAGATTACAAGCCGAGAATTTTCCTTTTAAATCCTCACTAGGAAAGGCACAAGCCAAGACTTGTTTTACTAAGTAGTTGGATATGAGCATTTCTGCTCTTGTTCACATGTATACAATATAAGTTACTTAATATAAAAATAACTGATTCAAGTAAATATTTCCTCCTTTCATTGTAGGCACTTGAAGAGAAAATAAAAATTTCAATCATCACTGATTTTATGTTTTTCAAAATTTATGCATACTTATTTAAAGTATGCATACTCAAAAACATTAGGCTAAGTAAAAGAAGCCTGACACAAAAGGCCACATGTATGATTTTATTTATATGAAATGTCTGCTAAACACATCATTAGAGATAGAAAGTACATTAGTGATCACTTTGAGCTAGGGAGTGAGTGTAAATGGGCAGTCTTTTCTTTCTGTGGTGATAAAATGATTTAAAATGAAATTGTGATGGTTGCATAACTTTGTGAATACAATAATAATCACTGTACTATGTATTGAAATCAGGTATATTTCATAGTATATGAGTTATGTTCAGTAAAACAGAAACTGCTATAGGTTTTTTGCTTTTATTCTTAAGTTTAAAGTATCTTTAATATATTCGTTTAGTATTTTGTATACTATCCAGCTACTTGGACTCAAAGATATTTCACTATGAGACAAAATGACATACTGCATATTCAATACAACTAGGTTTTTAAATTTCTTAATGTCTCCTGTTTGAATTATGTTTTTGACACCCTTATGCATTTGGCAACTAACTACTTTCTTTTTGTTAAAAGGTTTTCTTGATACTCTTTCTACTATTTAGAATACTCATATGAGTTTCCTGAATTATTCAGCTTCCTTCCTTTGCCTGCATATGAACATCTTGTAAGGACTTCTCCCTCTTTATTCCTAAGATCTCATTTGTATTTATGCTGTAATGGTCAGTTTTAGGCAGAGAGTTTCTACCTATTTAGCTATGGTCATTAATTCTCCCTCACCTGCTCCTTCTCTAGATTTCATTATGATGTGCTTATTTGCATGTCCTATCAGCACCTGAAATGATGAAAAGAAAAATATTGCCATTGTGTTAAAAAAAAAAAGTTGCGTTTCTAGCTATTACATTGTTTTCAAAGCTAGTATGAGTTACCTAGATACTCACAGTTTGCTTTTCTTAATTTTAGTCATCATTTTCAATCACTGACCATCTGCTGTCATGTTTTACTCATCAATGTCATGTCAAGAGCATATATCCTTTAAATTTGTATAAAAATTTTTGTCCTTATGTCATTGTGAAATTGTAATATGATTGCCCAGTGAGAGAGGATTTTTTTAAAGATTTTGTTTATTTATTTGAGAGAGAGAGAGAGAGAGAGCAAGCATGGGGGGATGACAAGGTGGGGAGAGGGGGAAGCAGACTCCCTTTTGAGCAGGGAGCCTAATGTGAGGCTACTTCCCAGTACCTGGGATCATGACTTGAGCTGAAGCAGACACTTCCCTGACTGAGCCACCCAGGCACCCGTGAGAGAGGATTTGATGTCTCAGAATCCACAGCCTTTTTTTCTAGCCAACAGAAAATTAATTAAAATACCATCTTCAGTATATTAAACCTCTAACAAGTTAGCTCTCTATGATGTTTCCACTTACCTGTTCTAAAGGCACAGTATGAAGAACAGTATGTTCAAGGGTTAATCAAAATTAAAAATCTGCTTTTCACTCTCTGCGATGCTCTGCATAGGAATGTATATAGTATCATCTGCTTCTTTTATAAAGATGCGAATCACTTGAAGGCAGATGTGTTGGAGCTCTAGGAATCCAAATTTCACTGGGAGTTGTTAGAGCACAGAGGCTGCTGCCCTAGCAGGACCAGGAGAGATGTTTACACTTAATTTCTGGCCCTGCAACATGCTGTGGTTCTCTCCGAGCATTGGCTTGATTACAATGGGCGTGACAATGTTGGTTGATTGGTTGTGCTATAGGAATTGTAGACATCTTTGAATTAATGGACACTTGCTTTCCCTCATATCACTCTAAGCTATCCTCTTACCTTCTTTCTAACAACATTGGATAATTTTTTAGATGAATAATCTGCAGACTTTGCTGACCATAATACCCTCAACATAAAAATAGATCTCTGTATGTTATAAATTTACTAGTGACAACATATATTATGTTCAACGTTAATATATTCAGGAAGTAGGAATTTTAAAAGACAAATTTAAAATAAATTATGCTAAGTAATTTAAAATTTGAAATGATACATTGATGATGCAACTATCTTATGCTCACCAAAATGTAATAATTTTTTATTTATGAGATTTTTCAAAGAATACCTATATGGCCCAAAACAGTTTCATAATCATTGTCCCTTTTACTGTAAAATGCTACAATAAATTCTTGTTCTATAGGTATTGCTTTTATAAAATTAATAATAATTGATGATCTTGGTGTACTTTGCACCACAGGCTTCAAAGTTTGTTTCAATAACTTGCCAACAAAAGATGTAGTGAATAAGTTTGAAATTGGCTGATATCGCTGTCACTTCTATGGAAGTTCTTATTTAATTCCAGTCAAATTCACCACTTAACCCACGGATTAATGTGTTTTTGTCATAGACATTGCATTTATTGTATCATTACAGTTGGTGAAAGAATATTAGGTACAGATGTTAAAATCATAGATACTTTGTATAATGCAAGTCTCCTTGCCATAAGACAGACATGATTCTACTGCAATTCATTAAATTTGCAAATCATTAGAAATACTTTTCTGTGTACGTTTTGATATTGTTTGCTGATAAGAGATGCATTTTATTTATTGCCATATGCTTATTTAAGCCATTTTACAGTGGCCAAAAAGTGAAATATTTTCTGACTAGAGTGTGACTTTTGTCCTTTTGGTATTAGTAAGAAACATTCAAGAACACTTTATTACATTTAGTGAAAATTTTAAACCATTTATTAGCTGGCGAGTATTAATACTGCAAACATTTTTTTTTATTTTTCTAAAGATTTATTTATTTTAGAGAGAGAGAGAGTCGGGGGAGGTGCTGAGGGAAAAGGGGAGAATCTCAAGCTGACTCCACGGTGAGCCTGGCACCTGACTGACGTCATAAACTCATGACCCCGAGATCATGACCTGAGCTGAAATCAAGAGTTGGACACACAACCTACTGAGCCACCCAGGTACCTCTATTTTACGTTTTTATTTTTACTTTTAAAATTGTTTGCTTATTGTGATCACTAGCTAATATATCAAGGTACAGTATAGATTGTCAGGTTCATTGTTAATAATAATGGGATTAAATCCATACTCTAAAATAATATTTCTTAATAATTTGGAATCTTTTAGCCAGTTTGTTGTCAGTTCTGATTGCTGTTTGCTCTTTTACTTTCTGATTTAGCTGACAAAGAGTTCATATTATGGGTAGAATTGTCAGCTCTACCATTTTGTAATTGTTTATGTGAATTTTAAAAAATTAGAATTATCTTCAATGCAAAGTTCATTGGCACAGATCTTTTTAAACTCCTTACAAAGTTCTGGGGAATGAATTAAGTTAAAAGAAGATAAAATAATCTTTAAGTATTCCCTTCTTCCAGTTTTGGCACACCTAAGCTATAATACATAGCAATGTATTCAAAGCAAATAACTGCAAAGAGAACTGCTCTAAATCCCTCTGTCTTTTGTTTAACATATTTTAAGTATCATGTGTAAAGTGACCAGGTATTACATAGATTAATTCAGAGTACCAAAAATAATCTGTTAAACATTAGTAAAGCTTACTTATTTTTTGAAATTAAAAGACACATAAATAGATGTTCTCATTTTTAAACTACACTCGATCAATTGGCTACAGACAGCTTAAAATGTGTTCACCCTCCTTTGGGACAATGGATTTAAATAACTTTTAATGACTATTTATTGCAGTCTTCTCTTTTGATTCAACAATGGGTCTGACCCAATTAATACAGTCATGTATTAATGTATGACTTTCCACAGTCATAGTTCTTTACTTCTCGATTCAATATTCATCCTACATTGCTAACCAGGGTAAAATTATGTAATTCCTCAAATATTCCTTTCTTGTCCTCAAATGTTTAATATTTCCAATTTCTGTTAGGTCACTGTGTATTCCTTGGTGGTAGGGATTGTATTTAGCTTTCACCCTTCATTTAATTTCTTACTTTTGACGAATTTATTGAGCAAATTTTCTTTCTGTTCTCTAATATCCTTCAACTCTCTCGTGTTGAATGTATGGTTCTTTGATTTCCTCTAAAGAATATTCTAGGGACAAAATTTTGGTGTTCCATCTTTAAATTTGTTTAATAGCAGCATAAGTACTTATAGTGCAGAAACTCTTTATTTACTACTAGCTCTCAAGTGAGTAAAATGAAGCCTTGAAATAGGTATTGAACTCAGCTAGTCTCAAATTTTCTTGGGCCCATACTGTATGTCAGGAACCTGTCCTCAAGGATCTCAGAATCTTACTCTTCAACACTGACTCCAAATAACCCATTGCTAAGTGTGATGATACAGGTATGCAGTAAGGCAAATTTTGTTTTATGGAGTTTGCAAATTTCTCCTAAAAGAAGCTACCTTTCCCCAAAGAGGCAACTTTGTCTTTAATGATAGGCATTGATTGGCTGCACAGAGGAGCAAGAAGAAAATTTTAGGCAGAGATAATTATATGTAGGGAGGTATGGAAGCATAGAGTATTCTGACATATTGAGTGAACAGAAAATAGCTAGTATGTTTGAATTATGGTATAGCTTGGATGGTGAAGAAGGGAGAATTTGTGACGAGGACAGAAAGGTTAGAATGATAGCTTTGAAGGGTCTTAAATATGATTCAAAGTAGTTTGAAATATATTCTATAATTACTTAGGAGTGCTTGAAATGGTAAAACAGAGACTGAAAAGTAATGATGTTTTACAGAGTGATGGTAGTAACACCGTGAAGTAACTCCTGTATTATTTTAATAACCTAGGTAAAAAATGATGAAGGTCTGAGGCACCTTGGGTGGCTCAGTCAGTTAAGCATTTGTGTTCTGCTTAGGTCATGATCCTAGGGTCCTGGGATTGAGCCCCTTGTCTGGCTCCCTGCTCAGCGGGGAGCCTGCTTCTTCCCTCTCTTCCAGCTCTTGCTCTCTGTTGCTATCTTTGTCTCTGTATCTCTCTCTCAAATATATAAATAAAAATCTTTTAAAAAAATAAATAAATACATTCTTAAAAAAAAAAGAAAGAAAAAGAAATGATGGAATTCTGACCTAAGGCCACAGAGGGTAATGAAGCAGAGGTTCAGATTAACTTGTCAGGTAGAATTGTGAAACTTTGGTAACAGAGGTTGTACAAAGGATGACACAAGACAAAAGCACAATCTCTAACCAAATAGTGTCTGAAAAATAAGCAACACCAACCCAAAGGCCACTCCTAGGGATCCAAGTTTTAAAAAGTTACACAAATTCATGTTAGACTAGAAGAGAATATCAGCACCCAAGCCTGTGTACCTCCCTGGAAACACAGCAGAGTTAGCATCCAGGTATTGGTCCCTGGCTGAAGGTGAGACACAAATGAAAATCTTTGCACTGCAGTAGCAGCTTCTAAGCCACACACGTCTCCTAGTAAAGGATAAAATTCTACCTGGCCTAGGAGACTTAAGCAAAACCATTGACTGATAAGTGGCTTATGATGTCCCAATGGTAGCCAAATGGCAAGATTAGAAACAAGGAAAAAAAATATCTCAGCAGGTTCATCAGAGGCAACACACTGCAGGGGCAATAAACTTCTGAGTTCATTCAGCCAAGGAACTAGACAAATCAAATAACTACAACCAAACAACTACAACCAACCAATCAAATAATTACAAGAGCATCAACGTTGGAGAGAAGAGAGATCAGTTACCAGAGTCACTGCAATACATTATAAAAAGTGTCCAGTTTTAATCAAAACTAATGCGACATTGGAAGAAACACAGTTATGTCCCATACATGAAATAAAAGGTCAATAGAAATTGCTTTTGTGGAGACTCAGATGTTGCACTTAGCAGACGAAAACTTTGAAGTAGCTATTATAATTATTTTCTGAGAACTAAAGGAAAGCGTGCCTAGAGAAGTAGAGGACAGTATGAAAATATCAAGTAGAGGGTATCAAAAAAGATAGAAATTATTTTTTAAAAATGGAGATTCTGTTGTTGCAAAGTACAATAACTCAAATGTAGAACTCACCGGAGGAACTCACCAGTCAATGTGAGCTATCAGAAGAAAGAACCAGTGAATTTGAAGATATATCTGTAGCAGTGATGCAATCTCAAGAACAAATAGTACAATAGAAAATGAGGAAAAATTACAAAGCATTAGAAGAACGTGTGACACCATTAAATACACCAATATATATGTCATAGGATGTAAATTTTGACTTCTAGATTGGACCATTAATCTCATCAAGATATTATAAATTCAAATAGGGAGTTCAGGAAGAATAACAGGTTTGGGAAGGTAGGTAACTAATTTAGTTTTTACATATTGGACTTGAGATGTCTTCAAGATACCCAGGGAATCATTCAGTAGGAAGTTGCAAATAAAAATTTGCAGCTCAGAAATGAGCAGAAAGGAGAAAATGATATTACTGAGAGTAAGTATAAACAGTAACTACCACCTTGAAGGCCGGATGAGCAAGAGGAAGAGGCATTACCCAGAACCCATAAATGCTGCTGGGACAGTGTCACCATTTCTGATGTTGGAACCTCTATCCTATTACTGAATAAGAAGATAAGAGCCCATGCACTTGATGAAGCTTTAGGAGCCTTGAACCCTTCAACATTGCTGATGCTGCTGAGCCCCCCAAAATAATTCTGGAATCCACAGTTGCCCAATACTGCTGCTGCCTGATCCCAAAGCAGAGGAATACAAAGGCTTTCCTGTCTTCCTGCCATCCAGTATCACGTTAGTGTCTTCCACTGATAGAACCTGATAGGCATATGACTGCAAGGGAGTTCAGGAAATGTAATTTTCAGAACTGTAGCTATCTCCTATAGAGAGGGGACTATAGGAGAGCTAATATGGGGCTGAGAGTCAAAAGAAAAATATTCAGAATCATCTTCCCATTTGGTTGCTCAGCATCCATGCACATCACTCCACCTTTATTTAAATTTCCAATCAATGACAGTTGCTTCAGCATAAAGACTCATCTGTCCTGCCTACAAATTAAGATATTGTCCCTTTTTTCTCCAAAAGGAAAGCTAAACATTCTCATAGATTACTATATTCATCTCAGGTTAGTGTTGGGATTTCCTCTAGTTTAGTTATAATCCCACAGGAATATTCTTTAACTTAGAGACTAAGTGGTAAAGTTAATCACCAACATCTCCTTGGTGAGGAAAAATAAAAGAAAAAAGTGAATTTGAAAATTCTTAATAAATATCATAAATACACAATTTTACCATAGTAGACAATTCAGGAGGAAAATATTCTTAGTTAATATAATCATCATTTTCCTACCAATGAGTCATGAGACCCAGTTACCCATTGTTGTCTTCTTTTACTGCAAGTCCAGTGCAAACACGATGGCTCATGATAGTTTTGTAATGGAGGGGTTTGCATATGGCACTGAATCTATCACTTGCCATGGCTACAAGCAACATCATCTCACTTCCACCTAAAAGGTGAAGAAAGAACATCTGGACCACGCAGCCTTCATAGGAGATAGCCTTATATTCCCTAATTAGGTCACAGATCATTTTAGGAGTAGCAAAGGAGGCCAGGGTCATATCAATAAGGGAGAGGTTGACCAGTAAGAAGTACATGGGAGAGTGTAAGTGAGGGTCCATATTTACTCCGAAGGTAATAATGGGTTTACCTAATACAGTGGCTATGTAGATAATTGAAAAAAAATAAGAGAAAGCAAATCTGTAACTCATGAAACTCTGTGACTCCCAGGAAAATAAAGTCAGACTCCATGGAGTGATTTTATTTCTCCATTTGTTTGAATATTGGCATATGTTACCTAAAACAAAACAAAACAAATTAGAATAAAGTCTGTGAAGTAAAGTTGAGAGATGCAATACATATTCACTTAACTCTCTTCCTACAATCCACTGAAATGTGCAAAAAGAATCAAAAGTGTTGAACAATATTGAATTAAAATTTTTTTGAATGAAAAATGGACACAATTTCTTAGCAAAGGTTATGAGGGATTTCTGCCAAAAACTGAGACGTTTGAACAAGATTGATGCTGATAATACCTAAGTCATATCTGCATTACTCTTGAGAAAAGTGATATGTCAGTTGGTGAAAGAATTTAGAAATTCCTTGCCCCCTTTTTTTAGAGAATAAAAAAGATTTTTATAGATCTATCAGTCCATGGGAAAAGAAGAGGTTTCATCTTGAAATCTATTTCTACACTGCAAAATAGTGAGGGGCATAGCAGTGGAGGAGAAGCCAAATGGTTTTCTAACCGAAAAGCAGGACCAAGAAAAATGAAATTAAGTAGATGAAATAGAGAACATGCAGAATGTAGGAGTCAGCTGGAAGTCAGCTGAGCAGCAATAATAAACACTGAATTTTAGACAGTTGAATCTATTGTTGGCCAAATTAAGGTGGCTTCTCACCTTTTTCCATAAGGTGGAAAAAAGACTCAGATGTTTGGGTCTTCTCCCATGGGCTCTGACTTTACCTCCAGGTCTATGAATTTAGTAGATGGGAAGGTACAGTGCTCAGGGATGGCACAAATAGATGCTTGTTGCTAGCTTACTACTACCTTGCTTAAGTTACTTGCTTTGTCGAATGGTTAAATATCCTAATGGATTTGGTATAACATCCATATTATTTATAAGAGAGTATGATTGTAGAGTTCTTTTTTTTTAGATGGTTACTTATCTTCTTTAATTTTTTTTTTATTTTAGTGTTTTATTTTTATTATATTATGTTAGTCACCATACAGTACATCCCTGGTTTCTGATGTAAAGTTCAATGATTCATTAGTTGCATATAACACCCAGTGCACCATGCAATATGTGCTCTCCTTACTACCCATCACCAGTCTATCCCACTCCCCCACCCCCTCCCCTCTGAAGCCCTCAGTTTGTTTCTCAGAGCCCATAGTCTCTCATGCTTCATTCCTCCTTCTGATTACCCCCCTTCTTTATCCCTTTCTCCCCCTACCGATCTTCCTAGTTTTTATGTTCCATAGATGAGAGAAATCATATGATAATTGTCTTTCTCTGCTTGACTTATTTCATTTAGCATTATCTCCTCCAGTGCCATCCATGTTGCAGCAAATGTTGAGAACTCATTCTTTCTGATAGCTGAGTAATATTCCATTGTCTATATGGACCACAACTTCTTAATCCAGTCATCTGTTGAAGGGCATCTCGGCTCCTTCCACGATTTAGCTATTGTGGACAATGCTGCTATGAACATTGGGGTGCATATGGCCCTTCTCTTCACTATGTCTGTATCTTCGGGGTAAATACCCAGTAGTGCAATGGCTGGGTCATAGGGTAGCTCAATTTTTAACTTTTTAAGGGACCTCCACACTGTTTTCCAGAGTGGCTGTACCAACTTGCATTCCCACCAACAATGTAGGAGGGATCCCCTTTCTCCACATCCTCTGCAGCAATCGTTGTTTCTTGCCCTGTCAATTTTTGCCATTCTAACTGGCATAAGGTGGTATCTTAGTGTGGTTTTGATTTGAATTTTCCTGATGGCTAATGATTTTGAACATTTTTTTCATGTGTCTGTTAGCCATTTGTATGTCCTCATTGGAAAAGTGTCTGTTCATATCTTCTGCCCATTTTATGATTTGTTTATTTGTTTCTTGTGTATTGAGTTTGAGAAGTTCTTTGTAGATCTTGGATACCAGTCTTTTATCTGTAGCATCATTTGCAAATATCTTCTCCCATTCCGTGGACTGCCTCTTAGTTCTTTTGGCTGTTTCCTTGGCTATGCAGAAGCTTTTTATCTTGATGAAGTCCCACAAGTTCGTTTTATCTTCTGTTTCTCTTGCCTTTGGAGATGTGTCATGAAAAAGGTTGCTTTGGCCAATGTCATAGAGGTTGCTGCCTATGTTTTCCTCTAGGATATTGATGGATTCCTGTCTCACATCAAGGTCTTCCATCCATGTGGAGTTTATCTTTGTGTATGGTGTGAGAGAGTGGCCAAGTTTTATTCTTTTGCATGTAGCTGTCCAATTTTCTCAGCACCATTTATTGACATTTATTGAATATGTCATCTGGAAAAGCAATTTATCTTTTTTTTTCTGATTTGATCCCTTTTATTTATTGTTTTGACTGATTGCTCTGGCTAGGACTTCCAGTACTATGTTGAATAGAAATGGTAAGCATGGACACCTTGACCTTGTTTCTGACTTTAGCAGAGAAGCTTTTTACATTTACCATTGAGTATGATGTTTGCTGTGGGCTTGTCATTTATGGCTTTTATTATGTTGAGGTATATTTCTTCTCCACTCACATTTTATGAGTTTTTTTTTTTTTAATCATGAAAGGGTGTTGTATTTTGCCAAATGCTTTTTCTACATCTATTGAGATTATCATATGGTTTTTATCCCTCATTTTTTAAATATAGTGTCTCACATATATTGATTTACATTTGTTAAACTTTTCTTGTATCCTAGGGGTGATTCCCACTTGATCATGACATATGATCCTTTTAATTTGTTGTTGAATTTGGTTCCTAACATTTTGTTGAAAATGTTTGCATGTATATTCATCAGGGATATTGGCAGTAGTTTTCTTTTCGTGTAGTGTCTTTTTTTTTTAAGATTTTACTTATTTTAGAGGGTGAGGAAGAGAGGAGAGGGAGGGACAGAGGAGAAAGGAGAAGGACAAACAGACTCCACACCAAATGCAGAGCTCAACACATAGATCTATCCCAAGACCCTGAGATCATGCCTGAGCCAAAACCAAGAGTTGGGCACTCATCTGACTGAGCCACCCAGGTGCTCCTTGTGGTGTGTTTTTTGGCTTTGGTAATGCTGGCCTCGTATCCCCCCTCGATAACAATAATTTGGCAACCATCCATGGACAAAAGTGCCTTTGTGGGAGCTTTGGGATCTAGTTAAGAGATTGTGAAAATCCCAGTGTAACCCATGATCAATGAGGGCCATTTTGAGTAGGCAGACCCATGCCCAGGTGGAAAACTCACTGATCTAGTGTCTGGGTACAGATTCAGAAACAGCCGCAGTCTCCCTGTAGACTTGGCTAAACCATATTTGGTCTTGGTCTCCCCACCAACACCATCTATCCACCAGGACCACTAGGAGTCACACTCGCCTGTGCCACAGGTAGCAGTCCTGCGAACCTCAGACCTTGAAGTGGCCTGTGACCCAATTCTGGTCCCTTTTAGCCACTAGTTGTGTATGCCAAGGGACCGGGTGGTAGACACATCTGTCCGTGTCCCTGAGGCAGGCCCTCTGAGCTTGGTCCAACTGTAGATCCTGATATGGCCCTTTAATTCAGTCACAGGCTGGGAACACTCCTGCTGACAAGCATCAAAAAGTAAAAGTACTTAGGAATAAATTGAATCAAGGAGGTGAAAGATCTGTACACTGAAAATTGTAGGACATTGATGAAAGAACTTGAAGACACAAATAAATGGAAAGATACCTTGTTCATGGATTAGGAGAATTAAAATGATTACAATGTCCATACTACCAAAAGTCATCTATAGATCTAATGCAATCCCTATCAAAATTCCAATGGCATTTTTCACAGAAGTAGATAAAACAACCTTAAACTTTGTATGAAACCACAGAAGACCCCAAATAGCCCAAACTATGGAATACCGTTCAGCCATAAAAAAGAAGGAAATTCTATTTGTGACAACATGAATGAAACTGGAGGACATTATGCTAAGTGAAATAAGCCAAACACAGAAAGAGAAATATTGTGTGATTTCACTTACATTGTGTGATTTTCACTTACAAGTTCTTTCACTTACATCTAAAAAAGTTGAATTCATCAAACCAGACAGTAAAATGGTGACTGCCAGGGGCTGGTGGCCAAGGATGGGGGTGGTGGTGGAATGGGGAGATGTTGGTAAGATGAATAAGCTCTGGGGCTTTAATATGTAGCATGGTGACTATAATTAATAGTATTGTATTGCATACTTGAAATATGCCAAGAGAATAGATCCTAAGTGTTCTCACCACACAAAAAGTGTAATTGTGAAAGGCGATAAATGTGTTAATCAACTTGAGGTGGTACTCATTTCCTTACAATGTATACATATATTAAGGCATCATTAACTTGTATAACTTCAAAAAACTCACTGTACAACTTAAATACATATGATTATTGTCAATCATACCTCAATAAAGCAGGAAGAAGAATGAAGGAGAAATATATACTGTCTCATAAAAACAAAACCGAGGGAATTCACTGCCACGTAGACTTGCACTCTGAATAATGTTTAATGTTTTCAGGCAGAAGTAGTGTGATACCAGACCGACACATGGATTCACCAAAAAATGAAAAGCATTGGGAATGGAATAAAAGAAATATGTATTGTAGCAATATTTTTTGTTGATGGCATAAGAAAAAGTAGAATTTATGACAAAAAAAATCACCCAAAGGATGAGAGTGAGGAATTGGAGATATACTGGTGTAAATCTCTTTTACAACACATCAGGTAGTGATATTATTTGAAGTTAGACTTCGATTAAATGTTTTTAATCCTAGAACAACAATTTAAAATATTTTAAAAAGATATAAATAATAGGGAAATGATGACGTTAAAATGGATTCATAAAAACTAACACAAAAGGGGGCAGAAAAAGAACTGATTAGATAGAATTAATAGAATGCAATTAGCAAAATGGTAATTTTAATCTAACCATATCAGAAATTAGATTCAATATAAATGATCTAAAGAAACCAAGAGACTGGGATGATAAATTAGAAATAAAAGGAAGACCCAACGATATGCTATCTACTTAAAAAAAAAAAAAGATAGACTAAAAGTAAAATAAAATCTAAAAAATAATTTAAAAAGTAAAATACATACTATTCAAACATTAAACAAAAGAAAGTTGGAGTAGCTACATTATATTAGACAAAATAGACTTCAGAATGAGGAACATTACCAGAGAGAAGGACATCGCATGATTCAAAAGGGGTCATTTCTTTTCTTTCTTTCTTTCTTTTTTTTTTCAATAGGGGTCATTTCTTGCGGAAGATATAACAGTTCCAAAGGTGGGAGGTACCCAACAACAGAGCTTCGAAATACGTAAGCAAAATCTGATCAAGGTGAAATTAATTCAAAGAGTGAATTTTACTGTATATAAAGTAAAAAGAAATACATTTAAAATAGAATATATTAAAGGTGATTCCACTTATATAAGTTTTAAAACAGGTAAATCTATTTTTTAGTGGATGAATAAAAAGTATAAAGCAAAGAAGTTTACAAGAGAAGTTAGGGGGAGAATTAGGTGTGATAAAAAAACAAAGGGGCTTCCAGAGTTCTTGCGATGCCCTACTTATCTTTGGTAGTGGCTATTGGATGTTTCCTTTATATTTATTACACTTTACATACATATTTTGTGCATTTTACGCTGCATATTGTATTTTATAGGAAAGTTGTAAAATAATTTTTAAAATAAAACCATGGGGAACCCAATTGAATCAATTATTTTCCAAGTATCATGCTATGTAAAATTTTGCTTCTCTGATTTATATTGTCTCATTATACAATTAGAACACTATAATTTATTTAGCTTCCTTTCTTGCTTTGGATTCTGGGATGCTCAAAGATGTTTATTCTGAAATTGAAGTTTTTACTGATCTGTTGTTTCTCACAATATTATGTTTCTTATGTATGATGAGTGTGCTGGTGTATCATATATTTTATTAAGCTTTTTTGTACTTTATTTGGGTGTGTATTTATACTTACTATATCTTCTGACAGACATCTTACAGCATTCTTTTTTTAAGACATCCATTTTTAGAGCAGTTTCGGGTTTACAACAAAATTGAGAGGAAGGCACAGAGATTTTCCCATATATCCCCTGCGTGAGTGTGTGCGCGTGTGTGCGCGCACACACACACTCTCTCTCTCTCTCTCCTCCATTGCCTCCCCCATTACTGACCACTCACCAGAATGGTACATTGTTACCAAGGATGAGTGAACATTGACATCATCCTAAGCACCCAAAGTCCACAGTTTACCTTAAAGTTCACTCTCGGAGTACACTCTTGGAGTACATTCCATGGTTTTGGACAAATATATAATGACCCAGCCATCCTTATAATAGCATACAGGGTATTCTCACTGCCCTAAAAATCCTGTGTCCTCTGTTAATCTTTCCTCCACCTCCACCCCTGGCAAGCGTTAATTTTTTCCCCCTGGGTCTCCTCGATACAGTTAGAAAAAGTAGACTCTCCAGGGCTGCCAATCACAGTGCCTTAGTAACCAACAAGGAAGCAGCACAGCTGCCTGCGGGCCTCCCTAGCGCCAAGAGCACGTGCACCCCTGTTGGAAGCTAACTGGCTGCAGGTGGGAGCGCGCGCTCCCCAAAGGCCTCTGGGCAGGAGCCAATAAAGCGCATGCTCAGGCACAGACTTCACCATCCCCCGCCTGGCTCTGGAGTCCACTTTGTAGGTGGGGAATGGCCTGTGGTCCCGCAGCGCTGAGCCGGCCCTCCTGAGCCCCAAGTAAATCTCCAGGGAGAGACTCAGTCAGCCCAAGGTAGGAGGCATGGCCAGCCACATCAACTCACTGTTTGAATTTTTAATCTTGCTGTTTGAATGCTTTTAAGGTTTCCTTCTTGTCCCTGACATTCTTCCCCTGAATGTATCAAACCTAAGCGGTAAAGTTTGAATCTTGGGAAACGCGGTGGAAATGCTTCTGCGTGGGTCGTTTTTTACCTCTTACCCTGTATAAATCTTTTTATTGTCTCCATAGTTTTGCTCTTTCCAGAATGTCATAGTTGGAATCATACAGTTTGTAGCCTTTCCAGACTGGTTTATTCCACTTAGTAATAGCATTTAAGGTTCCTTTACGTTTTTTCATTGTTTGATAGCTCATTTCTTTCTCCTTTTTAAAGTTTTTATTTAAATTTCAGTTAACATATAGTGTAATATTAGTTTCAGGTGTAGAATTTAGTGATTCAACACATATTCAACACCTGGTGCTCATCACGTGTCCTCCTTAATCCCCATCACCTATTTTTTTAAGGGAAATTTGATTCTTTATTAGAACTCTTTAGATCAGTGTTTGCAAACATTTACCTGGGGACGGGGACCGAGAACTACCCACACCATTCTTTCCCCAGCTTCTGCCTGAAAAAGCGGGACTTAGATGAATAGAGCAGCAGCAAGGTCTTCCACTTTATCCTTGCCTGGCTCCTGCTCCCGGGCCTAAAGTGCTTTAATGACCTGGTAACCTGGTCCTGGGTAGCATTGGGGGACCATTGTGTCGCTGCCTCCCGGGCTGCGTGGGGAGTGACGGGGAGTGAGGGGGAGCTCCTGGTCGCCGCCTGGCGGGCTGTGCCAGAGGAGCAGTGGGTCGCCGCCTCACGGGCAGCCACGGGGGACCGCTGGGTCGATGCATCCTGGGCAGGGACCTCCTCTGAGCTTTGTGTGCGAAGGTGGCGGTGATAGTCAGCCAAATTCATGATCATCTTGGCTACATCTTTCTGGTAATAAGGCCGACCAAATATCAAGATCTCAGCTTCGCCTTCAGGGTCCCACTGGTTACCATGAAGTAGGGCATGCAACAAACACTCGATGTGCCAGATGTGCTCTCCTCCCGCCGAAGCCACGCCTGGAGGTGAACTGCCTTCGGACTCTTCAGATACTTGGAGTGGAACCAGTAGGGCCGCTTGCTCATGTTACCGAGCACCTTGAATAGCGTCCCTTCTCGCTGCTCCAGCTGCACCAGCCTCGGAAACCGCCTTTAAGAGAAGCAAACTGGTATGTGCGGAGACACACCTGCTTTCCCGCGGTTTTAATTGGACCAGCATTCCTGAGGGGCTGGAATGACTTTTTCATGGAAAGCCTATATATATATCAGACCTGGGAGCCTCCCAGTTCAGTAATATGATTTTGTTAGATCAGTGTTCACGTTTATATTATTATGACCTTGTAAATAGTATCTGTAGCTGCAATAGTTTACTACAATTTCTTGCATAAAGTTTTGTTTTTCTTGATGTCATTAATTGCTCTTTTGTTCAAATGCTTCTTTTTCTTTTAAAAGGCTTATTTTTCTACCTCCTCCTTTATCTCCACACTCCCCAGCTGTGTAAATTTCTTCTCTGGACCTTCAAGCACAGCAGGAACTTTATCATTTCATCTTGAGAATACTGCTCCTTCAGTCTTGACTGCTCCAGTCTGGGTTAGCTGCTTTCAGGCCCACAGTCCTGTGGGTTACTATAGCCTTTCCTGGTGTTAGATCCTGGGCTCTTTGGATCCCGTGACTTCCTTTCTTTTGTGTGCGTGCGCATTTGGTTTTGTTGTTGTTGTTTGTGAAGCAGATTTTACAGTAGTAGCAAGAGCACCCAGGCAACAATTACTGAGTGCTCTGTGATCATCTCCAAGAGGACCCTCGTGGTTTTTACAATAGTTCTCTTTCCCACTTTGTTTCTGATTAGCTTCCAGGAAGCTGAGGATGAGGTAGCTGAATTCCAGGAGGGAAGCAGAAAATGAGAGACAGAGTTGTGGGCACAATTAGTTCAGGCTGAACGAAGAAATAGAGACTTGCAGGCTGGTAAGGAGACTGAAGCTTGAAGTGGAAGCTTTGAAGGCAGTGGTGGCAGTGGGTGCCGATGCCTAATGTGCTAGGTTTATCAAAATGAGAAATATACTTTTTCAGGTGGAACTGAAGAGCAGTCATCAACAGCAACAACAACAGAATAAGCGTCAAGTGAATTTTTGAAATAAAATGTTTTCTTTCACGGAACCAAGGGAAAGTGGTTTAGAGTTTAGAAGTTCACTTAGAAACTTCATAGCTGTCAGTTTTCTAGCTATAATGTTCCTATAATTTTCAGAGGCTGTCTGATTGGACAGATAGAGTGCCTCCTTTTACAGGACTTTATTTTTTTTTATTTTTTTAATGTTTTTTTTTATTACATTATGTTAGTCACCATACAGTACATCCCTGGTTTCTGATGCAAGGTTCAATGATTCATTAGTTGCCTATAACACCCAGTGCACCATGCAATATGTGCCCTCCTTACTACCCATCACCAGTCTATCCCATTCCCCCACCCCCTCCCCTCTGAAGCCCTCAGTTTGTTTCTCAGAGTCCATAGTCTCCCATGCTTCACTCCCCCTTCTGATTACCCCCCTTTCTTTATCCCTTTCTTCCCCTACTGATCTTCCTAGTTCTTATGTTCCCTAGAGGAGAGAAATCATATGATAATTGTCTTTCTCTGCTTGACTTATTTCACTTAGCATAATCTCCTCCAGTCCAGTCCATGTTGCTGCAAATGTTGGGTAATCTTTCTGATGGCTGAGTGAAAAAAATATTAAATGAACCTAAGAAACATTAAAAAGTCATTAAGTTTCCATGTATCACACAGCAGAGCTATGGGTAGCTCTCTTTGTTTGCTCAAATTTATTTTACTGACTTTCTTATATATTCTGTCACTTAAAAACATAGAGCTTCATCCGATATAAAGGAAGAAGACATTAAAACATGGTAGTGTTAATAATTCTAGATGTAGAAAATAAATGGTTAAAGGAAGGGCATTATGTTAACTGTGATGTACGTAAGAGTTAAGGGGGAATAAGTTATATTTAATTTGGGGTGTTGTATGTAGAAAATGAGTTATTGAACAGAACATCGAACAGTCTTCTAATAGGAAATTATGTAATTTCTCAAATTTCTGAATAATGAGGCATTCCTTTGTGAATCATTAGGCAAGACATTTTCAGGGATTGTTAAGCTGAGGGAGATCTGAGTCACTGGGCCCTGGACTCAACAGTTCATGTAACACAACTTATTATCAAGTTACCGGAGGTACTTTGGATAAAATGACATATCTAGAGATATGAAATCTACACACGTTTGCAAAAATGTATTAATATTAAAGTGGGATTTTACTGGAGCTAGCATCCATTCGTAGCTGTCTTAGAAAAAATGCAGTGATACCTAGACAGAAAAGTTAGTTATCCTTCATGTTAGGTCTACCCTTCGTGATAGTGTAGAGAAAGATGGGAATAAACATTGAGTCTTTATCTTCTCATTGATTCCTCTCTTTCCTTTAAGTGGACTCAAAATGCAGCGGCCTGACCCTGAGAACCCTGGGATATACAAAGGTAACTGCTGACAGCCCCTTTTTTTCCCTTCCTGAAGTGCTCAAAAGAAGCAGTTACAGCAATAGAGTAATTCTGTTGGACAATAGGATAGCTAGTGAAAAGAAGCACAGCCCTATAATCCGTCCTTGAGGTGTGGGCCTTAATTGACATATTGATATTTTCATGAAGAGCTAAGAGAACTCAATCACCCCCAGACACCTAGATCTTTTATTTGTCTCACTCAGCAGAGGAAATTTAACAGGTGACTTTTATATATTGGTTACTTTTGCTGTAGAATGGCCAAAAGATGTGAGATCTGATCCTCATGAGGAGATTTCAAGATGGGGATACAGATGAATAAAGGTGAAGAGCGTATTGTTGAGACTCGAGGGTGCAATTAAAGTTTCATCTTAGATTATTGTGAAGTCTTCAGTCTCCCCTTGGGATAGTTTGGTGTGACATCCTCTCTTTATCCATAGTTTTCATACAGTTTGGGTTAAACTGGCCCCCAGCGTGAAGGCAGGAATCATGTCTTAAAGGCAATGGTGAGGTGTCTGTGTGATTTGGAGAGAATTTCCTTTTGTTTTCAGGAGAAATCTTTTTTACTTTGAAATATAAAAAAATGTTTACAACATACATTGTTTATATCCTGGGAGTGTGTTTTCTTCACAAACTTGACATCTGGAAGTTTTTGCTTCTAGTCCTGAATTACTGATAGACCATTTGTTTTCATTCTGTCTCATTTGTTCTTTACTACTTTGTTTCTTCTCTCTTGTGTGTGTATGTGTGGTTTGTTTGTGTTTTTTTTTTTTTTTGTATTTGTATCATGCAAGTATTTTTATGTCTTTTTCTTCTATTACCTCTTTTTCATGGTTTTACAATATTTTGTATTGTGGTAAAATACACATAACATAAAAGTGGCCATTTTAAAGTATACATCCTGAAGCATTAATTACATTCACATTATAATGCAACCATCACCAGCATTCATCTCCAGAACTTTTTCATCATTCCAAACTAATGCTCTGTACCAATTAAACAAGAACATCCCATTCCAGGCTCCCATAGCCCCTGGAAAAATATTGGGGCAATTGGAGAAAATGGTATGTATAAATCCAAGCAACAGCTGAACCATGGCCACTTCAAGGGCTGGCTAATTTTCGGTTTTCCTCTGGTGTCAGATTTAGTTCTCTCGTTCATACTTATTTGAGGACGAAGATTACTAAGGGTGCCCTTATGAGGTCCCGTCAACTTGATGTGATCCCTGGTTTCCCATCTTCATCTCTCCAGCCAGGCACTGCCATGATGCATAAGGATTTAAACTACAGGCAAGTGCACTCTGAACATGAATGACTTTAGTGCTTACCATTCAGACTTCCAAAAAAAGTTGACTTAGGAGTTTCATGTTGTCTCTCCAGATTGTCGATATTTTTAAGTTTTATTTTTTTTTAAGTCTGCATTTTTCAGGGTGTCTGGATGGCTCAGTGAGTGGAATAAGCAATTCTTGATCTCAGGGTGGTGAGTGCAAGCCCCACATTGGGCATAGAGATTACTTAAAAATTCAGTGTTTTTCTTTATTCTTATCAGGACGGTGGATTGAAGTAACCAGCTTTCTATTATGAAAAATTGTGTTTACTAAAAATTTTATTTTAATTATTATTATTTGAGAGAGAATGAGAGTGCACACACACATGTGCGTGCTAGGAGGCAGAAGGAGAGGGAAAGAGAAAATCCCAAGAAAATCCCACTTAGGTACCCCTAATAAAAATTATTATTACTTTTTTAAAGGTTGCCTGTACGTTCTTTTTTTTTTTTTTTAACCTTTTTATAGATGGGGGAGGGGCCAAGGGAGAGGGAGAGAGAATCCCAAGGAGGCCCCACTGCCCAGTGTGGAGCCTGATGTGGGGCTCAATACCATGACCCTGAGATCATGACCTGAGCTGAAATCAAGAGTTAGTGGCTTACCTGACTGAGCCACCCAGGGAAACCCCTACTAAAAATTTTGAAATAATATTTTAATTTGGACTTTAATTTGCATTGTATTTTATAGTCATTTTAATTTGGGGAGCTCATTACTCTTGAGGAGTGGTTATATAGTGGCTTATAGAGGAATTCCTAGAAGCACTTACATTCTTTTTCTTAAAAAATTTAAAATTAATTAATTTTTAATTTTGAGAGTAGTTGACTCCTAATGTTACATTAGTGGCAGTTACAATGTAGTGATTCAACAACTTTATTTTTCAAATTTTAATTCAGTATTGTCAACATACATTGTTATAGTGATGTCAGGTGTATAATATACTGATTCACTGATTCTATACAGTACTCAGTGCTTGTGAAGATAACGTGATATTCTGTGCTCACCATAAGTATAGCTATCATGTGTCATGATACAACACTATTACAATTCCATTGACTATATTCCCTATTCTGTGCCTTTTACTCCCATGACTTATTCATTCTATAACTGGAAGCCTGTATCTCCCACTCCCCTTCACTCATTTTGCCCATCCCACCACTCCTATCTCTCTGGCAATCATAAGTTTGTTTTCTGTATTTGTAGGTCTGATTTTGCTTCTTGTTTACTCGTTTGTTTTGTTTTTTGGATTCCACACATAAGTGAAATTATATGGTACTTGCTTTTCTCTGTCTGACTTATTTCAAACAGCATAATACCCGTTAGGTCCATCCATTGTCGCAAATGGCAAGATCTCATCCTTTTTTATGGCTCAGTAATATTCCATTGTATGTATATACCATGTCTTTTGGCTCCATTAATTTATTGAGGGACACTTCCATATCTTGGCTGTTATAAATAATGTTGCAATTAACATTGGGGGTGCATGTATCCTTTGAAATAGTATTTTTTTCCATAAATACCCAGTACTAGAATTATTGGATTCTATGGCATTTCTATTATTAATTTTCTGAGGAACTCTCGTACTGTTTTCCACAATGGTCATATCAATTTACATTGCCACCAACAGCACACAAGGGTTACTTTTTCTCCACGTCCTTGCCAATCCTTGTTATTTCCTATCTTTTTTATTGTAGTCATTCTGACAGGTCTAAGGCGATATCTCATTATGGTTTTAATTTGTATTTCCCTGATGATTAGTAGTGTTGAGCATCTTTTCATGTGTCTGTTGGACATCTGTATGTCTTTGGAAAAATGTCTATCTAGGTCCTCTGTCCATTTTTAATCAGATTATTATTATTTTCTGGTATTGAGTTGTGTAAGGTCTCTATATATTTTGGATACTAACCCCTTATGTGATATGTCATTTACAAATATCTTCTTCCTTTCAGTAAGTTGCGTTTTTGTCTTATTGATGGTTTCCTTTACGTGCAAAAGCTTTTTATTTTGATGTAGTCCCGATAGTTTATTTTTGCTTTTGTTTCCCTCACCTTAGCAGACATATCTAGAAAATTGTTGCTAACAGCTGATGTCAAAGAGATTACTGCCTATGTTTTCCTTTAGGATTTTTATGGCTCCAGGTCTCACATTTAGGTCTTTAATCCATTTTGAGTTTATTTTTTGTGTATGATGTTAGAAAGTGGTCCAGTATCATTCTTTTGCATGTAGCTGTCCAGGTTTATCAGCACCATTTATCGAAGAGAGACTCTTGTCCCCACTGTTTATTTTTGTCTTCTTTGTCTTTGTCATAGATTAATTGACATATAGACATGGGTTTATTTTTGGGTTCTCTGTTCTATTGATCTGTGTTCTATTTTTTGTGCCAGGATTGTACTGGTTGTTTTTGGTTTTGTTTTTGTTTTCAGATAGAGAGAGAGAGGGAGGGGAAGAGGGAGAGAGAGTGAATCTTGAGCAGATTCCATGCCTAGCATGGAGCCCAATGCAGAGCTTGATCTCATGACCTTGAGATCATGACCTGAGCTGAAATCAAGAGTTGAATGCTTAACCCACTGAGCCACCCAGGCAGCCCTCTGCCAGTACTGTACCGTTTTGATTACTACAGCTTTGTGGTATATCTTGGAATTTGGAATTGTGATACCTCAAGCTTTGTTCTTCTTTCTTAGGATTGCTTTGGATATTTGGAGTCTTTTGTGGTTCCGTACAAACTTTAGGATTATTTGTTCTAGTTCTGTGAAAAATGCTGTTGGTATTTTGATAGAGATTGAATCTATAGTTTGCTTTGAGTAGTATGGACATTTTAACAATATTAATTCTTCCAAACGTGAGCATGGAATATCTTTCCATTTGTTTGTATCATCTTCAATTTTTTCATGAATGTTTTATAATTTTCAGAGTACAGATCTTTCACATTCTTAGTGCTGTTTATTTCTAGGTAGTTTATTCTTTTTGGTGTAACTGTAATTGGGATTGTTTTCTTAATTTCCCTATTACTTCATTAATAGTATATAGAAACACAATTGATTTCTCAGTATTAATTTTGTGTCCTGAAAATTTATTGAATTCATTTGTTCTTTTTTTCATGTATCATAATTCATGGTATCTATATCTTAATTTTGGAAAAAAAGATTAATCCAAAATCACAAATTTAAACATCACCTTCTCCAAACATAACAACCCCTTATTTCCATCCAAATACTATATAATTATTACAATTCTTTTTTTAAATTAATTTTTTATTTAAATGTGATTAACACCTAAAGTATTATTAGTTTCCAAGGTAGAGGTCAGTAACTCATCAGTGTTATATAACACTCAGTAGTCATTACATCACGTGTCTTCCTTAATGTCCATCACCCAGTGACCCCATATCTTTACCTCCCCTCCCCTCCAGAAACCCCCAGTTTGTTTCCTATGATTAAGAACCTTTATGGTTTGTCTCTGAGTTCATTTATTCTAATAATTTTTTGGTGGAGTCTTTAGGGTTTTCAATGAATATTATGTCATCTGCAAATAGTGACAATTTATCTCTTCCTTACCAATATGGATGTCTTTTATTAGAAGCACTTTTGTTTGGTAACCTGAGGTGTACTTGCAAAAAGAAAATGCCCTACGATTAGCTATGCTTAAATCTTCTTTCATGTGACACAAATCCATGCTTGCGCACATGCTACTTCTCATGATCTTTCATAGTATTTAGTCTTTCCCCTATTATTGCACTTGTACCATTTAATAAAAAGAAAACACTTGCAATTTTATTATGCATCTCTACTATGAGACTGCGAGCCCTATGAGGGAAGAAAATGTCTCATGTACTTACGTTTCAAATTTATTTCCTGGTTCAATGTCTGGTATTGTAGGTTCTCAACAACAAAAACGAGAGTATATAGTTGAACAACGAGAGGGAGAATGTCTAAATATAAATGTGATAGAGTAGTTACAGTTTGTCACAAGATATTTGTAGAAGCTCTAAGAGGGAAAAGACCTTTATCATATTTTCTCTGAAGTGCCAAAAAGTCTGAGTGAAAATATGTTAAGATGTTTTTTGGACCCTACTTCAACTTTTTAATTAATGAATAGGTTCCTCAGGACTCCTAGAATTGTTGGTGGGGGTAGGAGGAATGGTTTTCTAGATATAATTATTAGAAAATCTGCTTAAAAACAACTGTATTATTATTTAAAAACATTTTTTAAAGTAAATAATGCAAACATATACCAAAGAATTTAAAGAGTTCAAAAGGGATATGAAGCAAACACCTCCTTTACTCTCTTGTTCCCCAGACACCAAATTCTCCTCACCTGAACCAACCTCTGTTATCAGTTTCTGGATCTCCTTCCCAGAGTCTATACATTTACATGAAAATTAGTTATACTTGGCTACTCACCTTGCTTTCTTCATTTAACAGTATGTCTTGGATGTCAACAATACTTCAATAATAATAAGTCCCAAAACATAGTCTTGGAGATATTATATAACATTACATATAGAGCTACCTCACATTTTATAAGATCAAAGACAGTATTCCATTCTATGACGGAACCATAGCTTATTTAATTAGTCTTTTGTTAATAGGAACTGACATTTTCCTCAACATTTTGTTATGATAGCAATACTGCAATGACTATTCTCATACTTTCATCATTTCCCACACGTGTGAGAATATCTGTAGACTGAGTACCTTAAAGTTGGATTGCTGGGTTACTGGGGGTATGTCTTCTAAATTTTGATTAAAGTTGCCTAATTGTCCTGTATAGAGCTTGTAAAATTTATTCTCCCACAAGCAAGCGTGAGGGAAGCCATTTCACCATCCTCAGTCACCCAGTGGTTATCAGATTGCTTGATCTTTGTCACTCCAATGGGTTAAAAATGAGATACAGTTATAGGTTTATTCTACCTTTATCTTTTTATGAATGAATTAGTTCTCTTTCCATATGCTTTTTTAAAATTATGTTCAACTAGACAACATATAGTACATCATTGGTTTTTGATGTAGTGTTCAATGATCATTAGTTGTGTATAATGCCCAGTGCTCATCAGAACACATGCCCTCCTTACCTTCCATATGTTTAAGAATCTTTTCTGAATGGGGCATCTGGGTGGTTTAGTTGGTTAAGCATCTGCTTTCGGCTCAGGTCCTGATCCCAAGGTCCTGGAATGGATCCCCACATTGGGCTCCCTGCTCTGTGGGGAGTCTGCTTCTCCCCCTCCCTCTGCCTCCTGCTCCCCCTGCTTGAGGTCTGTCTCTCTCTGTCAAATAAATAAAATCTTTAAATAAATTTTTAAAAAGAATCTTTTCTGCATGTTGTCTCTATCCTTTTGCTTATTTTCCTATTGGGGTATTGTTCTGTTCTCTTACTGTTCATAGAATTTTATGTATAGTAAGGAAACGAACATTGTTTAACTGGCAAATGATTGAGACTTCCTTAATTGCTGAGGGGAAAATAATTGAAAAGTCCTTAAGATAGAAATATAGGATTAGCTGGTAACAAAAAAAGCAACTTGGGCTAGTGAAAAGGGTGGTGGATAAGAAATGTTTATTTTTTACCACCAAAGTTATTGTCCTCAACATGCCACTCCTGATTCCTAACTTTCATTCTCTTCATCTACAGATCAGGGTTGTTGAATTGGTAAAGACATTTCAATATTAAGATGACCTTTCATTTAGGACCTGGGAGGGAGTTCAAGGAGAACTAGTCAAGTGACTAATATAACTCCTGGGTAATATATTTACTGATTTACAATTGCTGTGCACCTCCTATACAGGAAAAAAAAAAAAAAAAAGGCCTGAATCTGTTCTCTGTGGTTCTGGTGTTACCTCTTATTTTACTGTAAGCAGGACTCCCCCACTCCCACTTCTCCTTGGGAATCTGGAGCTGCTTGCAATAAAAAGAAAAGCAGGTCTGCATCCCAAACTTGTGTGTATGCCAGTCCCTATAATCACTTGTTTCTAATTTGTCCCTGCACTTTCGCATGGTTTTGCTACAAGATCCTCTTTGGAAAGTGAAGGAACTGAGAAGCAACAGAAAAAAATTTCTGGTTTTGTCATGGCTAAGTAGCTTGTAGTAAACTAACCTTTCCACACAAAGTAACCGTAACATCTGGACAGAATACCTAACACAATCATTTGAAGGCACTGGAGAACAGTCAACACAGGCAAGACTTCAGGGGTTACAATTCCAAGAAGGGAAGGACAAGGAAATGAGTTCTACATTCACCTTGGGTGCTTTTTCCTATGGATGTTTGGCAGTTCCCTGGGTGGGGACAGTATGGGGATATGGAGGCATGTGGGAAAGAATGAGGGGAAGGAAGGATAAAGTCTCAGCAGAAAGCAGGAATTTCACTGAACTGAGGAGGTAAAAGATATGGTGTTTGTGCATATGGCCCTTCTCTTCACTACGTCTGTATCTTTGGGGGTAAATACCCAGTAGTGCAATGGCTGGGTCATAGGGTAGCTCAATTTTTAACTTTTTAAGGGACCTCCACACTGTTTTCCAGAGTGGCTGTACCAACTTGCATTCCCACCAACAATGTAGGAGGGATCCCCTTTCTCCACATCCTCTCCAGCAATTGTTGTTTCTTGCCCTGTCAATTTTTGCCATTCTAACTGGCGTAAGGTGGTATCTAAGTGTGGTTTTGATTTGAATTTTCCTGATGGCTAATGATTTTGAACATTTTTTCATGTGTCTGTTGGCCATTTGTATGTCATCATTGGAAAAGTGTCTGTTCATATCTTCTGCCCATTTTCTGATTTGTTTGTTTCTTGTGTATTGAGTTTGAGAAGTTCTTCGTAGATCTTGGATACCAGTCTTTTATCTGTAGTATCATTTGCAAATATATTCTCCCATTCCGTGGGATGCCTCTTAGTTTTTTTGACTGTTTCCTTGGCTGTGCAGAAGTGGGACTTTTATCCCACGTTCATTTTATCTCAAGTTCATTTTATCTTTTGTTTCTCTTGCCTTTGGAGATGTGTCATGAAAAAGGTTGCTGTGGCCGATGTCGTAGAGGTTGCGCCCTATGTTCTCCTCTAGGATTTTGATGGATTCCTGTCTCACATCAAGGTCTTTCATCCATTTGGAGTTTATCTCTGTGTATGGTGTGAGAGAGTGGTCAAGTTTCATTCTTTTACATGTAGCTGTCCAATTTTCCCAGCACCATTTATTGAAGAGACTGTCTTTTTTCCACCGGATGTTTTCTCCTGCTTTATTAAAGATTAGTTGCCCAAAGAGCCAAGGGTCCATTTCTGGGTTCTCTATTCTGTTCCATTGGTCTATGTGTCTGTTTTTGTGCCAGTACCATGTTGTCTTTGTGATCACAGCTCTGTAGTACAGCTCGAAATCCAGCATTGTGATGCCCCCAGCTTTGTTTTTCTTTTTCAACAGTTCCTTGGCGATTTGGGGCCTTTTCTGGTTCCATACAAATTTAAGGACTATTTGTTCCGGTTCTTTGAAAAATGTCATTGGTATTTTGCTCGGGATAGCATTGAAAGTGTAGATTGCTCTGGGTAGCATGGACATTTTAACTCTGTTAATTCTTCCGATCCATGAGCATGGAATATTTTCCCATCTTTTTGTGTCTTCTTCAATGTCTTTCAAGAGTGATTTATAGTTTCTAGAATATAGATCCTTTACGTATCTGGTTAAGTTAATTCCAAGGTAACGTATGGTTTTTGGTGCTATTGTAAATGGGATGGATTCCCTAATTTTCTTTCTTCAGTCTCATTATTCGTGTATAGAAATGCAACTGATTTCTGAGCATTGATTTTGTATCCCACCACATTACTGAATTGCTCTATAACTTCTAATAGTTTGGGAGTGGATTCTTTTGGGTATTCCATATAGAGTATCATGTCATATTTAAAGAGAGACATTTTGACTTCTTAGCCGATTTGATACTTTTTATCCCTTTTTGTTATCTGAATGCTGTTGCAAGGACTTCTAGTACTATGTTGAATAATAGTGGCGAGAGTGGGCATCCTTGTCGTATTCCTGATCTTAAGGAAAAGGCTTCCAGCTTTTCCCCATCGAGAATGATATTTGCTGTAGGCTTTTCATAGATGGTTTTTATGAGATTGAGGAATGTACACTCTATTCCTACACTCTGAAGGGTTTTAATCAGGAAAGGATGCTGTATTTTCTCAAATGCTTTTTCTTTTTTTTTTTTTTTTAAATCTTTCAAGTTTTTTTTTTTTTATTTTATTTATTTATTTGACAGAGACAGAGACAGCCAGTGAGAGAGGGAACACAAGCAGGGGGAGTGGGAGAGGAAGAAGCAGGCTCATAGCAGAGGAGCCTGATGTGGGGCACGATCCCAGAACGCCAGGATCACGCCCTGAGCCGAAGGCAGACGCTTAACCGCTGTGCCACCCAGGCGCCCCATCAAATGCTTTTTCTGCATCTATTGAGAGAATCATATGATTTTTGAATTTTTGTTTCTGGATAAAATCTATGACACTGATTGATTTGCGAATGTTGAACCACCCTTGCATCCCAGGGATGAATCCCACTTGGTCATGATGGATAATCCTTTTAATGTACTGTAGAATTCTATTAGTCAGGATCTTGTTGAGGATTTTGGCATCCATATTCATTAGGGAAATCGGTCTGTAATTCTCCTTTTTGATGAGGTCTTTGCCTGGTTTGGGGATCAAGGTAATATTGGCCTCATAGAATGAGTTTGGTAGCTTTCCTTCTGTTTCTATTTTTTGAAATAGCTTTGGGAGAATAGGTATTATTTCTTCTTTGAATGTTTGGTACAATTCCTCAGGAAAACCGTCCGGGCCTGGAGTTTTGTTTTTTGGAAGGTTGTTTATCACTGACTCAATCTCTTCATAATTAATTGGGCTGTTTAAAAAAAAATCAATTTCTTCCTGTTTCAATCTTGGTAGTTTATAGGTTTCCAGGAAGTCCTCCATCTTGTCCAGATTGCTTAATTTATTGGCATAAAGCTGTTGATAAAAGTTTCTAATAATCCTTCCGATTTCATTGGTGTTGATTGTGACCTCTCCTTTTTCATTCATAATTTTATTAATTTGGGTCCTTTCTCTATTCTTTTGGATAAGTCTTGCCAGTGGTCTGTCAATTTTATTAATTCTCTCAAAGAACCAGCTTCTAGTTCTATTGATCTGCTCTACTGTACTCCTGGTTTCTAATTCATTGATTTCTGCTCTAATCTTGGTCAACTGCTTTCTCGTGTGTGGATTAGGCCTGTCCCTCTGTTGCTGTTCTAGCTTCTTGAGGTGAGAATATAAAAACTTTAGACTTTTCTATTCTTTTGAGTGAGGCTTGGATAGCTATGTATTTTCCCCTTAGGACTGCCTTTGCAGTATCCCATAGTTTTTGGACCGTTGTGTTTTCATTCTCGTTGGTTTCCATGAATCGTTCAAATTGATTTTTGATTTCCTGGTTTATCGAATCATTCCTGAGCACGATGGTTCTTAGTCTTCATGTGTTTGAGTTTCTTCCACATTTTTCCTTGTGGTTGAGTTCCAATTTCAAAGCGTTGTGGTCTCAGAATATGCATGGAATTATTTCAGTCTTTTGGTATCAGTTGAGACCTGTTTTGTGACCCAGAACATGGACTATTCTTGAGAATGTTCCATGAGAATTAGAAAAGAATGAGTATTCTTTGGTTCTGGTGTGTAGTGTTCTATATATATATATCTATGAGGTCCAACTCGTCGAGTATGGTATTCAAAGCACTTGTTTCTTGATTTCTTGCTTTGGTGATTTGTCTATTGCTGGTAGTGTAGTGTTGAGGTCCCCTACTATTAACATATTTTTATCTATATGTCTCTTTTTTCTGGTTAAGAGATGGCTTGTGTATCTTGTTGCTCCCCTGTTGGTCAGGTTGTGTGAGTGCAAGTCCTAGATGTGTAAGTTTGGGCAAGTTCCTTAACCTCTCTGGGCCTCAGCTTCTCATCCATAAAACATCAATAACAATGGTCTTTTGTTTCTTAGGACTCTTGAAATCTTTGCAAAGCCTGTGGCACTTAGTGAATATGTTGCTTAAGTTAATGCAGTTAAGCAATATGCAATTCAAACAAACAAGAAAGCCACCACCCCGTAACAGCCAACTCTTTTGGCATCACTATTGGCCTCCTTTTCCCCAGTTGTCTTGTTGCGTTTGTTACCATTGATCAGAGGCCAGACTTGAAGGGATTGAAAAACTCAGAGCTTCTAGAACACAGAGATACTGCTACTTGATCCATGTGGGGCTTGTATTATATTGTGACGTTGGCAACTAGGGTATGCATAAGGAAGAGGGGTATACTGCCCGTACTCATTCTCAAGTAGTTTTGTAATTGAGATCCTTTATCCTAGGCATAGTACACCAAGGATAATATAGAAAATGATGTTCAGTTGATTATAGGGCAATTACTATCACCACTGTCACTGATACTATGCAAGGTTGAGAAATTAATTTTTGGCCTAACCTACAGTGTCTGTATTTCCCACTTCTTCTGGGTAGCCCTCTCCCCTGGCCCACTACGTCCCTCTCTGACTGTATACTGAATGTCCCACTCAGGCTTTTTCTCCCAGGAAGTCCCTCATGCTCCAAAAATTGTGTGTTCCCATTTCCTCTGCAGAATAAATGAGAAGAATTATGGACACTGGCATAGCACTTGAGAGCTTGTAAAGCTCTTTCACACTCATTAATTTATTTGATCTTCACAATATCCCTGTGATATTGTGGGGAGCATTATAGAAAAAGTAGACTTGGCATTAAGTGATTTTCAGAGTTTATATATCAGGGAAGCAGCTGAACCAGGTCTTCTGCTGCTGATTCTGATATTTACTCCATTACTTCACTTGGATGCTGTATTTCTGAGAGAAGCCACACTAAAAAGAGTTGCTTGTTGAATCGCATAGAAAGGTTTCATTGGTTTCGGGATAGGTAACTTCTTGGTATTTTTTTTTTAAAGATTATTTATTTATTTTTTGGAGAGAGCATGGCGGGGGGAGGGAGATGGAGAGGGACAAGGAGACTCCTCACAGAGCAGGGAGCCCCCACTCTGGTCTCATCAGGGGGCCAGATCCCAGTACCCTGAGATCATGGCCTGAACAAAATCCGATGCTTAATTGACTGAACCACCAAGGTGCCCCACATTTTCATATTTTTGATCCTCCTGACTGACTCTTTCCTTCTTCCCATTCCATTCTGTCCACTCCAAAAGATCAAAGTGCCATACTCCTCCCTTCTGAAAGGTCACTGACTCTCTGCTAAAAGCAGACAATAAGGGGTTTATAATCTAGGGTGTGTGCAATATCACACTTATTGTAACATGAGATAAAAAGATCCTACATGGAATTTACAATACAGTGAATTAAGGTGACTTGTATTTTAGGAATTTGAGTTGAGATTTCTGTTCCTTATAATTGAAACCATCCTGACTGAGAAAACATTTGATCAGTTTTGACTCACTGGACAATGTTATTGTGAAGAATGCATTGGAGACAGTGAAGAATACTGTTACTGTGGGTTTCATTCTGATTGATAAGAAAGAATTTGTTAATGTCATGTGTGGTGGGCAGAATAATTCCCCCAAAGATGTTGCTTTTGGAATCTGGGGAATCTGTGAAAAGGGACTTTGCAAATGTGATTAGGTTATGGACCTTGAGGTGGGGAGATTCTCCTGGAATATCTGGGTGGGTCCAAAATAATCACTAGGGTCTTCCTGAGTGAAAGAGGGAGGCAGGAGAAGCAGAGTTCAAGAAGGAGATGTGACCACAGAAGCAGAGGTAGGAATGACGAGATTGCCGGTTGGAGGCGGGGGAGAAGCCAAGGAATGTAGGCTACATTCATTCTAGAAGCTGGGAAATTCAAACAAACAGATATTCTCCTAGAGTCTTCAGAAGGACTGTAGCCCTATTGACATTTTGGTTTTAGCCTCATGAAACCGATTTAGACTTCTGATCTGCAGAACGGTAAGATAATACGTTTGTGTTGCTTTAAGCCACTGAATTTGAGGTAATTTGTTATAGCAGCAATCAGAAACTAACACATTATGAAAATTGTCAGAAACTTAGAAGAGATTATGCGTAGAAGGGAAGGAAAAATTCTCCCTCTACCCCATGGTCTTCTGGCTGGACCAAGAATTAAATTTACATGAGACAGATTAAGAAAAAAAAAAATCAAAGTTTTATTACAGGGGCATGGCAAATTGAGACCAAAAGAAATAACCAAAGCAGGCAGTTTTTATACTTTTTAGACAAAAAGACAGTAAATCACAGAGGAATTGGCAGGATATAGGAAACTTAACATTAGGAGCTTCAATTCGTAAGGAATTCGAACAGAGTATGGGCTGGTGTAGTAAATTAGTAAAAAGGATCAATGTTGTTTACACAGCTTTCTTGGTTCTTAATTTCCTATCTCTTGTGATAAGGATTTTTTTTTTTTTTTGCCTCCTGAAACAGGAAGGATGTCTTTCACATGGTAGGCCTATTTCCTGCTTTCACAGAAAAAGAGAAGGGTATGAATGTCCTTCTTACATAACCAGTCTCTTAAGTAACTTATTTTACTTTATTTGAAAGATTTTCTGTGTTGGTTTGAGAGAAAGAGTGTGGGGGGAGGGCAGAAGGAGAGGGGAGAGAGAATCTCAAGCCTCCTCTGTGCCAAGTGTGATGCCCAATGCTGGTCTTGATCGCAAGACCCTGAGTTCATGACCTGACTCCAGATCACGAGTCGGAGGCTTAAACAACTGAGGGACCCAGGTGCCCTGGCAAAAGAACACTTTTGATATATTTCCAGGCAATGCAGGGAAGTGACTAGTGCAAGAGGGAAGACAAACATGGGGGACTCTGCATTTCCCTAACTTACTGCCTAAAGAGATTTAGTTTCCAGTCTACGGGTCAGGGATGAAGAATACAGGCGAAGCTCAGCCATTTTCATGAGTTTGAGACAGCAAGATGGAAGTTGGGAGAAGTCAATATGGCTGTGGTTTACAGTACAGAATACTGAGGAGAGCGGCACAGAGAAAGAGGACCTCAGAAAGCCATCTAGGATCACGTTTGAGTTTTCATAGAATTCCTCAATTGGGCACCTGTGTGAGGAACATATGTGGTGTGGGGAAAATAATAGCCCAGGGGAAGCAGAGAGGAAAATGTCACTAGCCTTCATACACAATCAGGAAAAGTCTGTGCTACCAGCAGCAGGCAGAGTGGAAAACCTCGTAATTCGTGGGACATTGCAAAGAGAGCTCAGAATACCAACAGAACAATAGCAAAATATATTGAAGACTACTGTGATACCACCTAACAAACCTTTGGAAAGCTAGTCTGGAAGGATAAAATAGTTTTCCAGGAACCTCACCATCAGAACAATCCTCAAGAGTATGTGTAGAAATATATGCAATAGTTAATATCTAACATTAAAATTCACAATACCAGCCTTCCAACAAGATTACCAGGATGCAAAGAAGGAGAAAAGTTCACCTTGTACTGAGGAGAAAGATTAAACAATAGAAATCTACCCAGAAATAAAGATGATGGAAATATAGCACATGTACATTCAAACAACCGTTAGAAAGAGTTTTTATATATATAAAAATGTACACAAAGGATGAAGTGAAACAGAGGTATAGAAAATATGAAAACAAGGAAAACCCAACTTCTGGAGCTGAAGAGTAGCACGTCTAAGAAGAAAAATGTAGTAGATGGGCTTTCTTTCACGTTAGACACTACATAGCAAAAAGAGAGAGAGACAGAGAGAGAACTAGAATGTATGATCATAGCAGTTGTCCAGAATAAAGTAGAGAAAAGGAAGGGTGCAAACCACGCCGTGCACACAAACACTAGAGTAGGTGTGAGCTTTGTAGCAATTTCAAGTGGCCTGGTAGATAAGAAATTGGTTGAGGTACAGAAAAAAAAAAATGTTTGAAGAAGTAATGTCTGATTATTATCTGAATTGCATGAACCCTCTACACCCATAGATTCAAGAATTCAGGAATCCAGCCAACAAAACCCCCAAACATAAGGATCATGGAAAAAACCCCTCCTTATCAACCTACATCCTAATAAAATTGCTTAAGACCAATGCTAAAGAAAAAAATCTAAAAAGCAGATGGAGATGAGTCCATTGCATTACCTGTCACGTCCCTAATTGTGTAGATGGTCTCTGTTTCTTTCTGGTCTGTGTTACTCTTGGAGTCTCTCTTCCCTTACAGGATCCCCCTTCCTATTTCTTGCAGGGTGGTTTAGCGGCCAAATCCTTTGAGTTTCTTTCTGTCCTGGAAGCTCTTTATCTCTGCTCCTATTCGGAATGACTCCTTGCTGGATAAAGTATTCTTGGCTGCATGTTTTTCTCATTTAGTACCCTGACTCGATCACGCCAGCCCTTTCTGGTGTGCCAGGTCTCTGTGGATAGGTATGTGGCTAGTCTAATGTGCTTACCCCTGTCGGTGAAGACCCCCTTGTCTCGAGCTGCTTTCAGGATTTTCTCTTTCTGTCTGAAATTGCAAACGTCACTAGTATATGTTAGGGTGTTCCTCTATTCTTATGGATTTGGGGAAGAGTCCTCTCTACCTCTTGGACTTGAATGCCTGTTTCCCTCCCAGATTAGGGAAGTTCTCAGCTACGATCCACACAGATAGATCTTCTGTCCCTCTGTGTCTTCTCCCTCAGGGCCAGAAGTAATTCCAATATTGTTTCCTTTTGTGGCATCACTGATTTTTCGATTCCTCCACCCATGGTCCATTCGTTGGCTTTCTCTCTTTTCCTCAGCTTCCTTCCTTTCCATCAGCTTGTCTTTGGTGTCACTGACTCTGTCTTCTGCCTCATTGACCCTAGCCGTTAGAGCATCCACATCCAATGTAGACTGCATCTCAGTTAGAGCCTTTTGAATGTGGGCCTGATTCGATTTCATTTCTGCACTATGAGAGTCTCTCGTGTCATTTATCCTTTTTTCAAGCCCAGCTAGCAACTTTGTAATTGTCATCCTGAGTTCCAGCTCTGACATCTTACTTAAAACCGTATGCATTAGATCAGTGGCAGAGAGTGTTACCCCTGGCTCTTTCTTTTGCTGTGAATCCCTCCCTCTAGTCACTTTTCCCAGAGAAGAATGGATGGGGGAGAGAGAGATTGGGATCTCACAGGGTGGACAAAACAGGGTGATCCACTTGGTCCCGATTGTCTTTTGGTCTGTGTGTTGGAAGTCACTAAATCCCAAAATTGTAAAGAAAGCCAAACTCATATATATATAGCGAAAGGAATCCAAAAATGAGGACTATAGGAGCGCCTGGGTGGCACAGCGGTTAAGCGTCTGCCTTCGGCTCAGGGCGTGATCCCGGCAATCTGGGATCGAGCCCCACATCAGGCTCTTCTGCTATGAGCCTGCTTCTTCCTCTCCCACTCCCCCTGCTTGTGTTCCCTCTCTCGCTGCCTGTCTCTATCTCTGTCGAATAAATAAATAAAATCTATAAAAAAATAAGACTCTCTTTAAAAAAAAAACCAAGAAAACAAAAATGAAGAATATATGTATAAAATGTCAATGTAAAAAATGACAGTTCAGAAAAGATTGAAAAATGAAGAGTTGCTAAAATTAAAAAAAAAGTAGTTGGAAAGGGAAAAAAAGAGGGAAAAAAAATAAATGGAAAATTTTGAATGGAGAGAGAAATGAATCATGAGAAAAAGCCTCAAGCTCTAGGTGCTATTTTCCCCTAGCGCTGGAGTTTGGCCATCCTCTTTGGTCTGTAAACTTGCTGTTCACTTGTTCTTTCACCTCGTTTTCGGAGGGCGGGGGCCTGGTGCGCTGATTCTCAGGTGTTTTTGCCTGGACGGGGATGCACTGCCCCTTGCCAGGGGGCCCGGTGGGGCTCAGGGTCAGCTGGTTGCTCTGTGTGCCTTGTGTTCCCAGAGGGCTTTCCCTGCCTCTTGAAAGGGTGAGAATAAAAACGGCCGCCCTCATCTGTAGGCGCAGAGGTGTGATGCTGTTGTGCACCAAGTTCTGTAGACTTCTGCGGTGCTCCCCACACCAAAGCTCCTTGGGGAAGGCGGAGGGTCACAGCGTTTCTGTCCTTTGCAGGGCTCCCAGGTGGAGAGCTTCCGATCAAGTGGACTCCCCGTCAACCGACTTTGTGCAAGGAGAGGGATCTCTCCCTTCTCCTCACTTGTGTCTGGAGCAGGAAGCGTAGGCACCGCTCTCACAACAACTGAACTGCAGGGTTATCAAGAATTGGGGCTGGCAGGGGCAGGGGGTCACTGCTGGAGGAGCCTGAGGGGTGTGGAGGGGCTATGCCCAGTGCCAAAGCTGCCGGTTGAGGCTCTGTCCATCCTGCAGCTTCCATGAGCACCCAGTGTGCTTTGGAAATGAGGAGGTTGTGGAATACAGGTGAGGTTCAGTGGGGGTGGAATCTGGAGCCGACGACCAGGAAAGAATTCTTGAGACGTCTTTGGTGCAAAATTGGTGGTTTATGACAGGACCCATGGCAGAAAGAGATGCTGCCCTGGCTTGTGAGGGGTGGCTGATGGTAGACTATGGGGTTGGGAGAAGGTAAGGAAAAAGGGAGGTTGAGATAATACTTGCATATGTGAAAGAAGACTCACAAGGTACAGAGGCCTTGCCATTGTCTAGGGAAGGTGGTTTTGCCCCCTAGCAAGGCATGAACATTAAGACGGTTGGGAACTTCCTGGAGGCTGCAGAGTATAAGGACATTTCATTGTATCTACTTTCCCTTCAGGAAGCTAAGTTATTGATAGAAATGCTTGGTTCTTGTAAACTGCTAAGACATTGGGAAACTGAGGGAGACTTAAGTCTTGCAGGATTGTGGTGTCTATAGGTTAACTATTTCTTTGCCCTTTAGGGCAGCCAGGAGTGCCTGAGGAATGTCACGTACACCCCATGGTGGGGGTGTGTGTGGGGTGTCAATTCCGGCTTTGTCCTCAGCTAGCCTTCTCTTCCCTCCTCAGTAAAGGTCCCCCCTGTTCACAGAGGTTCAAGCAGTTCTTGCTGTTGCCACCTAGTGGACATATGGATGAACACATTCAGGTCATGTCTGTGACTCACTGACCTGAGCTGCCATGAGAGCTTGGTTCCTTCCTGGGAGGACAAGGCCCAAAAAGGATGGACCCGGAGCAAGCAGACAAGTGTGGCCCGGCCGACGCCCCTCTGCTGGCCTGGAAGCAGGACCCGGTTGCTCTACTTAGAAGCTGAGTTCTAGAGCAGGAGGGGCTGGAGTGGCTGGGGTGTGTCCCGGGATGGGGTCTGGATGAGGGGTGTTCCAGGACGGGTGTGTGTGTGTGTGTGTGTGTGTGTGTGTGTGGGGGGGGGGGGGGGGGGTGGGGCAGGGATGCTTGTGGAGGGAGGATCCATGAGGGCGGTATGGACAGGCTCTTCCCTGCTCCACGGGTCCCGCCCAGGTAGCCTGATGGCCTCACTGTGGGCTTGTCTTCCTCATGATTTCAGGGTTCATCTCTAGTCTCCGGGGACCCTCCTTTCCCGAGCAAGGCTCCACGGAAAGAAAGAGAGTATAGATAGAGGACCCTGCAGCCAATACTCCCACAATGGGACTAAAGTGTGTTCCAGAAATTGTGCTTTTAGGAAACAGTCCTAAAGCAAAAGAGATTTAGGGCACATTGTACTCTTCACTTTAAGGATGAGACTCCAAGAATTGGAGATGTCTCAATTGTTCGGCAGGTGGTGCTGCTGAGTAAATGGTGTGTAGCCCCTGAGAATGCAGAAGGGGACAGGAGGAGCAGTGCCTGTCCCCTGTGGGGACCTCAGGCCGCACAAGAGCCCAGCTGTGGAACCCTCCCTGCCCCACCCTATCCCACACACAGGCAAACCCCCTCCCCCCACACACTCACCCATACACTCCAAGGGAAAGGACTGGAAGAGGGCCGCCATGTGTTATGGGCTATCGTGATAGAAGGTAGAAGGAATGTGTCTTCCTTTCTTCATATTTACATCACTATTTTACTAACAAAACGTAATCTGGCTAAAACCTTAGAGAACTTTTTAATTACCTGATATGTTTGTAATAAAGAGGAAGATTTAATATGCAGTCTTAATATTTTTCTAATATGCCCATTAGAATCATTGAAACCTGGCCTATCCAGGAAAATGAAAGATTTTGAAGGTGTCTCATGAACCCAGATATTTCTGGCTCTTGGGTCACACTTACAAAAGGGAAGCCTATCCCAGATCATGAAAACATTTCATTTTGGGGCTTCACATGCGCAGTATTGTATCAGGACTATTCCTTTGTAGTAAAATGGGTTTTTTTGTTTGTTTGTTTCTGTTTTTGGTTTTGTTTGTTTTTTAAGAGAAAAAAACTGAAAAAAAATATGAATCACTCATAGGTTACGTAGCTAGATACAAAAAGGGCACACCGTCTGATCCCACACACATGAAAACCCAGAAGAAGCAACTCACAGAGGCGGAGAGGGCAGCCGTGGCTGCAGGGACTGGGCTGAGGGAATGAACAGTATCTGACGAGTGGCACGGGAGTCTCTGGGAGGGAAATACTGTAGAAGGACAAGGCTGTGAAACACTCTGTACCTAATGACACCTGGAAGTACAATGTAAAAGGATCAGAGTAAAATTCCATGAAAACTCAATTTATCCTTTATTTATAGACCAGAATACATTAAGCTATGAAATAGGTGCATGAACAACGCAAAAATTAGAAACACTGGAAGGACAGGGGAGGGGAAGCCATCCTTTGGGGATTCAGCGAGCAGGAACTGCTGCTCCGGGGCCGAGGCCGGTTGCTCCACTGAGAGAGGTGGTTGCTGGAGCCTGCTCGGGCTCCTGGCTTTCCAAAGGTGCAGGTGACTCTTCTAGCTCCTGACAGAGAGTCAGAGCTGTGAGTATATCCTCCGCTGGCTCTGACATGGCATGTGGCCTAAGGGGCTCTTCAGGGACCTCCATAGCTAGGACTGGAGCCTGCTTTGGCTCTGGGGCTGCCAAGGGCACAGGTGGCTCTTGGAGCTTCTGACAGGGACTTAGAGCTGTGAGTCTGTCCTGCGCCGACTCCGACAGGGCAGGTGGCATCAGGGGCCCTTCAGGGACCTCTCTAGCTAGTGCTGGGGCCTGCTCTGGCTCCTGGCTTTCCAAAGGCGCAGGTGACTCTTGCACATCCTCACGGTGGATCAGAGCCCTGACCACCAGCTGCACTGGGCCCGACACGGCAGGTGACGTCCCTGCTCTTTTGAGTTGCTGAGCTCCAGCAGCAGTGATGGGGTTTTCCAGCTCAGGCTCTGAAGCTGCAGCAGGCAGCACAGTGGGAGCTGGGACTAGCTTTCGGCACGGTTCCGGATCTCGCTCTGGGGCCGCTGCTGTGGCTCCAAGAAGAGAAAGTGTGGTCATCATGATTGTCTTTCCATGTCCCTTCCAAATGAAGGCAACTTTGCCCACCACTCAATATTGTCTGAGTCTAAGAACCCGTCCCTGGGTGGTCTCCCCATATTGTAGCCCATGGGGACAGTGATCTGAGACCACTCCTTGCTCCCAGCCACACTGCAGTCTGCGGAGGCTTGCTCTGTGTGGCCCATTCTCTCCCCTCCACAGGCCTCCATCAGTCACCCCCAGTCCTCCTCACCCCCAGCCTCTGGCCCAGCGGGCTCGAGATGTCGCAGCCGAGAGAGGAGGAGCCAGGCACGTTGCTCCAGGTCTGAGCCTGGCACATTGAGCCTTGCGTACGCCAGTAGTGTCTTTAGGCAGGGAAATTCTGGGGGCTGGAAGAAATCTTCAGGGTAGTGGCCCAGCCAGGTGCCCAGGATGGAGGAGATGGCCCTGGGGACAGACAGGTGGGCAGAGGAGTCAGAGGACGGGGCACCTCCCACACGGATGCCCCAGGGAACCCCTGTGGGAACCTGGGCCCCTGGGTCCCCGGCTCCTGGCTGTCAGAGCCCATTCCTACTCCATGTCCACCTGTGATGTGGCAGTCCTGCCTGAGGCAGACCTGGTCACTGAGGAGGGGCTGGCCCAAAGCCTCTGTGAGTGGGAGCCCTTGACCCCTGGTGTGACCATTTCTGTCCTCGTCGTGGAAACTGGACGCCCTGCTCAGTCTCCCCGCCCACTTGCCGCGTGACTTCCACTGCACGTGGGCAGGGAGGGGTGGCGTGTCTGGCGTGGTCATTGCCCTCAGTGCACACTAGTGCTCTGTGACTATCCAACCAAGGAGGGAACAAAGGGACTCTGTCCCATCCCTGGCCTTCCCAGGACCCTCCCGATACCTCCCACTTCCCCTCCCGTGCCTACGTGCTGCCTCGTTCAGTAGGTGCCAGGAGAGGGTGTCCTTCCGTGGACACTAATCTCCCACTGGGTGGGGGACGTCCAGTCCCCGAGCCCTCCCTGGGTCTCCTCTGAGTACCTGGTGAGCACCCAGTGTCGACGTTCCACCAGATGTGTGGAAGCCATGCCCTTTGTTCTGGGTCCCAGGATTGGGGTAGAGACAGGGCTGGGAGGCGGCGGTGATGGGGAATGACACTGTTAGGGGCTGAGGCTGCCCTCCAGCCCCCTCTGCTCTCCCACAGTGCCCACACCCCACCCAGGGCTCTCCAGGACCCCTTTCCTCTTCTGCAGAAGAAGCCCTGAGACGTGGACCCTCCAACAGGAATTGCAGATGTGTGGGATGAGGGTCCAGCAGCCCCCAGACCACAGTCCCCTCGCTGCCCTCTCAAAGAAGGAAGGGCCCTGTGCATTAGCCAAAGCTCACTCACATGCCCCGCTGCTCCTGGGCTCCGCCGATCTCGTCCCAGGAAGAGAGGACGCATCCGTAGCTAGAGGAGGCCGGAGGGGTGGTGGGGGGATCGCATGAAATGTCCTGTGAACCCTCCCTCTCATCATATCTAGTGTCACTGTCTGACTGCCGACTAGAATGGAGCCCTGGGGTGCTCCCGGGTGCTGTCTGCTGTGTGCGTGGGATCACAGTCAGCGCCCAGGGAAGCGTCTGCAGGTCTGCACCTAGAAGGGCATCCATCCTTTATGCTCGATGAATGGCAGGGCCCCCACCAGCCCCATCCCAGAGAGCTGAGTGGGCCTGGGGCCCCCTGCTCATCCCCGGGCATGCCTGCTCTGGTCTCACCCAGGACACAGAGCCCAGATGGAGTGTCAGATGTCGTTTTCCAAGGGGAAAAGAGCCCAGCTCAAGACCGTGGTGACGGTGAGGGCTGAGGCAGAGGCTTCTTCATGGGGAGCGGGACGATGGTCCACGAGCACGATCACAGCCCCTGTAGCGGACCTTTCCACAGGGCCAGGCACCCAGGTGTCCTTAGCCTACAGGACCCCACTGAGTCCCTGTAATAACTCTGCCCCAGTCCGAGGAGCCAACTGAGGCTCCGGGAAGTTGGGTGGCATTCCCCAGACTCCCAAGCACGAGGTGGGCAAATCCCACTGGGCTGTGGAGGGGCAGGGTGCTCACCTTGTCAACAGCTGGTCCAGCACCTCCTGGGTGGTAGCAAAAGCTCTGTATGTGGCCAGGAACGTGGAGACGTAGCTGAGGTCTCTGGCTAGGAAGGCGGGCAGCAGGTGTTCTACTCGCTTCTTCAGCAGCTCTGCCCGTTGGGGCCACACCACGCAGGTCCCATTGCTCTTCCCGGTTGAGGCCTTTCTAGCCTGAGGTGGGACAGGGGAGACATGCGGTCTTCACTGCAGTCACCAGGAGGGTTGGGGGTTGGAGCCCGGAGCAAACCCCCAGGCTCTCGGTGACGTAGGCAAAGAGATGGGACAGGAGGGCCCACAGTAGACAAAAGGAGCAAGGTGCCTGGCTGGTTCCGTGGGTTCGGGGTCCGCCTCTTGGTTTCGGCTGAGGTCATGATGCGCGCGTCCTGAGATCGAGCCCATCCTCAGGCTTCGCACTTAGGGCGGGGTCTGCTTGAGGATCCTGTCTCTGCCTCTGTGTCTCCCACCCCAGTCTCTGTCTCTGTCTCTATCTCTGTCTGTGTCTCAAAAAAATACCTCATGCAATCCTTTTAGGGAAAAGGGAGAATGGCAACAATAGGAGGATGTGAGGTGGGGGGGGTGTGTGAATGGACGTTGGTATCTCAGGTCAGATCGTTAGCTGAGTATTGACAGCCTCTCCCTGCACTAAGGGCATCGTCCCTGTGATTTCTGACGATGTATCCCACGCTTGAGAACACAGAGACTGTTTCATGGGTGGGGGTGCTCAGCATTTTAGGGTACGTAGGATGTTCCGTGCAGCACTGTGAGTTGGCAACAGAAGGGAATCACATGAACGTCCTGCATCTGTGAAGGGCTCAATGGCTGCGGTAACTGATGGGCCTTCTGGAATGTTGTGCAGCACAAGGAGGCGCCTGCTCCGGACCCTGGAGGGGCCCCAGGGATGTGCTCCTTTACAACCAAAGGGCAGAGCAATAGGCATAGTACCGTGAGCCCCATGCCCCTTTGGGGAAAAGTCTCCCAACTCACCAGGATCTCGAGCAAGGGATGAGAGGTGGTTTAAGGTCGCTTTTCTGATATTCGTACAGATATGTGGATAGGGACTGTGCATCGGGCCAAGGCCGTGGCAGGGCCCTGAGGGCTGGTTTGGGGAGGGGATGGGGATCCGGGTTCACATGGGAGCAGGAGTCTAGGACGGAGCCCCGAGGAGCCCAGAGGCTGGTTTCTGGGATCTGGGTCCCTTTGTGCCGCATCGGTGCCCTGGGTGCTGGGTCCCTCCGGCATCTCCACTCACCCTGAGCCAGCGCTGGACTTTGTTGGCAGTAGGGGACTCCTTCCTGTCCTTCAAGGAGGTGGGGCAGGGGATCCCATCGTTCAGCTCCTGCCCCGTCTCCTGTGTGGAGCTCTGTAAAGACAGTGCCCGGCAGCCAGGCGGGAGGCCTCACAGGTCTGTCTGGCTGCCTTGGCTGGTCCTCAGCCCCAGGGGACTCCCTTCCAGACACACCACACCCCAGGATGCACGCAGCTCCACCATGGAGAGAAAAGTGACACAGCTCGAGGGCCTTGGATTCACTCTGGCCCTGGTGAGAGGCACCTCGGGAATCCTCTTTCCACCCTGCCCCCCCCACCCCCCCGTGGCATCGGTGTGAACATGAAGGCATCACCAGGGTATCCACTGCCCTGCAACCTCCTCCAGCCCAGGGCGGGACCTCCCCCACATACCCCTCTTTCCCTGAAACTGGGGGAATGGGGCTGCCCAGGGATGGCTCGGAGAGGTGGCCTGGCCTGGCCTAGGTCGCTCGGTATTACCTTCCGGCACCTCCTCGGAAAGGCCCTGAGGTGTCGGGGGCGCGGGTTGAGCCAGTGTCTGCAGCATGTGAAACGTCCCTCACCCCGGGGATTCTGGAAGCCAGAGCCCCGGAAAATGGGCACGCAGCAAGAGAACATCTTTCACTATCGAATGTCTCCGGCCAAGTGAGCCTGATACGGGACCGCACTAGAATGTGGGTGCCTGGTGACCGGGGTTCCGAGTTCCGTTGGGGTCGGTTATCAGGGAAGTGACTTCACTTCCTGGGATCCCCTCCCTGAGTCCACACCTGGACTAGCACCTGCACAGACAGTGCTCTGGGCTGCCGACTGCTCATCCCCTTTCTGCATGCCATGCCAAATGTGTACCCAGTGACACCAACACAACCCTCTCCACAGGCCCCAGGGAAGGTCTGGGTACAGCCAGGGCCCCAGCTTGGAAACACCCCTGGGCTCTGATGCAACTCTCCATCTTCCCTGTTTTGGACCCCGGAGAAGCCGTTGTGCCTGTCAGGGATGGTCTGTGTCTTGCCTGTGCGATAGGGATTATTCCAGCGTGTACGTCTTGCAGAAGTCCACAGGCATAGGTGGGATACCATCTAAGAAATTGGGGGAGTGGTGTCGCACGTAGGGAATACCTGCCACCACATTTTCTTCCTTTCTCACCTTCTCTGAGTCTGTAGCTCCTCCGATCCCACCCACGGTCCCTAGCGTTGTGTGTGTGTCTGTGCACATGTGTGTGCCCCAGTACTCCTATTGTGCAGGCCCAGTCCCACCTAGGGGTGGATGGGAAATAGCTTTCCCAGGTCTTAGGCTTTCTAATTTCCAAGGCAAACCCTGCAGAAGCTATTGGAGCCTTGGCTTAGAGGGGCTGAGCCCACCCTTACCCCTAGACGCTGCCAGTCGTGTGTCACGAGCCATCCCTCCTTTCCTCTGGGTGTCATGTGGGCAGGGGTGCCGTCAGTGGGTTGCCCTGGCCTGGGCTCCTCCTCAGACAGGTACGTGCTGGGATGCCTCCTGCCTGGGATGTCGATGCTTCTTCCCACCCCCATACCATCTCCAGGTCTACAGCCAGTTCCAGAACACCACCTCTTCCCGAGCTCCCAGTGAGTAGCTAGGTTCAGCCATGGCCCCACCTTTGAGGACACTCGGAGAGCTGGGTTCAGGCCTGGTTCTGCCTTCTTACCAGTCTGTGATTCTGGGCAAGGCACGGACCCTGCTAGGGTCTTCCCCTTGTTGCAGAGGCCGTCTCTTACGTAACTGACTTTATTTTAGTTGAAAGATTTTCTGTGTTGGTTTGAGAGACAGAGTGTGGGGGGTGGGGAGGATAGAGGGAGAGGGGAGACAGAATCTCAAGCCGACTCTGTGCTGAGTGTGATGCCCAATGCTGGTCTTGATCCCAAGACCCTGAATTCGTGACCTGAGTCCAGATCACGAGTCAGAAGCTTAAGCAACTGAGCCACCCAGGCGCCCTAGCAAAAGAACACTTTCGATATATTTCCAGGCAATGCAGGGAAGTGACTAGTGCAAGAGGGAAGACAAACATGGGGGACTCTGCATTTCCCTCACTTAACTGCCTAAAGAGATTTAGTTTCTAGTCTATGGGTCAGGGATGAAGAATACAGGCGAAGCTCAGCCATTTCCATGAGTTGGAGACAGCAAGATGGAAATTTGGAGAAGTCGATATGGCTGTGGTTTACAGTACAGAATACTGAGGAGAGCTGCACAGAGAAAGAGGACCTCAGAAAGCCATCTAGGATCACTTTTGAGTTTTCATAGAATTCCTCAATAGGGCACCTGTGTGAGGAACGTATGTGGTGTGGGGAAAATAATAGCCCAGGGGAAGCAGAGAGGAAAATGTCACTAGCCTTCACACACAACCAGGAAAAGTCTGTGCTACCAGCAGCAGGCAGAGTGGAAAACCTCGTAATTCGTGGGACATTGCAAAGAGAGCTCAGAATACCAACGGAACAATAGCAAAATACATTGAAGACTACTGTGATACCCCCTAACAGACCTTTGGAAAGCTAGTCTGGAAGGATAAAATAGTTCTCCAGGAACCTCACCATCAGAACAATCCTCAAGAGTATGTGTAGAAATATAAGCAATAGTTAATATCTAACAATTAAAATTCACAATACCTGCCTTCCAACCAAAGATTACCAGGATGCAAAGAAGGAGAAAAGTTCACCTCGTACTGAGGAGAAAGATTAAACAATAGAAACCTACCCAGAAATGAAAACGAGGATGGAAGTATTGCACATGCACTTGCAAACAACTGTTAGAAAGAGGTTTTATATACGTAAGAATGTACACAAAGGATGAAGTGAAACAGAGATATAGAAAATATGAAAACAAGGAAAACCCAACTTCTGGAGCTGAAGAGTAGCACGTCTAAGATGAAAAATGTAGTAGATGGGCTTTCTTTCACGTTAGACACTACATAGCAAAAAGAGAGAGAGAGAGACAGAGAGAGAACTTGAATGCATGATCATAGCAGTTGTCCAGAATAAAGCAGAGAAAAGGAAGGGTGCAAACCACGCCGTGCACACAAACACTAGAGTAGGTGTGAGCTTTGTAGCAATTTCAAGTGGCCTGGTAGATAAGAAATTGGCTGAGGTACAGAAAAAAAAAATGTTTGAAGAAGTAATGTCTGATTATTATCTGAATTGCATGAACCCTCTACACCCATAGATTCAAGAATTCAGGAATCCAGCCAACAAAACCCCCAAACATAAGGATCATGGAAAAAAACCCCTCCTTATCAACCTACATCCTAATAAAATTGCTTAAGACCAATGCTAAAGAAAAAAATCTAAAAAGCAGATGGAGATGAGTCCATTGCATTACCTGTCACGTCCCTAATTGTGTAGATGGTCTCTGTTTCTTTCTGGTCTGTGTTACTCTTGGAGTCTCTCTTCCCTTACAGGATCCCCCTTCCTATTTCTTGCAGGGTGGTTTAGCGGCCAAATCCTTTGAGTTTCTTTCTGTCCTGGAAGCTCTTTATCTCTGCTCCTATTCGGAATGACTCCTTGCTGGATAAAGTATTCTTGGCTGCATGTTTTTCTCATTTAGTACCCTGACTCGATCACGCCAGCCCTTTCTGGTGTGCCAGGTCTCTGTGGATAGGTATGTGGCTAGTCTAATGTGCTTACCCCTGTCGGTGAAGACCCCCTTGTCTCGAGCTGCTTTCAGGATTTTCTCTTTCTGTCTGAAATTGCAAACGTCACTAGTATATGTTAGGGTGTTCCTCTATTCTTATGGATTTGGGGAAGAGTCCTCTCTACCTCTTGGACTTGAATGCCTGTTTCCCTCCCAGATTAGGGAAGTTCTCAGCTACGATCCACACAGATAGATCTTCTGTCCCTCTGTGTCTTCTCCCTCAGGGCCAGAAGTAATTCCAATATTGTTTCCTTTTGTGGCATCACTGATTTTTCGATTCCTCCACCCATGGTCCATTCGTTGGCTTTCTCTCTTTTCCTCAGCTTCCTTCCTTTCCATCAGCTTGTCTTTGGTGTCACTGACTCTGTCTTCTGCCTCATTGACCCTAGCCGTTAGAGCATCCACATCCAATGTAGACTGCATCTCAGTTAGAGCCTTTTGAATGTGGGCCTGATTCGATTTCATTTCTGCACTATGAGAGTCTCTCGTGTCATTTATCCTTTTTTCAAGCCCAGCTAGCAACTTTGTAATTGTCATCCTGAGTTCCAGCTCTGACATCTTACTTAAAACCGTATGCATTAGATCAGTGGCAGAGAGTGTTACCCCTGGCTCTTTCTTTTGCTGTGAATCCCTCCCTCTAGTCACTTTTCCCAGAGAAGAATGGATGGGGGAGAGAGAGATTGGGATCTCACAGGGTGGACAAAACAGGGTGATCCACTTGGTCCCGATTGTCTTTTGGTCTGTGTGTTGGAAGTCACTAAATCCCAAAATTGTAAAGAAAGCCAAACTCATATATATATAGCGAAAGGAATCCAAAAATGAGGACTATAGGAGCGCCTGGGTGGCACAGCGGTTAAGCGTCTGCCTTCGGCTCAGGGCGTGATCCCGGCAATCTGGGATCGAGCCCCACATCAGGCTCTTCTGCTATGAGCCTGCTTCTTCCTCTCCCACTCCCCCTGCTTGTGTTCCCTCTCTCGCTGCCTGTCTCTATCTCTGTCGAATAAATAAATAAAATCTATAAAAAAATAAGACTCTCTTTAAAAAAAAAACCAAGAAAACAAAAATGAAGAATATATGTATAAAATGTCAATGTAAAAAATGACAGTTCAGAAAAGATTGAAAAATGAAGAGTTGCTAAAATTAAAAAAAAAGTAGTTGGAAAGGGAAAAAAAGAGGGAAAAAAAATAAATGGAAAATTTTGAATGGAGAGAGAAATGAATCATGAGAAAAAGCCTCAAGCTCTAGGTGCTATTTTCCCCTAGCGCTGGAGTTTGGCCATCCTCTTTGGTCTGTAAACTTGCTGTTCACTTGTTCTTTCACCTCGTTTTCGGGGGGCGGGGGCCTAGTGCGCTGATTCTCAGGTGTTTTTGCCTGGACGGGGATGCACTGCCCCTTGCCAGGGGGCCCGGTGGGGCTCAGGGTCAGCTGGTTGCCCTGTGTGCCTTGTGTTCCCAGAGGGCTTTCCCTGCCTCTTGAAAGGGTGAGAATAAAAACGGCCGCCCTCATCTGTAGGCGCAGAGGTGTGATGCTGTTGTGCACCAAGTTCTGTAGACTTCTGCGGTGCTCCCCACACCAAAGCTCCTTGGGGAAGGCGGAGGGTCACAGCGTTTCTGTCCTTTGCAGGGCTCCCAGGTGGAGAGCTTCCGATCAAGTGGACTCCCCGTCAACCGACTTTGTGCAAGGAGAGGGATCTCTCCCTTCTCCTCACTTGTGTCTGGAGCAGGAAGCATAGGCACCGCTCTCACAACAACTGAACTGCAGGGTTATCAAGAATTGGGGCTGGCAGGGGCAGGGGGTCACTGCTGGAGGAGCCTGAGGGGTGTGGAGGGGCTATGCCCAGTGCCAAAGCTGCCGGTTGAGGCTCTGTCCATCCTGCAGCTTCCATGAGCACCCAGTGTGCTTTGGAAATGAGGAGGTTGTGGAATACAGGTGAGGTTCAGTGGGGGTGGAATCTGGAGCCGACGACCAGGAAAGAATTCTTGAGACGTCTTTGGTGCAAAATTGGTGGTTTATGACAGGACCCATGGCAGAAAGAGATGCTGCCCTGGCTTGTGAGGGGTGGCTGATGGTAGACTATGGGGTTGGGAGAAGGTAAGGAAAAAGGGAGGTTGAGATAATACTTGCATATGTGAAAGAAGACTCACAAGGTACAGAGGCCTTGCCATTGTCTAGGGAAGGTGGTTTTGCCCCCTAGCAAGGCATGAACATTAAGACGGTTGGGAACTTCCTGGAGGCTGCAGAGTATAAGGACATTTCATTGTATCTACTTTCCCTTCAGGAAGCTAAGTTATTGATAGAAATGCTTGGTTCTTGTAAACTGCTAAGACATTGGGAAACTGAGGGAGACTTAAGTCTTGCAGGATTGTGGTGTCTATAGGTTAACTATTTCTTTGCCCTTTAGGGCAGCCAGGAGTGCCTGAGGAATGTCACGTACACCCCATGGTGGGGGTGTGTGTGGGGTGTCAATTCCGGCTTTGTCCTCAGCTAGCCTTCTCTTCCCTCCTCAGTAAAGGTCCCCCCTGTTCACAGAGGTTCAAGCAGTTCTTGCTGTTGCCACCTAGTGGACATATGGATGAACACATTCAGGTCATGTCTGTGACTCACTGACCTGAGCTGCCATGAGAGCTTGGTTCCTTCCTGGGAGGACAAGGCCCAAAAAGGATGGACCCGGAGCAAGCAGACAAGTGTGGCCCGGCCGACGCCCCTCTGCTGGCCTGGAAGCAGGACCCGGTTGCTCTACTTAGAAGCTGAGTTCTAGAGCAGGAGGGGCTGGAGTGGCTGGGGTGTGTCCCGGGATGGGGTCTGGATGAGGGGTGTTCCAGGACGGGTGTGTGTGTGTGTGTGTGTGTGTGTGTGTGTGTGTGTGTGGGGTGGGGCAGGGATGCTTGTGGAGGGAGGATCCATGAGGGCGGTATGGACAGGCTCTTCCCTGCTCCACGGGTCCCGCCCAGGTAGCCTGATGGCCTCACTGTGGGCTTGTCTTCCTCATGATTTCAGGGTTCATCTCTAGTCTCCGGGGACCCTCCTTTCCCGAGCAAGGCTCCACGGAAAGAAAGAGAGTATAGATAGAGGACCCTGCAGCCAATACTCCCACAATGGGACTAAAGTGTGTTCCAGAAATTGTGCTTTTAGGAAACAGTCCTAAAGCAAAAGAGATTTTAGGGCACATTGTACTCTTCACTTTAAGGATGAGACTCCAAGAATTGGAGATGTCTCAATTGTTCGGCAGGTGGTGCTGCTGAGTAAATGATGTGTAGCCCCTGAGAATGCAGAAGGGGACAGGAGGAGCAGTGCCTGTCCCCTGTGGGGACCTCAGGCCGCACAAGAGCCCAGCTGTGGAACCCTCCCTGCCCCACCCTATCCCACACACAGGCAAACCCCCTCCCCCCACACACTCACCCATACACTCCAAGGGAAAGGACTGGAAGAGGGCCGCCATGTGTTATGGGCTATCGTGATAGAAGGTAGAAGGAATGTGGCTTCCTTTCTTCATATTTACATCACTATTTTACTAACAAAACGTAATCTGGCTAAAACCTTAGAGAACTTTTTAATTACCTGATATGTTTGTAATAAAGAGGAAGATTTAATATGCAGTCTTAATATTTTTCTAATATGCACATTAGAATCATTGAAACCTGGCCTATCCAGGAAAATGAAAGATTTTGAAGGTGTCTCATGAACCCAGATATTTCTGGCTCTTGGGTCACACTTACAAAAGGGAAGCCTATCCCAGATCATGAAAACATTTCATTTTGGGGCTTCACATGCGCAGTATTGTATCAGGACTATTCCTTTGTAGTAAAATGGGTTTTTTTGTTTGTTTGTTTCTGTTTTTGGTTTTGTTTGTTTTTTAAGAGAAAAAAACTGAAAAAAAATATGAATCACTCATAGGTTACGTAGCTAGATACAAAAAGGGCACACCGTCTGATCCCACACACATGAAAACCCAGAAGAAGCAACTCACAGAGGCGGAGAGGGCAGCCGTGGCTGCAGGGACTGGGCTGAGGGAATGAACAGTATCTGACGAGTGGCACGGGAGTCTCTGGGAGGGAAATACTGTAGAAGGACAAGGCTGTGAAACACTCTGTACCTAATGACACCTGGAAGTACAATGTAAAAGGATCAGAGTAAAATTCCATGAAAACTCAATTTATCCTTTATTTATAGACCAGAATACATTAAGCTATGAAATAGGTGCATGAACAACGCAAAAATTAGAAACACTGGAAGGACAGGGGAGGGGAAGCCATCCTTTGGGGATTCAGCGAGCAGGAACTGCTGCTCCGGGGCCGAGGCCGGTTGCTCCACTGAGAGAGGTGGTTGCTGGAGCCTGCTCGGGCTCCTGGCTTTCCAAAGGTGCAGGTGACTCTTCTAGCTCCTGACAGAGAGTCAGAGCTGTGAGTATATCCTCCGCTGGCTCTGACATGGCATGTGGCCTAAGGGGCTCTTCAGGGACCTCCATAGCTAGGACTGGAGCCTGCTTTGGCTCTGGGGCTGCCAAGGGCACAGGTGGCTCTTGGAGCTTCTGACAGGGACTTAGAGCTGTGAGTCTGTCCTGCGCCGGCTCCGACAGGGCAGGTGGCATCAGGGGCCCTTCAGGGACCTCTCTAGCTAGTGCTGGGGCCTGCTCTGGCTCCTGGCTTTCCAAAGGCGCAGGTGACTCTTGCACATCCTCACGGTGGATCAGAGCTCTGACCACCAGCTGCACTGGGCCCGACACGGCAGGTGACGTCCCTGCTCTTTTGAGTTGCTGAGCTCCAGCAGCAGTGATGGGGTTTTCCAGCTCAGGCTCTGAAGCTGCAGCAGGCAGCACAGTGGGAGCTGGGACTAGCTTTCGGCACGGTTCCGGATCTCGCTCTGGGGCCGCTGCTGTGGCTCCAAGAAGAGAAAGTGTGGTCATCATGATTGTCTTTCCATGTCCCTTCCAAATGAAGGCAACTTTGCCCACCACTCAATATTGTCTGAGTCTAAGAACCCGTCCCTGGGTGGTCTCCCCATATTGTAGCCCATGGGGACAGTGATCTGAGACCACTCCTTGCTCCCAGCCACACTGCAGTCTGCGGAGGCTTGCTCTGTGTGGCCCATTCTCTCCCCTCCACAGGCCTCCATCAGTCACCCCCAGGCCTCCTCACCCCCAGCCTCTGGCCCAGCGGGCTCGAGATGTCGCAGCCGAGAGAGGAGGAGCCAGGCACGTTGCTCCAGGTCTGAGCCTGGCACATTGAGCCTTGCGTACGCCAGTAGTGTCTTTAGGCAGGGAAATTCTGGGGGCTGGAAGAAATCTTCAGGGTAGTGGCCCAGCCAGGTGCCCAGGATGGAGGAGATGGCCCTGGGGACAGACAGGTGGGCAGAGGAGTCAGAGGACGGGGCACCTCCCACACGGATGCCCCAGGGAACCCCTGTGGGAACCTGGGCCCCTGGGTCCCCGGCTCCTGGCTGTCAGAGCCCATTCCTACTCCATGTCCACCTGTGATGTGGCAGTCCTGCCTGAGGCAGACCTGGTCACTGAGGAGGGGCTGGCCCAAAGCCTCTGTGAGTGGGAGCCCTTGACTCCTGGTGTGACCATTTCTGTCCTCGTCGTGGAAACTGGACGCCCTGCTCAGTCTCCCTGCCCACTTGCCGCGTGACTTCCACTGCACGTGGGCAGGGAGGGGTGGCGTGTCTGGCGTGGTCATTGCCCTCAGTGCACACTAGTGCTCTGTGACTATCCAACCAAGGAGGGAACAAAGGGACTCTGTCCCATCCCTGGCCTTCCCAGGACCCTCCCGATACCTCCCACTTCCCCTCCCGTGCCTACGTGCTGCCTCGTTCAGTAGGTGCCAGGAGAGGGTGTCCTTCCGTGGACACTAATCTCCCACTGGGTGGGGGACGTCCAGTCCCCGAGCCCTCCCTGGGTCTCCTCTGAGTACCTGGTGAGCACCCAGTGTCGACGTTCCACCAGATGTGTGGAAGCCATGCCCTTTGTTCTGGGTCCCAGGATTGGGGTAGAGACAGGGCTGGGAGGCGGCGGTGATGGGGAATGACACTGTTAGGGGCTGAGGCTGCCCTCCAGCCCCCTCTGCTCTCCCACAGTGCCCACACCCCACCCAGGGCTCTCCAGGATCCCTTTCCTCTTCTGCAGAAGAAGCCCTGAGACCTGGACCCTCCAACAGGAATTGCAGATGTGTGGGATGAGGGTCCAGCAGCCCCCAGACCACAGTCCCCTCGCTGCCCTCTCAAAGAAGGAAGGGCCCTGTGCATTAGCCAAAGCTCACTCACATGCCCCGCTGCTCCTGGGCTCCGCCGATCTCGTCCCAGGAAGAGAGGACGCATCCGTAGCTAGAGGAGGCCGGAGGGGTGGTGGGGGGATCGCATGAAATGTCCTGTGAACCCTCCCTCTCATCATATCTAGTGTCACTGTCTGACTGCCGACTAGAATGGAGCCCTGGGGTGCTCCCGGGTGCTGTCTGCTGTGTGCGTGGGATCACAGTCAGCGCCCAGGGAAGCGTCTGCAGGTCTGCACCTAGAAGGGCATCCATCCTTTATGCTCGATGAATGGCAGGGCCCCCACCAGCCCCATCCCAGAGAGCTGAGTGGGCCTGGGGCCCCCTGCTCATCCCCGGGCATGCCTGCTCTGGTCTCACCCAGGACACAGAGCCCAGATGGAGTGTCCGATGTCCTTTTCCAAGGGGAAAAGAGCTCAGCTCAAGACCGTGGTGACGGTGAGGGCTGAGGCAGAGGCTTCTTCATGGGGAGCGGGACGATGGTCCACGAGCACGATCACAGCCCCTGTAGCGGACCTTTCCACAGGGCCAGGCACCCAGGTGTCCTTAGCCTACAGGACCCCACTGAGTCCCTGTAATAACTCTGCCCCAGTCCGAGGAGCCAACTGAGGCTCCGGGAAGTTGGGTGGCATTCCCCAGACTCCCAAGCACGAGGTGGGCAAATCCCACTGGGCTGTGGAGGGGCAGGGTGCTCACCTTGTCAACAGCTGGTCCAGCACCTCCTGGGTGGTAGCAAAAGCTCTGTATGTGGCCAGGAACGTGGAGACGTAGCTGAGGTCTCTGGCTAGGAAGGCGGGCAGCAGGTGTTCTACTCGCTTCTTCAGCAGCTCTGCCCGTTGGGGCCACACCACGCAGGTCCCATTGCTCTTCCCGGTTGAGGCCTTTCTAGCCTGAGGTGGGACAGGGGAGACAATGCGGTCTTCACTGCAGTCACCAGGAGGGTTGGGGGTTGGAGCCCAGAGCAAACCCCCCAGGCTCTCGGTGACGTAGGCAAAGAGGTGGGACAGGAGGGCCCACAGTAGACAAAAGGAACAAGGTGCCTGGCTGGTTCCGTGGGTTCGGGGTCCGCCTCTTGGTTTCGGCTGAGGTCATGATGCGCGCGTCCTGAGATCGAGTCCATCCTCAGGCCGATTCGCACTTAGGGCGGGGTCTGCTTGAGGATCCTGTCTCTGCCTCTGTGTCTCCCACCCCCGTCTCTGTCTCTGTCTCTATCTCTGTCTGTGTCTCAAAAAAATACCTCATGCAATCCTTTTAGGGAAAAGGGAGAATGGCAACAATAGGAGGATGTGAGGTGGGGGGTGTGTGAATGGACGTTGGTATCTCAGGTCAGATCGTTAGCTGAGTATTGACAGCCTCTCCCTGCACTAAGGGCATCGTCCCTGTGATTTCTGACGATGTATCCCACGCTTGAGAACACAGAGACTGTTTCATGGGTGGGGGTGCTCAGCATTTTAGGGTACGTAGGATGTTCCGTGCAGCACTGTGAGTTGGCAACAGAAGGGAATCACATGAACGTCCTGCATCTGTGAAGGGCTCAATGGCTGCGGTAACTGATGGGCCTTCTGGAATGTTGTGCAGCACAAGGAGGCGCCTGCTCCGGACCCTGGAGGGGCCCCAGGGATGTGCTCCTTTACAACCAAAGGGCAGAGCAATAGGCATAGTACCGTGAGCCCCATGCCCCTTTGGGGAAAAGTCTCCCAACTCACCAGGATCTCGAGCAAGGGATGAGAGGTGGTTTAAGGTCGCTTTTCTGATATTCGTACAGATATGTGGATAGGGACTGTGCATCGGGCCAAGGCCGTGGCAGGGCCCTGAGGGCTGGTTTGGGGAGGGGATGGGGATCCGGGTTCACATGGGAGCAGGAGTCTAGGACGGAGCCCCGAGGAGCCCAGAGGCTGGTTTCTGGGATCTGGGTCCCTTTGTGCCGCATCGGTGCCCTGGGTGCTGGGTCCCTCCGGCACCTCCACTCACCCTGAGCCAGCGCTGGACTTTGTTGGCAGTAGGGGACTCCTTCCTGTCCTTCAAGGAGGTGGGGCAGGGGATCCCATCGTTCAGCTCCTGCCCCGTCTCCTGTGTGGAGCTCTGTAAAGACAGTGCCCGGCAGCCAGGCGGGAGGCCTCACAGGTCTGTCTGGCTGCCTTGGCTGGTCCTCAGCCCCAGGGGACTCCCTTCCAGACACACCACACCCCAGGATGCACGCAGCTCCACCATGGAGAGAAAAGTGACACAGCTCGAGGGCCTTGGATTCACTCTGGCCCTGGTGAGAGGCACCTCGGGAATCCTCTTTCCACCCTGCCCCCCCCCACCCCCCCGTGGCATCGGTGTGAACGTGAAGGCATCACCAGGGTATCCACTGCCCTGCAACCTCCTCCAGCCCAGGGCGGGACCTCCCCCACATACCCCTCTTTCCCTGAAACTGGGGGAATGGGGCTGCCCAGGGATGGCTCGGAGAGGTGGCCTGGCCTGGCCTAGGTCGCTCGGTATTACCTTCCGGCACCTCCTCGGAAAGGCCCTGAGGTGTCGGGGGCGCGGGTTGAGCCAGTGTCTGCAGCATGTGAAACGTCCCTCACCCCGGGGATTCTGGAAGCCAGAGCCCCGGAAAATGGGCACGCAGCAAGAGAACATCTTTCACTATCGAATGTCTCCGGCCAAGTGAGCCTGATACGGGACCGCACTAGAATGTGGGTGCCTGGTGACCGGGGTTCCGAGTTCCGTTGGGGTCGGTTATCAGGGAAGTGACTTCACTTCCTGGGATCCCCTCCCTGAGTCCACACCTGGACTAGCACCTGCACAGACAGTGCTCTGGGCTGCCGACTGCTCATCCCCTTTCTGCATGCCATGCCAAATGTGTACCCAGTGACACCAACACAACCCTCTCCACAGGCCCCAGGGAAGGTCTGGGTACAGCCAGGGCCCCAGCTTGGAAACACCCCTGGGCTCTGATGCAACTCTCCATCTTCCCTGTTTTGGACCCCGGAGAAGCTGTTGTGCCTGTCAGGGATGGTCTGTGTCTTGCCTGTGCGATAGGGATTATTCCAGCGTGTACGTCTTGCAGAAGTCCACAGGCATAGGTGGGATACCATCTAAGAAATTGGGGGAGTGGTGTCGCACGTAGGGAATACCTGCCACCACATTTTCTTCCTTTCTCACCTTCTCTGAGTCTGTACTCCTCCGATCCCACCCACGGTCCCTAGCGTTGTGTGTGTGTCTGTGCACATGTGTGTGACCCAGTACTCCTATTGTGCAGGCCCAGTCCCACCTAGGGGTGGATGGGAAATAGCTTTCCCAGGTCTTAGGCTTTCTAATTTCCAAGGCAAACCCTGCAGAAGCTATTGGAGCCTTGGCTTAGAGGGGCTGAGCCCACCCTTACCCCTAGACGCTGCCAGTCGTGTGTCACGAGCCATCCCTCCTTTCCTCTGGGTGTCATGTGGGCAGGGGTGCCGTCAGTGGGTTGCCCTGGCCTGGGCTCCTCCTCAGACAGGTACGTGCTGGGATGCCTCCTGCCTGGGATGTCGATGCTTCTTCCCACCCCCATACCATCTCCAGGTCTACAGCCAGTTCCAGAACACCACCTCTTCCCGAGCTCCCAGTGAGTAGCTAGGTTCAGCCATGGCCCCACCTTTGAGGACACTCGGAGAGCTGGGTTCAGGCCTGGTTCTGCCTTCTTACCAGTCTGTGATTCTGGGCAAGGCACGGACCCTGCTAGGGTCTTCCCCTTGTTGCAGAGGCCGTCTCTTACGTAACTGACTTTATTTTAGTTGAAAGATTTTCTGTGTTGGTTTGAGAGACAGAGTGTGGGGGGTGGGGAGGATAGAGGGAGAGGGGAGACAGAATCTCAAGCCGACTCTGTGCTGAGTGTGATGCCCAATGCTGGTCTTGATCCCAAGACCCTGAATTCGTGACCTGAGTCCAGATCACGAGTCAGAAGCTTAAGCAACTGAGCCACCCAGGCGCCCTGGCAAAAGAACACTTTCGATATATTTCCAGGCAATGCAGGGAAGTGACTAGTGCAAGAGGGAAGACAAACATGGGGGACTCTGCATTTCCCTCACTTAACTGCCTAAAGAGATTTAGTTTCTAGTCTATGGGTCAGGGATGAAGAATACAGGCGAAGCTCAGCCATTTCCATGAGTTGGAGACAGCAAGATGGAAATTTGGAGAAGTCGATATGGCTGTGGTTTACAGTACAGAATACTGAGGAGAGCTGCACAGAGAAAGAGGACCTCAGAAAGCCATCTAGGATCACTTTTGAGGTTTCATAGAATTCCTCAATAGGGCACCTGTGTGAGGAACGTATGTGGTGTGGGGAAAATAATAGCCCAGGGGAAGCAGAGAGGAAAATGTCACTAGCCTTCACACACAACCAGGAAAAGTCTGTGCTACCAGCAGCAGGCAGAGTGGAAAACCTCGTAATTCGTGGGACATTGCAAAGAGAGCTCAGAATACCAACAGAACAATAGCAAAATATATTGAAGACTACTGTGATACCCCCTAACAGACCTTTGGAAAGCTAGTCTGGAAGGATAAAATAGTTCTCCAGGAACCTCACCATCAGAACAATCCTCAAGAGTATGTGTAGAAATATAAGCAATAGTTAATATCTAACAATTAAAATTCACAATACCTGCCTTCCAACCAAAGATTACCAGGATGCAAAGAAGGAGAAAAGTTCACCTCGTACTGAGGAGAAAGATTAAACAATAGAAACCTACCCAGAAATGAAAAAGAGGATGGAAGTATTGCACATGCACTTGCAAACAACTGTTAGAAAGAGGTTTTATATACGTAAGAATGTACACAAAGGATGAAGTGAAACAGAGATATAGAAAATATGAAAACAAGGAAAACCCAACTTCTGGAGCTGAAGAGTAGCACGTCTAAGATGAAAAATGTAGTAGATGGGCTTTCTTCCACGTTAGACACTACATAGCAAAAAGAGAGAGAGAGAGACAGAGAGAGAACTTGAATGCATGATCATAGCAGTTGTCCAGAATAAAGCAGAGAAAAGGAAGGGTGCAAACCACGCCGTGCACACAAACACTAGAGTAGGTGTGAGCTTTGTAGCAATTTCAAGTGGCCTGGTAGATAAGAAATTGGCTGAGGTACAGAAAAAAAAAATGTTTGAAGAAGTAATGTCTGATTATTATCTGAATTGCATGAACCCTCTACACCCATAGATTCAAGAATTCAGGAATCCAGCCAACAAAACCCCCAAACATAAGGATCATGGAAAAAACCCCTCCTTATCAACCTACATCCTAATAAAATTGCTTAAGACCAATGCTAAAGAAAAAAATCTAAAAAGCAGATGGAGATGAGTCCATTGCATTACCTGTCACGTCCCTAATTGTGTAGATGGTCTCTGTTTCTTTCTGGTCTGTGTTACTCTTGGAGTCTCTCTTCCCTTACAGGATCCCCCTTCCTATTTCTTGCAGGGTGGTTTAGCGGCCAAATCCTTTGAGTTTCTTTCTGTCCTGGAAGCTCTTTATCTCTGCTCCTATTCGGAATGACTCCTTGCTGGATAAAGTATTCTTGGCTGCATGTTTTTCTCATTTAGTACCCTGACTCGATCACGCCAGCCCTTTCTGGTGTGCCAGGTCTCTGTGGATAGGTATGTGGCTAGTCTAATGTGCTTACCCCTGTCGGTGAAGACCCCCTTGTCTCGAGCTGCTTTCAGGATTTTCTCTTTCTGTCTGAAATTGCAAACGTCACTAGTATATGTTAGGGTGTTCCTCTATTCTTATGGATTTGGGGAAGAGTCCTCTCTACCTCTTGGACTTGAATGCCTGTTTCCCTCCCAGATTAGGGAAGTTCTCAGCTACGATCCACACAGATAGATCTTCTGTCCCTCTGTGTCTTCTCCCTCAGGGCCAGAAGTAATTCCAATATTGTTTCCTTTTGTGGCATCACTGATTTTTCGATTCCTCCACCCATGGTCCATTCGTTGGCTTTCTCTCTTTTCCTCAGCTTCCTTCCTTTCCATCAGCTTGTCTTTGGTGTCACTGACTCTGTCTTCTGCCTCATTGACCCTAGCCGTTAGAGCATCCACATCCAATGTAGACTGCATCTCAGTTAGAGCCTTTTGAATGTGGGCCTGATTCGATTTCATTTCTGCACTATGAGAGTCTCTCGTGTCATTTATCCTTTTTTCAAGCCCAGCTAGCAACTTTGTAATTGTCATCCTGAGTTCCAGCTCTGACATGTTACTTAAAACCGTATGCATTAGATCAGTGGCAGAGAGTGTTACCCCTGGCTCTTTCTTTTGCTGTGAATCCCTCCCTCTAGTCACTTTTCCCAGAGAAGAATGGATGGGGGAGAGAGAGATTGGGATCTCACAGGGTGGACAAAACAGGGTGATCCACTTGGTCCCGATTGTCTTTTGGTCTGTGTGTTGGAAGTCACTAAATCCCAAAATTGTAAAGAAAGCCAAACTCATATATATATAGCGAAAGGAATCCAAAAATGAGGACTATAGGAGCGCCTGGGTGGCACAGCGGTTAAGCGTCTGCCTTCGGCTCAGGGCGTGATCCCGGCAATCTGGGATCGAGCCCCACATCAGGCTCTTCTGCTATGAGCCTGCTTCTTCCTCTCCCACTCCCCCTGCTTGTGTTCCCTCTCTCGCTGCCTGTCTCTATCTCTGTCGAATAAATAAATAAAATCTATAAAAAAATAAGACTCTCTTTAAAAAAAAAACCAAGAAAACAAAAATGAAGAATATATGTGTAAAATGTCAATGTAAAAAATGACAGTTCAGAAAAGATTGAAAAATGAAGAGTTGCTAAAATTAAAAAAAAAGTAGTTGGAAAGGGAAAAAAAGAGGGAAAAAAAATAAATGGAAAATTTTGAATGGAGAGAGAAATGAATCATGAGAAAAAGCCTCAAGCTCTAGGTGCTATTTTCCCCTAGCGCTGGAGTTTGGCCATCCTCTTTGGTCTGTAAACTTGCTGTTCACTTGTTCTTTCACCTCGTTTTCGGGGGGCGGGGGCCTAGTGCGCTGATTCTCAGGTGTTTTTGCCTGGACGGGGATGCACTGCCCCTTGCCAGGGGGCCCGGTGGGGCTCAGGGTCAGCTGGTTGCTCTGTGTGCCTTGTGTTCCCAGAGGGCTTTCCCTGCCTCTTGAAAGGGTGAGAATAAAAACGGCCGCCCTCATCTGTAGGCGCAGAGGTGTGATGCTGTTGTGCACCAAGTTCTGTAGACTTCTGCGGTGCTCCCCACACCAAAGCTCCTTGGGGAAGGCGGAGGGTCACAGCGTTTCTGTCCTTTGCAGGGCTCCCAGGTGGAGAGCTTCCGATCAAGTGGACTCCCCGTCAACCGACTTTGTGCAAGGAGAGGGATCTCTCCCTTCTCCTCACTTGTGTCTGGAGCAGGAAGCGTAGGCACCGCTCTCACAACAACTGAACTGCAGGGTTATCAAGAATTGGGGCTGGCAGGGGCAGGGGGTCACTGCTGGAGGAGCCTGAGGGGTGTGGAGGGGCTATGCCCAGTGCCAAAGCTGCCGGTTGAGGCTCTGTCCATCCTGCAGCTTCCATGAGCACCCAGTGTGCTTTGGAAATGAGGAGGTTGTGGAATACAGGTGAGGTTCAGTGGGGGTGGAATCTGGAGCCGACGACCAGGAAAGAATTCTTGAGACGTCTTTGGTGCAAAATTGGTGGTTTATGACAGGACCCATGGCAGAAAGAGATGCTGCCCTGGCTTGTGAGGGGTGGCTGATGGTAGACTATGGGGTTGGGAGAAGGTAAGGAAAAAGGGAGGTTGAGATAATACTTGCATATGTGAAAGAAGACTCACAAGGTACAGAGGCCTTGCCATTGTCTAGGGAAGGTGGTTTTGCCCCCTAGCAAGGCATGAACATTAAGACGGTTGGGAACTTCCTGGAGGCTGCAGAGTATAAGGACATTTCATTGTATCTACTTTCCCTTCAGGAAGCTAAGTTATTGATAGAAATGCTTGGTTCTTGTAAACTGCTAAGACATTGGGAAACTGAGGGAGACTTAAGTCTTGCAGGATTGTGGTGTCTATAGGTTAACTATTTCTTTGCCCTTTAGGGCAGCCAGGAGTGCCTGAGGAATGTCACGTACACCCCATGGTGGGGGTGTGTGTGGGGTGTCAATTCCGGCTTTGTCCTCAGCTAGCCTTCTCTTCCCTCCTCAGTAAAGGTCCCCCCTGTTCACAGAGGTTCAAGCAGTTCTTGCTGTTGCCACCTAGTGGACATATGGATGAACACATTCAGGTCATGTCTGTGACTCACTGACCTGAGCTGCCATGAGAGCTTGGTTCCTTCCTGGGAGGACAAGGCCCAAAAAGGATGGACCCGGAGCAAGCAGACAAGTGTGGCCCGGCCGACGCCCCTCTGCTGGCCTGGAAGCAGGACCCGGTTGCTCTACTTAGAAGCTGAGTTCTAGAGCAGGAGGGGCTGGAGTGGCTGGGGTGTGTCCCGGGATGGGGTCTGGATGAGGGGTGTTCCAGGACGGGTGTGTGTGTGTGTGTGTGTGTGTGTGTGTGTGTGTGTGTGGTGGGGCAGGGATGCTTGTGGAGGGAGGATCCATGAGGGCGGTATGGACAGGCTCTTCCCTGCTCCACGGGTCCCGCCCAGGTAGCCTGATGGCCTCACTGTGGGCTTGTCTTCCTCATGATTTCAGGGTTCATCTCTAGTCTCCGGGGACCCTCCTTTCCCGAGCAAGGCTCCACGGAAAGAAAGAGAGTATAGATAGAGGACCCTGCAGCCAATACTCCCACAATGGGACTAAAGTGTGTTCCAGAAATTGTGCTTTTAGGAAACAGTCCTAAAGCAAAAGAGATTTTAGGGCACATTGTACTCTTCACTTTAAGGATGAGACTCCAAGAATTGGAGATGTCTCAATTGTTCGGCAGGTGGTGCTGCTGAGTAAATGATGTGTAGCCCCTGAGAATGCAGAAGGGGACAGGAGTAGCAGTGCCTGTCCCCTGTGGGGACCTCAGGCCGCACAAGAGCCCAGCTGTGGAACCCTCCCTGCCCCACCCTATCCCACACACAGGCAAACCCCCTCCCCCCACACACTCACCCATACACTCCAAGGGAAAGGACTGGAAGAGGGCCGCCATGTGTTATGGGCTATCGTGATAGAAGGTAGAAGGAATGTGGCTTCCTTTCTTCATATTTACATCACTATTTTACTAACAAAACGTAATCTGGCTAAAACCTTAGAGAACTTTTTAATTACCTGATATGTTTGTAATAAAGCGGAAGATTTAATATGCAGTCTTAATATTTTTCTAATATGCCCATTAGAATCATTGAAACCTGGCCTATCCAGGAAAATGAAAGATTTTGAAGGTGTCTCATGAACCCAGATATTTCTGGCTCTTGGGTCACACTTACAAAAGGGAAGCCTATCCCAGATCATGAAAACATTTCATTTTGGGGCTTCACATGCGCACTATTGTATCAGGACTATTCCTTTGTAGTAAAATGGGTTTTTTTGTTTGTTTGTTTCTGTTTTTGGTTTTGTTTGTTTTTTAAGAGAAAAAAACTGAAAAAAAATATGAATCACTCATAGGTTACGTAGCTAGATACAAAAAGGGCACACCGTCTGATCCCACACACATGAAAACCCAGAAGAAGCAACTCACAGAGGCGGAGAGGGCAGCCGTGGCTGCAGGGACTGGGCTGAGGGAATGAACAGTATCTGACGAGTGGCACGGGAGTCTCTGGGAGGGAAATACTGTAGAAGGACAAGGCTGTGAAACACTCTGTACCTAATGACACCTGGAAGTACAATGTAAAAGGATCAGAGTAAAATTCCATGAAAACTCAATTTATCCTTTATTTATAGACCAGAATACATTAAGCTATGAAATAGGTGCATGAACAACGCAAAAATTAGAAACACTGGAAGGACAGGGGAGGGGAAGCCATCCTTTGGGGATTCAGCGAGCAGGAACTGCTGCTCCGGGGCCGAGGCCGGTTGCTCCACTGAGAGAGGTGGTTGCTGGAGCCTGCTCGGGCTCCTGGCTTTCCAAAGGTGCAGGTGACTCTTCTAGCTCCTGACAGAGAGTCAGAGCTGTGAGTATATCCTCCGCTGGCTCTGACATGGCATGTGGCCTAAGGGGCTCTTCAGGGACCTCCATAGCTAGGACTGGAGCCTGCTTTGGCTCTGGGGCTGCCAAGGGCACAGGTGGCTCTTGGAGCTTCTGACAGGGACTTAGAGCTGTGAGTCTGTCCTGCGCCGACTCCGACAGGGCAGGTGGCATCAGGGGCCCTTCAGGGACCTCTCTAGCTAGTGCTGGGGCCTGCTCTGGCTCCTGGCTTTCCAAAGGCGCAGGTGACTCTTGCACATCCTCACGGTGGATCAGAGCTCTGACCACCAGCTGCACTGGGCCCGACACGGCAGGTGACGTCCCTGCTCTTTTGAGTTGCTGAGCTCCAGCAGCAGTGATGGGGTTTTCCAGCTCAGGCTCTGAAGCTGCAGCAGGCAGCACAGTGGGAGCTGGGACTAGCTTTCGGCACGGTTCCGGATCTCGCTCTGGGGCCGCTGCTGTGGCTCCAAGAAGAGAAAGTGTGGTCATCATGATTGTCTTTCCATGTCCCTTCCAAATGAAGGCAACTTTGCCCACCACTCAATATTGTCTGAGTCTAAGAACCCGTCCCTGGGTGGTCTCCCCATATTGTAGCCCATGGGGACAGTGATCTGAGACCACTCCTTGCTCCCAGCCACACTGCAGTCTGCGGAGGCTTGCTCTGTGTGGCCCATTCTCTCCCCTCCACAGGCCTCCATCAGTCACCCCCAGTCCTCCTCACCCCCAGCCTCTGGCCCAGCGGGCTCGAGATGTCGCAGCCGAGAGAGGAGGAGCCAGGCACGTTGCTCCAGGTCTGAGCCTGGCACATTGAGCCTTGCGTACGCCAGTAGTGTCTTTAGGCAGGGAAATTCTGGGGGCTGGAAGAAATCTTCAGGGTAGTGGCCCAGCCAGGTGCCCAGGATGGAGGAGATGGCCCTGGGGACAGACAGGTGGGCAGAGGAGTCAGAGGACGGGGCACCTCCCACACGGATGCCCCAGGGAACCCCTGTGGGAACCTGGGCCCCTGGGTCCCCGGCTCCTGGCTGTCAGAGCCCATTCCTACTCCATGTCCACCTGTGATGTGGCAGTCCTGCCTGAGGCAGACCTGGTCACTGAGGAGGGGCTGGCCCAAAGCCTCTGTGAGTGGGAGCCCTTGACCCCTGGTGTGACCATTTCTGTCCTCGTCGTGGAAACTGGACGCCCTGCTCAGTCTCCCCGCCCACTTGCCGCGTGACTTCCACTGCACGTGGGCAGGGAGGGGTGGCGTGTCTGGCGTGGTCATTGCCCTCAGTGCACACTAGTGCTCTGTGACTATCCAACCAAGGAGGGAACAAAGGGACTCTGTCCCATCCCTGGCCTTCCCAGGACCCTCCCGATACCTCCCACTTCCCCTCCCGTGCCTACGTGCTGCCTCGTTCAGTAGGTGCCAGGAGAGGGTGTCCTTCCGTGGACACTAATCTCCCACTGGGTGGGGGACGTCCAGTCCCCGAGCCCTCCCTGGGTCTCCTCTGAGTACCTGCTGAGCACCCAGTGTCGACGTTCCACGAGATTTGTGGAAGCCATGCCCTTTGTTCTGGGTCCCAGGATTGGGGTAGAGACAGGGCTGGGAGGCGGCGGTGATGGGGAATGACACTGTTAGGGGCTGAGGCTGCCCTCCAGCCCCCTCTGCTCTCCCACAGTGCCCACACCCCACCCAGGGCTCTCCAGGATCCCTTTCCTCTTCTGCAGAAGAAGCCCTGAGACCTGGACCCTCCAACAGGAATTGCAGATGTGTGGGATGAGGGTCCAGCAGCCCCCAGACCACAGTCCCCTCGCTGCCCTCTCAAAGAAGGAAGGGCCCTGTGCATTAGCCAAAGCTCACTCACATGCCCCGCTGCTCCTGGACTCCGCCGATCTCGTCCCAGGAAGAGAGGACGCATCCGTAGCTAGAGGAGGCCGGAGGGGTGGTGGGGGGATCGCATGAAATGTCCTGTGAACCCTCCCTCTCATCATATCTAGTGTCACTGTCTGACTGCCGACTAGAATGGAGCCCTGGGGTGCTCCCGGGTGCTGTCTGCTGTGTGCGTGGGATCACAGTCAGCGCCCAGGGAAGCGTCTGCAGGTCTGCACCTAGAAGGGCATCCATCCTTTATGCTCGATGAATGGCAGGGCCCCCACCAGCCCCATCCCAGAGAGCTGAGTGGGCCTGGGGCCCCCTGCTCATCCCCAGGCATGCCTGCTCTGGTCTCACCCAGGACACAGAGCCCAGATGGAGTGTCCGATGTCCTTTTCCAAGGGGAAAAGAGCTCAGCTCAAGACCGTGGTGATGGTGAGGGCTGAGGCAGAGGCTTCTTCATGGGGAGCGGGACGATGGTCCACGAGCACGATCACAGCCCCTGTAGCGGACCTTTCCACAGGGCCAGGCACCCAGGTGTCCTTAGCCTACAGGACCCCACTGAGTCCCTGTAATAACTCTGCCCCAGTCCGAGGAGCCAACTGAGGCTCCGGGAAGTTGGGTGGCATTCCCCAGACTCCCAAGCACGAGGTGGGCAAATCCCACTGGGCTGTGGAGGGGCAGGGTGCTCACCTTGTCAACAGCTGGTCCAGCACCTCCTGGGTGGTAGCAAAAGCTCTGTATGTGGCCAGGAACGTGGAGACGTAGCTGAGGTCTCTGGCTAGGAAGGCGGGCAGCAGGTGTTCTACTCGCTTCTTCAGCAGCTCTGCCCGTTGGGGCCACACCACGCAGGTCCCATTGCTCTTCCCGGTTGAGGCCTTTCTAGCCTGAGGTGGGACAGGGGAGACAATGCGGTCTTCACTGCAGTCACCAGGAGGGTTGGGGGTTGGAGCCCAGAGCAAACCCCCCAGGCTCTCGGTGACGTAGGCAAAGAGGTGGGACAGGAGGGCCCACAGTAGACAAAAGGAACAAGGTGCCTGGCTGGTTCCGTGGGTTCGGGGTCCGCCTCTTGGTTTCGGCTGAGGTCATGATGCGCGCGTCCTGAGATCGAGTCCATCCTCAGGCCGATTCGCACTTAGGGCGGGGTCTGCTTGAGGATCCTGTCTCTGCCTCTGTGTCTCCCACCCCCGTCTCTGTCTCTGTCTCTATCTCTGTCTGTGTCTCAAAAAAATACCTCATGCAATCCTTTTAGGGAAAAGGGAGAATGGCAACAATAGGAGGATGTGAGGTGGGGGGTGTGTGAATGGACGTTGGTATCTCAGGTCAGATCGTTAGCTGAGTATTGACAGCCTCTCCCTGCACTAAGGGCATCGTCCCTGTGATTTCTGACGATGTATCCCACGCTTGAGAACACAGAGACTGTTTCATGGGTGGGGGTGCTCAGCATTTTAGGGTACGTAGGATGTTCCGTGCAGCACTGTGAGTTGGCAACAGAAGGGAATCACATGAACGTCCTGCATCTGTGAAGGGCTCAATGGCTGCGGTAACTGATGGGCCTTCTGGAATGTTGTGCAGCACAAGGAGGCGCCTGCTCCGGACCCTGGAGGGGCCCCAGGGATGTGCTCCTTTACAACCAAAGGGCAGAGCAATAGGCATAGTACCGTGAGCCCCATGCCCCTTTGGGGAAAAGTCTCCCAACTCACCAGGATCTCGAGCAAGGGATGAGAGGTGGTTTAAGGTCACTTTTCTGATATTCGTACAGATATGTGGATAGGGACTGTGCATCGGGCCAAGGCCGTGGCAGGGCCCTGAGGGCTGGTTTGGGGAGGGGATGGGGATCCGGGTTCACATGGGAGCAGGAGTCTAGGACGGAGCCCCGAGGAGCCCAGAGGCTGGTTTCTGGGATCTGGGTCCCTTTGTGCCGCATCGGTGCCCTGGGTGCTGGGTCCCTCCGGCACCTCCACTCACCCTGAGCCAGCGCTGGACTTTGTTGGCAGTAGGGGACTCCTTCCTGTCCTTCAAGGAGGTGGGGCAGGGGATCCCATCGTTCAGCTCCTGCCCCGTCTCCTGTGTGGAGCTCTGTAAAGACAGTGCCCGGCAGCCAGGCGGGAGGCCTCACAGGTCTGTCTGGCTGCCTTGGCTGGTCCTCAGCCCCAGGGGACTCCCTTCCAGACACACCACACCCCAGGATGCACGCAGCTCCACCATGGAGAGAAAAGTGACACAGCTCGAGGGCCTTGGATTCACTCTGGCCCTGGTGAGAGGCACCTCGGGAATCCTCTTTCCACCCTGCCCCCCCCACCCCCCCGTGGCATCGGTGTGAACGTGAAGGCATCACCAGGGTATCCACTGCCGTGCAACCTCCTCCAGCCCAGGGCGGGACCTCCCCCACATACCCCTCTTTCCCTGAAACTGGGGGAATGGGGCTGCCCAGGGATGGCTCGGAGAGGTGGCCTGGCCTGGCCTAGGTCGCTCGGTATTACCTTCCGGCACCTCCTCGGAAAGGCCCTGAGGTGTCGGGGGCGCGGGTTGAGCCAGTGTCTGCAGCATGTGAAACGTCCCTCACCCCGGGGATTCTGGAAGCCAGAGCCCCGGAAAATGGGCACGCAGCAAGAGAACATCTTTCACTATCGAATGTCTCCGGCCAAGTGAGCCTGATACGGGACCGCACTAGAATGTGGGTGCCTGGTGACCGGGGTTCCGAGTTCCGTTGGGGTCGGTTATCAGGGAAGTGACTTCACTTCCTGGGATCCCCTCCCTGAGTCCACACCTGGACTAGCACCTGCACAGACAGTGCTCTGGGCTGCCGACTGCTCATCCCCTTTCTGCATGCCATGCCAAATGTGTACCCAGTGACACCAACACAACCCTCTCCACAGGCCCCAGGGAAGGTCTGGGTACAGCCAGGGCCCCAGCTTGGAAACACCCCTGGGCTCTGATGCAACTCTCCATCTTCCCTGTTTTGGACCCCGGAGAAGCTGTTGTGCCTGTCAGGGATGGTCTGTGTCTTGCCTGTGCGATAGGGATTATTCCAGCGTGTACGTCTTGCAGAAGTCCACAGGCATAGGTGGGATACCATCTAAGAAATTGGGGGAGTGGTGTCGCACGTAGGGAATACCTGCCACCACATTTTCTTCCTTTCTCACCTTCTCTGAGTCTGTACTCCTCCGATCCCACCCACGGTCCCTAGCGTTGTGTGTGTGTCTGTGCACATGTGTGTGCCCCAGTACTCCTATTGTGCAGGCCCAGTCCCACCTAGGGGTGGATGGGAAATAGCTTTCCCAGGTCTTAGGCTTTCTAATTTCCAAGGCAAACCCTGCAGAAGCTATTGGAGCCTTGGCTTAGAGGGGCTGAGCCCACCCTTACCCCTAGACGCTGCCAGTCGTGTGTCACGAGCCATCCCTCCTTTCCTCTGGGTGTCATATGGGCAGGGGTGCCGTCAGTGGGTTGCCCTGGCCTGGGCTCCTCCTCAGACAGGTACGTGCTGGGATGCCTCCTGCCTGGGATGTCGATGCTTCTTCCCACCCCCATACCATCTCCAGGTCTACAGCCAGTTCCAGAACACCACCTCTTCCCGAGCTCCCAGTGAGTAGCTAGGTTCAGCCATGGCCCCACCTTTGAGGACACTCGGAGAGCTGGGTTCAGGCCTGGTTCTGCCTTCTTACCAGTCTGTGATTCTGGGCAAGGCACGGACCCTGCTAGGGTCTTCCCCTTGTTGCAGAGGCCGTCTCTTACGTAACTGACTTTATTTTAGTTGAAAGATTTTCTGTGTTGGTTTGAGAGACAGAGTGTGGGGGGTGGGGAGGATAGAGGGAGAGGGGAGACAGAATCTCAAGCCGACTCTGTGCTGAGTGTGATGCCCAATGCTGGTCTTGATCCCAAGACCCTGAATTCGTGACCTGAGTCCAGATCACGAGTCAGAAGCTTAAGCAACTGAGCCACCCAGGCGCCCTGGCAAAAGAACACTTTCGATATATTTCCAGGCAATGCAGGGAAGTGACTAGTGCAAGAGGGAAGACAAACATGGGGGACTCTGCATTTCCCTCACTTAACTGCCTAAAGAGATTTAGTTTCTAGTCTATGGGTCAGGGATGAAGAATACAGGCGAAGCTCAGCCATTTCCATGAGTTGGAGACAGCAAGATGGAAATTTGGAGAAGTCGATATGGCTGTGGTTTACAGTACAGAATACTGAGGAGAGCTGCACAGAGAAAGAGGACCTCAGAAAGCCATCTAGGATCACTTTTGAGGTTTCATAGAATTCCTCAATAGGGCACCTGTGTGAGGAACGTATGTGGTGTGGGGAAAATAATAGCCCAGGGGAAGCAGAGAGGAAAATGTCACTAGCCTTCACACACAACCAGGAAAAGTCTGTGCTACCAGCAGCAGGCAGAGTGGAAAACCTCGTAATTCGTGGGACATTGCAAAGAGAGCTCAGAATACCAACAGAACAATAGCAAAATATATTGAAGACTACTGTGATACCCCCTAACAGACCTTTGGAAAGCTAGTCTGGAAGGATAAAATAGTTCTCCAGGAACCTCACCATCAGAACAATCCTCAAGAGTATGTGTAGAAATATAAGCAATAGTTAATATCTAACAATTAAAATTCACAATACCTGCCTTCCAACCAAAGATTACCAGGATGCAAAGAAGGAGAAAAGTTCACCTCGTACTGAGGAGAAAGATTAAACAATAGAAACCTACCCAGAAATGAAAACGAGGATGGAAGTATTGCACATGCACTTGCAAACAACTGTTAGAAAGAGGTTTTATATACGTAAGAATGTACACAAAGGATGAAGTGAAACAGAGATATAGAAAATATGAAAACAAGGAAAACCCAACTTCTGGAGCTGAAGAGTAGCACGTCTAAGATGAAAAATGTAGTAGATGGGCTTTCTTTCACGTTAGACACTACATAGCAAAAAGAGAGAGAGAGAGACAGAGAGAGAACTTGAATGCATGATCATAGCAGTTGTCCAGAATAAAGCAGAGAAAAGGAAGGGTGCAAACCACGCCGTGCACACAAACACTAGAGTAGGTGTGAGCTTTGTAGCAATTTCAAGTGGCCTGGTAGATAAGAAATTGGCTGAGGTACAGAAAAAAAAAATGTTTGAAGAAGTAATGTCTGATTATTATCTGAATTGCATGAACCCTCTACACCCATAGATTCAAGAATTCAGGAATCCAGCCAACAAAACCCCCAAACATAAGGATCATGGAAAAAAACCCCTCCTTATCAACCTACATCCTAATAAAATTGCTTAAGACCAATGCTAAAGAAAAAAATCTAAAAAGCAGATGGAGATGAGTCCATTGCATTACCTGTCACGTCCCTAATTGTGTAGATGGTCTCTGTTTCTTTCTGGTCTGTGTTACTCTTGGAGTCTCTCTTCCCTTACAGGATCCCCCTTCCTATTTCTTGCAGGGTGGTTTAGCGGCCAAATCCTTTGAGTTTCTTTCTGTCCTGGAAGCTCTTTATCTCTGCTCCTATTCGGAATGACTCCTTGCTGGATAAAGTATTCTTGGCTGCATGTTTTTCTCATTTAGTACCCTGACTCGATCACGCCAGCCCTTTCTGGTGTGCCAGGTCTCTGTGGATAGGTATGTGGCTAGTCTAATGTGCTTACCCCTGTCGGTGAAGACCCCCTTGTCTCGAGCTGCTTTCAGGATTTTCTCTTTCTGTCTGAAATTGCAAACGTCACTAGTATATGTTAGGGTGTTCCTCTATTCTTATGGATTTGGGGAAGAGTCCTCTCTACCTCTTGGACTTGAATGCCTGTTTCCCTCCCAGATTAGGGAAGTTCTCAGCTACGATCCACACAGATAGATCTTCTGTCCCTCTGTGTCTTCTCCCTCAGGGCCAGAAGTAATTCCAATATTGTTTCCTTTTGTGGCATCACTGATTTTTCGATTCCTCCACCCATGGTCCATTCGTTGGCTTTCTCTCTTTTCCTCAGCTTCCTTCCTTTCCATCAGCTTGTCTTTGGTGTCACTGACTCTGTCTTCTGCCTCATTGACCCTAGCCGTTAGAGCATCCACATCCAATGTAGACTGCATCTCAGTTAGAGCCTTTTGAATGTGGGCCTGATTCGATTTCATTTCTGCACTATGAGAGTCTCTCGTGTCATTTATCCTTTTTTCAAGCCCAGCTAGCAACTTTGTAATTGTCATCCTGAGTTCCAGCTCTGACATCTTACTTAAAACCGTATGCATTAGATCAGTGGCAGAGAGTGTTACCCCTGGCTCTTTCTTTTGCTGTGAATCCCTCCCTCTAGTCACTTTTCCCAGAGAAGAATGGATGGGGGAGAGAGAGATTGGGATCTCACAGGGTGGACAAAACAGGGTGATCCACTTGGTCCCGATTGTCTTTTGGTCTGTGTGTTGGAAGTCACTAAATCCCAAAATTGTAAAGAAAGCCAAACTCATATATATATAGCGAAAGGAATCCAAAAATGAGGACTATAGGAGCGCCTGGGTGGCACAGCGGTTAAGCGTCTGCCTTCGGCTCAGGGCGTGATCCCGGCAATCTGGGATCGAGCCCCACATCAGGCTCTTCTGCTATGAGCCTGCTTCTTCCTCTCCCACTCCCCCTGCTTGTGTTCCCTCTCTCGCTGCCTGTCTCTATCTCTGTCGAATAAATAAATAAAATCTATAAAAAAATAAGACTCTCTTTAAAAAAAAAACCAAGAAAACAAAAATGAAGAATATATGTGTAAAATGTCAATGTAAAAAATGACAGTTCAGAAAAGATTGAAAAATGAAGAGTTGCTAAAATTAAAAAAAAAGTAGTTGGAAAGGGAAAAAAAGAGGGAAAAAAAATAAATGGAAAATTTTGAATGGAGAGAGAAATGAATCATGAGAAAAAGCCTCAAGCTCTAGGTGCTATTTTCCCCTAGCGCTGGAGTTTGGCCATCCTCTTTGGTCTGTAAACTTGCTGTTCACTTGTTCTTTCACCTCGTTTTCGGGGGGCGGGGGCCTAGTGCGCTGATTCTCAGGTGTTTTTGCCTGGACGGGGATGCACTGCCCCTTGCCAGGGGGCCCGGTGGGGCTCAGGGTCAGCTGGTTGCCCTGTGTGCCTTGTGTTCCCAGAGGGCTTTCCCTGCCTCTTGAAAGGGTGAGAATAAAAACGGCCGCCCTCATCTGTAGGCGCAGAGGTGTGATGCTGTTGTGCACCAAGTTCTGTAGACTTCTGCGGTGCTCCCCACACCAAAGCTCCTTGGGGAAGGCGGAGGGTCACAGCGTTTCTGTCCTTTGCAGGGCTCCCAGGTGGAGAGCTTCCGATCAAGTGGACTCCCCGTCAACCGACTTTGTGCAAGGAGAGGGATCTCTCCCTTCTCCTCACTTGTGTCTGGAGCAGGAAGCGTAGGCACCGCTCTCACAACAACTGAACTGCAGGGTTATCAAGAATTGGGGCTGGCAGGGGCAGGGGGTCACTGCTGGAGGAGCCTGAGGGGTGTGGAGGGGCTATGCCCAGTGCCAAAGCTGCCGGTTGAGGCTCTGTCCATCCTGCAGCTTCCATGAGCACCCAGTGTGCTTTGGAAATGAGGAGGTTGTGGAATACAGGTGAGGTTCAGTGGGGGTGGAATCTGGAGCCGACGACCAGGAAAGAATTCTTGAGACGTCTTTGGTGCAAAATTGGTGGTTTATGACAGGACCCATGGCAGAAAGAGATGCTGCCCTGGCTTGTGAGGGGTGGCTGATGGTAGACTATGGGGTTGGGAGAAGGTAAGGAAAAAGGGAGGTTGAGATAATACTTGCATATGTGAAAGAAGACTCACAAGGTACAGAGGCCTTGCCATTGTCTAGGGAAGGTGGTTTTGCCCCCTAGCAAGGCATGAACATTAAGACGGTTGGGAACTTCCTGGAGGCTGCAGAGTATAAGGACATTTCATTGTATCTACTTTCCCTTCAGGAAGCTAAGTTATTGATAGAAATGCTTGGTTCTTGTAAACTGCTAAGACATTGGGAAACTGAGGGAGACTTAAGTCTTGCAGGATTGTGGTGTCTATAGGTTAACTATTTCTTTGCCCTTTAGGGCAGCCAGGAGTGCCTGAGGAATGTCACGTACACCCCATGGTGGGGGTGTGTGTGGGGTGTCAATTCCGGCTTTGTCCTCAGCTAGCCTTCTCTTCCCTCCTCAGTAAAGGTCCCCCCTGTTCACAGAGGTTCAAGCAGTTCTTGCTGTTGCCACCTAGTGGACATATGGATGAACACATTCAGGTCATGTCTGTGACTCACTGACCTGAGCTGCCATGAGAGCTTGGTTCCTTCCTGGGAGGACAAGGCCCAAAAAGGATGGACCCGGAGCAAGCAGACAAGTGTGGCCCGGCCGACGCCCCTCTGCTGGCCTGGAAGCAGGACCCGGTTGCTCTACTTAGAAGCTGAGTTCTAGAGCAGGAGGGGCTGGAGTGGCTGGGGTGTGTCCCGGGATGGGGTCTGGATGAGGGGTGTTCCAGGACGGGTGTGTGTGTGTGTGTGTGTGTGTGTGTGTGTGTGTGTGTGGTGGGGCAGGGATGCTTGTGGAGGGAGGATCCATGAGGGCGGTATGGACAGGCTCTTCCCTGCTCCACGGGTCCCGCCCAGGTAGCCTGATGGCCTCACTGTGGGCTTGTCTTCCTCATGATTTCAGGGTTCATCTCTAGTCTCCGGGGACCCTCCTTTCCCGAGCAAGGCTCCACGGAAAGAAAGAGAGTATAGATAGAGGACCCTGCAGCCAATACTCCCACAATGGGACTAAAGTGTGTTCCAGAAATTGTGCTTTTAGGAAACAGTCCTAAAGCAAAAGAGATTTTAGGGCACATTGTACTCTTCACTTTAAGGATGAGACTCCAAGAATTGGAGATGTCTCAATTGTTCGGCAGGTGGTGCTGCTGAGTAAATGATGTGTAGCCCCTGAGAATGCAGAAGGGGACAGGAGTAGCAGTGCCTGTCCCCTGTGGGGACCTCAGGCCGCACAAGAGCCCAGCTGTGGAACCCTCCCTGCCCCACCCTATCCCACACACAGGCAAACCCCCTCCCCCCACACACTCACCCATACACTCCAAGGGAAAGGACTGGAAGAGGGCCGCCATGTGTTATGGGCTATCGTGATAGAAGGTAGAAGGAATGTGGCTTCCTTTCTTCATATTTACATCACTATTTTACTAACAAAACGTAATCTGGCTAAAACCTTAGAGAACTTTTTAATTACCTGATATGTTTGTAATAAAGCGGAAGATTTAATATGCAGTCTTAATATTTTTCTAATATGCCCATTAGAATCATTGAAACCTGGCCTATCCAGGAAAATGAAAGATTTTGAAGGTGTCTCATGAACCCAGATATTTCTGGCTCTTGGGTCACACTTACAAAAGGGAAGCCTATCCCAGATCATGAAAACATTTCATTTTGGGGCTTCACATGCGCACTATTGTATCAGGACTATTCCTTTGTAGTAAAATGGGTTTTTTTGTTTGTTTGTTTCTGTTTTTGGTTTTGTTTGTTTTTTAAGAGAAAAAAACTGAAAAAAAATATGAATCACTCATAGGTTACGTAGCTAGATACAAAAAGGGCACACCGTCTGATCCCACACACATGAAAACCCAGAAGAAGCAACTCACAGAGGCGGAGAGGGCAGCCGTGGCTGCAGGGACTGGGCTGAGGGAATGAACAGTATCTGACGAGTGGCACGGGAGTCTCTGGGAGGGAAATACTGTAGAAGGACAAGGCTGTGAAACACTCTGTACCTAATGACACCTGGAAGTACAATGTAAAAGGATCAGAGTAAAATTCCATGAAAACTCAATTTATCCTTTATTTATAGACCAGAATACATTAAGCTATGAAATAGGTGCATGAACAACGCAAAAATTAGAAACACTGGAAGGACAGGGGAGGGGAAGCCATCCTTTGGGGATTCAGCGAGCAGGAACTGCTGCTCCGGGGCCGAGGCCGGTTGCTCCACTGAGAGAGGTGGTTGCTGGAGCCTGCTCGGGCTCCTGGCTTTCCAAAGGTGCAGGTGACTCTTCTAGCTCCTGACAGAGAGTCAGAGCTGTGAGTATATCCTCCGCTGGCTCTGACATGGCATGTGGCCTAAGGGGCTCTTCAGGGACCTCCATAGCTAGGACTGGAGCCTGCTTTGGCTCTGGGGCTGCCAAGGGCACAGGTGGCTCTTGGAGCTTCTGACAGGGACTTAGAGCTGTGAGTCTGTCCTGCGCCGACTCCGACAGGGCAGGTGGCATCAGGGGCCCTTCAGGGACCTCTCTAGCTAGTGCTGGGGCCTGCTCTGGCTCCTGGCTTTCCAAAGGCGCAGGTGACTCTTGCACATCCTCACGGTGGATCAGAGCTCTGACCACCAGCTGCACTGGGCCCGACACGGCAGGTGACGTCCCTGCTCTTTTGAGTTGCTGAGCTCCAGCAGCAGTGATGGGGTTTTCCAGCTCAGGCTCTGAAGCTGCAGCAGGCAGCACAGTGGGAGCTGGGACTAGCTTTCGGCACGGTTCCGGATCTCGCTCTGGGGCCGCTGCTGTGGCTCCAAGAAGAGAAAGTGTGGTCATCATGATTGTCTTTCCATGTCCCTTCCAAATGAAGGCAACTTTGCCCACCACTCAATATTGTCTGAGTCTAAGAACCCGTCCCTGGGTGGTCTCCCCATATTGTAGCCCATGGGGACAGTGATCTGAGACCACTCCTTGCTCCCAGCCACACTGCAGTCTGCGGAGGCTTGCTCTGTGTGGCCCATTCTCTCCCCTCCACAGGCCTCCATCAGTCACCCCCAGTCCTCCTCACCCCCAGCCTCTGGCCCAGCGGGCTCGAGATGTCGCAGCCGAGAGAGGAGGAGCCAGGCACGTTGCTCCAGGTCTGAGCCTGGCACATTGAGCCTTGCGTACGCCAGTAGTGTCTTTAGGCAGGGAAATTCTGGGGGCTGGAAGAAATCTTCAGGGTAGTGGCCCAGCCAGGTGCCCAGGATGGAGGAGATGGCCCTGGGGACAGACAGGTGGGCAGAGGAGTCAGAGGACGGGGCACCTCCCACACGGATGCCCCAGGGAACCCCTGTGGGAACCTGGGCCCCTGGGTCCCCGGCTCCTGGCTGTCAGAGCCCATTCCTACTCCATGTCCACCTGTGATGTGGCAGTCCTGCCTGAGGCAGACCTGGTCACTGAGGAGGGGCTGGCCCAAAGCCTCTGTGAGTGGGAGCCCTTGACCCCTGGTGTGACCATTTCTGTCCTCGTCGTGGAAACTGGACGCCCTGCTCAGTCTCCCCGCCCACTTGCCGCGTGACTTCCACTGCACGTGGGCAGGGAGGGGTGGCGTGTCTGGCGTGGTCATTGCCCTCAGTGCACACTAGTGCTCTGTGACTATCCAACCAAGGAGGGAACAAAGGGACTCTGTCCCATCCCTGGCCTTCCCAGGACCCTCCCGATACCTCCCACTTCCCCTCCCGTGCCTACGTGCTGCCTCGTTCAGTAGGTGCCAGGAGAGGGTGTCCTTCCGTGGACACTAATCTCCCACTGGGTGGGGGACGTCCAGTCCCCGAGCCCTCCCTGGGTCTCCTCTGAGTACCTGCTGAGCACCCAGTGTCGACGTTCCACGAGATTTGTGGAAGCCATGCCCTTTGTTCTGGGTCCCAGGATTGGGGTAGAGACAGGGCTGGGAGGCGGCGGTGATGGGGAATGACACTGTTAGGGGCTGAGGCTGCCCTCCAGCCCCCTCTGCTCTCCCACAGTGCCCACACCCCACCCAGGGCTCTCCAGGATCCCTTTCCTCTTCTGCAGAAGAAGCCCTGAGACCTGGACCCTCCAACAGGAATTGCAGATGTGTGGGATGAGGGTCCAGCAGCCCCCAGACCACAGTCCCCTCGCTGCCCTCTCAAAGAAGGAAGGGCCCTGTGCATTAGCCAAAGCTCACTCACATGCCCCGCTGCTCCTGGACTCCGCCGATCTCGTCCCAGGAAGAGAGGACGCATCCGTAGCTAGAGGAGGCCGGAGGGGTGGTGGGGGGATCGCATGAAATGTCCTGTGAACCCTCCCTCTCATCATATCTAGTGTCACTGTCTGACTGCCGACTAGAATGGAGCCCTGGGGTGCTCCCGGGTGCTGTCTGCTGTGTGCGTGGGATCACAGTCAGCGCCCAGGGAAGCGTCTGCAGGTCTGCACCTAGAAGGGCATCCATCCTTTATGCTCGATGAATGGCAGGGCCCCCACCAGCCCCATCCCAGAGAGCTGAGTGGGCCTGGGGCCCCCTGCTCATCCCCAGGCATGCCTGCTCTGGTCTCACCCAGGACACAGAGCCCAGATGGAGTGTCCGATGTCCTTTTCCAAGGGGAAAAGAGCTCAGCTCAAGACCGTGGTGATGGTGAGGGCTGAGGCAGAGGCTTCTTCATGGGGAGCGGGACGATGGTCCACGAGCACGATCACAGCCCCTGTAGCGGACCTTTCCACAGGGCCAGGCACCCAGGTGTCCTTAGCCTACAGGACCCCACTGAGTCCCTGTAATAACTCTGCCCCAGTCCGAGGAGCCAACTGAGGCTCCGGGAAGTTGGGTGGCATTCCCCAGACTCCCAAGCACGAGGTGGGCAAATCCCACTGGGCTGTGGAGGGGCAGGGTGCTCACCTTGTCAACAGCTGGTCCAGCACCTCCTGGGTGGTAGCAAAAGCTCTGTATGTGGCCAGGAACGTGGAGACGTAGCTGAGGTCTCTGGCTAGGAAGGCGGGCAGCAGGTGTTCTACTCGCTTCTTCAGCAGCTCTGCCCGTTGGGGCCACACCACGCAGGTCCCATTGCTCTTCCCGGTTGAGGCCTTTCTAGCCTGAGGTGGGACAGGGGAGACAATGCGGTCTTCACTGCAGTCACCAGGAGGGTTGGGGGTTGGAGCCCAGAGCAAACCCCCCAGGCTCTCGGTGACGTAGGCAAAGAGGTGGGACAGGAGGGCCCACAGTAGACAAAAGGAACAAGGTGCCTGGCTGGTTCCGTGGGTTCGGGGTCCGCCTCTTGGTTTCGGCTGAGGTCATGATGCGCGCGTCCTGAGATCGAGTCCATCCTCAGGCCGATTCGCACTTAGGGCGGGGTCTGCTTGAGGATCCTGTCTCTGCCTCTGTGTCTCCCACCCCCGTCTCTGTCTCTGTCTCTATCTCTGTCTGTGTCTCAAAAAAATACCTCATGCAATCCTTTTAGGGAAAAGGGAGAATGGCAACAATAGGAGGATGTGAGGTGGGGGGTGTGTGAATGGACGTTGGTATCTCAGGTCAGATCGTTAGCTGAGTATTGACAGCCTCTCCCTGCACTAAGGGCATCGTCCCTGTGATTTCTGACGATGTATCCCACGCTTGAGAACACAGAGACTGTTTCATGGGTGGGGGTGCTCAGCATTTTAGGGTACGTAGGATGTTCCGTGCAGCACTGTGAGTTGGCAACAGAAGGGAATCACATGAACGTCCTGCATCTGTGAAGGGCTCAATGGCTGCGGTAACTGATGGGCCTTCTGGAATGTTGTGCAGCACAAGGAGGCGCCTGCTCCGGACCCTGGAGGGGCCCCAGGGATGTGCTCCTTTACAACCAAAGGGCAGAGCAATAGGCATAGTACCGTGAGCCCCATGCCCCTTTGGGGAAAAGTCTCCCAACTCACCAGGATCTCGAGCAAGGGATGAGAGGTGGTTTAAGGTCACTTTTCTGATATTCGTACAGATATGTGGATAGGGACTGTGCATCGGGCCAAGGCCGTGGCAGGGCCCTGAGGGCTGGTTTGGGGAGGGGATGGGGATCCGGGTTCACATGGGAGCAGGAGTCTAGGACGGAGCCCCGAGGAGCCCAGAGGCTGGTTTCTGGGATCTGGGTCCCTTTGTGCCGCATCGGTGCCCTGGGTGCTGGGTCCCTCCGGCACCTCCACTCACCCTGAGCCAGCGCTGGACTTTGTTGGCAGTAGGGGACTCCTTCCTGTCCTTCAAGGAGGTGGGGCAGGGGATCCCATCGTTCAGCTCCTGCCCCGTCTCCTGTGTGGAGCTCTGTAAAGACAGTGCCCGGCAGCCAGGCGGGAGGCCTCACAGGTCTGTCTGGCTGCCTTGGCTGGTCCTCAGCCCCAGGGGACTCCCTTCCAGACACACCACACCCCAGGATGCACGCAGCTCCACCATGGAGAGAAAAGTGACACAGCTCGAGGGCCTTGGATTCACTCTGGCCCTGGTGAGAGGCACCTCGGGAATCCTCTTTCCACCCTGCCCCCCCCACCCCCCCGTGGCATCGGTGTGAACGTGAAGGCATCACCAGGGTATCCACTGCCGTGCAACCTCCTCCAGCCCAGGGCGGGACCTCCCCCACATACCCCTCTTTCCCTGAAACTGGGGGAATGGGGCTGCCCAGGGATGGCTCGGAGAGGTGGCCTGGCCTGGCCTAGGTCGCTCGGTATTACCTTCCGGCACCTCCTCGGAAAGGCCCTGAGGTGTCGGGGGCGCGGGTTGAGCCAGTGTCTGCAGCATGTGAAACGTCCCTCACCCCGGGGATTCTGGAAGCCAGAGCCCCGGAAAATGGGCACGCAGCAAGAGAACATCTTTCACTATCGAATGTCTCCGGCCAAGTGAGCCTGATACGGGACCGCACTAGAATGTGGGTGCCTGGTGACCGGGGTTCCGAGTTCCGTTGGGGTCGGTTATCAGGGAAGTGACTTCACTTCCTGGGATCCCCTCCCTGAGTCCACACCTGGACTAGCACCTGCACAGACAGTGCTCTGGGCTGCCGACTGCTCATCCCCTTTCTGCATGCCATGCCAAATGTGTACCCAGTGACACCAACACAACCCTCTCCACAGGCCCCAGGGAAGGTCTGGGTACAGCCAGGGCCCCAGCTTGGAAACACCCCTGGGCTCTGATGCAACTCTCCATCTTCCCTGTTTTGGACCCCGGAGAAGCTGTTGTGCCTGTCAGGGATGGTCTGTGTCTTGCCTGTGCGATAGGGATTATTCCAGCGTGTACGTCTTGCAGAAGTCCACAGGCATAGGTGGGATACCATCTAAGAAATTGGGGGAGTGGTGTCGCACGTAGGGAATACCTGCCACCACATTTTCTTCCTTTCTCACCTTCTCTGAGTCTGTACTCCTCCGATCCCACCCACGGTCCCTAGCGTTGTGTGTGTGTCTGTGCACATGTGTGTGCCCCAGTACTCCTATTGTGCAGGCCCAGTCCCACCTAGGGGTGGATGGGAAATAGCTTTCCCAGGTCTTAGGCTTTCTAATTTCCAAGGCAAACCCTGCAGAAGCTATTGGAGCCTTGGCTTAGAGGGGCTGAGCCCACCCTTACCCCTAGACGCTGCCAGTCGTGTGTCACGAGCCATCCCTCCTTTCCTCTGGGTGTCATATGGGCAGGGGTGCCGTCAGTGGGTTGCCCTGGCCTGGGCTCCTCCTCAGACAGGTACGTGCTGGGATGCCTCCTGCCTGGGATGTCGATGCTTCTTCCCACCCCCATACCATCTCCAGGTCTACAGCCAGTTCCAGAACACCACCTCTTCCCGAGCTCCCAGTGAGTAGCTAGGTTCAGCCATGGCCCCACCTTTGAGGACACTCGGAGAGCTGGGTTCAGGCCTGGTTCTGCCTTCTTACCAGTCTGTGATTCTGGGCAAGGCACGGACCCTGCTAGGGTCTTCCCCTTGTTGCAGAGGCCGTCTCTTACGTAACTGACTTTATTTTAGTTGAAAGATTTTCTGTGTTGGTTTGAGAGACAGAGTGTGGGGGGTGGGGAGGATAGAGGGAGAGGGGAGACAGAATCTCAAGCCGACTCTGTGCTGAGTGTGATGCCCAATGCTGGTCTTGATCGCAAGACCCTGAATTCGTGACCTGAGTCCAGATCACGAGTCAGAAGCTTAAGCAACTGAGCCACCCAGGCGCCCTGGCAAAAGAACACTTTCGATATATTTCCAGGCAATGCAGGGAAGTGACTAGTGCAAGAGGGAAGACAAACATGGGGGACTCTGCATTTCCCTCACTTAACTGCCTAAAGAGATTTAGTTTCTAGTCTATGGGTCAGGGATGAAGAATACAGGCGAAGCTCAGCCATTTCCATGAGTTGGAGACAGCAAGATGGAAATTTGGAGAAGTCGATATGGCTGTGGTTTACAGTACAGAATACTGAGGAGAGCTGCACAGAGAAAGAGGACCTCAGAAAGCCATCTAGGATCACTTTTGAGGTTTCATAGAATTCCTCAATAGGGCACCTGTGTGAGGAACGTATGTGGTGTGGGGAAAATAATAGCCCAGGGGAAGCAGAGAGGAAAATGTCACTAGCCTTCACACACAACCAGGAAAAGTCTGTGCTACCAGCAGCAGGCAGAGTGGAAAACCTCGTAATTCGTGGGACATTGCAAAGAGAGCTCAGAATACCAACAGAACAATAGCAAAATATATTGAAGACTACTGTGATACCCCCTAACAGACCTTTGGAAAGCTAGTCTGGAAGGATAAAATAGTTCTCCAGGAACCTCACCATCAGAACAATCCTCAAGAGTATGTGTAGAAATATAAGCAATAGTTAATATCTAACAATTAAAATTCACAATACCTGCCTTCCAACCAAAGATTACCAGGATGCAAAGAAGGAGAAAAGTTCACCTCGTACTGAGGAGAAAGATTAAACAATAGAAACCTACCCAGAAATGAAAACGAGGATGGAAGTATTGCACATGCACTTGCAAACAACTGTTAGAAAGAGGTTTTATATACGTAAGAATGTACACAAAGGATGAAGTGAAACAGAGATATAGAAAATATGAAAACAAGGAAAACCCAACTTCTGGAGCTGAAGAGTAGCACGTCTAAGATGAAAAATGTAGTAGATGGGCTTTCTTTCACGTTAGACACTACATAGCAAAAAGAGAGAGAGAGAGAGACAGAGAGAGAACTTGAATGCATGATCATAGCAGTTGTCCAGAATAAAGCAGAGAAAAGGAAGGGTGCAAACCACGCCGTGCACACAAACACTAGAGTAGGTGTGAGCTTTGTAGCAATTTCAAGTGGCCTGGTAGATAAGAAATTGGCTGAGGTACAGAAAAAAAAAATGTTTGAAGAAGTAATGTCTGATTATTATCTGAATTGCATGAACCCTCTACACCCATAGATTCAAGAATTCAGGAATCCAGCCAACAAAACCCCCAAACATAAGGATCATGGAAAAAAACCCCTCCTTATCAACCTACATCCTAATAAAATTGCTTAAGACCAATGCTAAAGAAAAAAATCTAAAAAGCAGATGGAGATGAGTCCATTGCATTACCTGTCACGTCCCTAATTGTGTAGATGGTCTCTGTTTCTTTCTGGTCTGTGTTACTCTTGGAGTCTCTCTTCCCTTACAGGATCCCCCTTCCTATTTCTTGCAGGGTGGTTTAGCGGCCAAATCCTTTGAGTTTCTTTCTGTCCTGGAAGCTCTTTATCTCTGCTCCTATTCGGAATGACTCCTTGCTGGATAAAGTATTCTTGGCTGCATGTTTTTCTCATTTAGTACCCTGACTCGATCACGCCAGCCCTTTCTGGTGTGCCAGGTCTCTGTGGATAGGTATGTGGCTAGTCTAATGTGCTTACCCCTGTCGGTGAAGACCCCCTTGTCTCGAGCTGCTTTCAGGATTTTCTCTTTCTGTCTGAAATTGCAAACGTCACTAGTATATGTTAGGGTGTTCCTCTATTCTTATGGATTTGGGGAAGAGTCCTCTCTACCTCTTGGACTTGAATGCCTGTTTCCCTCCCAGATTAGGGAAGTTCTCAGCTACGATCCACACAGATAGATCTTCTGTCCCTCTGTGTCTTCTCCCTCAGGGCCAGAAGTAATTCCAATATTGTTTCCTTTTGTGGCATCACTGATTTTTCGATTCCTCCACCCATGGTCCATTCGTTGGCTTTCTCTCTTTTCCTCAGCTTCCTTCCTTTCCATCAGCTTGTCTTTGGTGTCACTGACTCTGTCTTCTGCCTCATTGACCCTAGCCGTTAGAGCATCCACATCCAATGTAGACTGCATCTCAGTTAGAGCCTTTTGAATGTGGGCCTGATTCGATTTCATTTCTGCACTATGAGAGTCTCTCGTGTCATTTATCCTTTTTTCAAGCCCAGCTAGCAACTTTGTAATTGTCATCCTGAGTTCCAGCTCTGACATCTTACTTAAAACCGTATGCATTAGATCAGTGGCAGAGAGTGTTACCCCTGGCTCTTTCTTTTGCTGTGAATCCCTCCCTCTAGTCACTTTTCCCAGAGAAGAATGGATGGGGGAGAGAGAGATTGGGATCTCACAGGGTGGACAAAACAGGGTGATCCACTTGGTCCCGATTGTCTTTTGGTCTGTGTGTTGGAAGTCACTAAATCCCAAAATTGTAAAGAAAGCCAAACTCATATATATATAGCGAAAGGAATCCAAAAATGAGGACTATAGGAGCGCCTGGGTGGCACAGCGGTTAAGCGTCTGCCTTCGGCTCAGGGCGTGATCCCGGCAATCTGGGATCGAGCCCCACATCAGGCTCTTCTGCTATGAGCCTGCTTCTTCCTCTCCCACTCCCCCTGCTTGTGTTCCCTCTCTCGCTGCCTGTCTCTATCTCTGTCGAATAAATAAATAAAATCTATAAAAAAATAAGACTCTCTTTAAAAAAAAAACCAAGAAAACAAAAATGAAGAATATATGTATAAAATGTCAATGTAAAAAATGACAGTTCAGAAAAGATTGAAAAATGAAGAGTTGCTAAAATTAAAAAAAAAGTAGTTGGAAAGGGAAAAAAAGAGGGAAAAAAAATAAATGGAAAATTTTGAATGGAGAGAGAAATGAATCATGAGAAAAAGCCTCAAGCTCTAGGTGCTATTTTCCCCTAGCGCTGGAGTTTGGCCATCCTCTTTGGTCTGTAAACTTGCTGTTCACTTGTTCTTTCACCTCGTTTTCGGGGGGCGGGGGCCTAGTGCGCTGATTCTCAGGTGTTTTTGCCTGGACGGGGATGCACTGCCCCTTGCCAGGGGGCCCGGTGGGGCTCAGGGTCAGCTGGTTGCTCTGTGTGCCTTGTGTTCCCAGAGGGCTTTCCCTGCCTCTTGAAAGGGTGAGAATAAAAACGGCCGCCCTCATCTGTAGGCGCAGAGGTGTGATGCTGTTGTGCACCAAGTTCTGTAGACTTCTGCGGTGCTCCCCACACCAAAGCTCCTTGGGGAAGGCGGAGGGTCACAGCGTTTCTGTCCTTTGCAGGGCTCCCAGGTGGAGAGCTTCCGATCAAGTGGACTCCCCGTCAACCGACTTTGTGCAAGGAGAGGGATCTCTCCCTTCTCCTCACTTGTGTCTGGAGCAGGAAGCGTAGGCACCGCTCTCACAACAACTGAACTGCAGGGTTATCAAGAATTGGGGCTGGCAGGGGCAGGGGGTCACTGCTGGAGGAGCCTGAGGGGTGTGGAGGGGCTATGCCCAGTGCCAAAGCTGCCGGTTGAGGCTCTGTCCATCCTGCAGCTTCCATGAGCACCCAGTGTGCTTTGGAAATGAGGAGGTTGTGGAATACAGGTGAGGTTCAGTGGGGGTGGAATCTGGAGCCGACGACCAGGAAAGAATTCTTGAGACGTCTTTGGTGCAAAATTGGTGGTTTATGACAGGACCCATGGCAGAAAGAGATGCTGCCCTGGCTTGTGAGGGGTGGCTGATGGTAGACTATGGGGTTGGGAGAAGGTAAGGAAAAAGGGAGGTTGAGATAATACTTGCATATGTGAAAGAAGACTCACAAGGTACAGAGGCCTTGCCATTGTCTAGGGAAGGTGGTTTTGCCCCCTAGCAAGGCATGAACATTAAGACGGTTGGGAACTTCCTGGAGGCTGCAGAGTATAAGGACATTTCATTGTATCTACTTTCCCTTCAGGAAGCTAAGTTATTGATAGAAATGCTTGGTTCTTGTAAACTGCTAAGACATTGGGAAACTGAGGGAGACTTAAGTCTTGCAGGATTGTGGTGTCTATAGGTTAACTATTTCTTTGCCCTTTAGGGCAGCCAGGAGTGCCTGAGGAATGTCACGTACACCCCATGGTGGGGGTGTGTGTGGGGTGTCAATTCCGGCTTTGTCCTCAGCTAGCCTTCTCTTCCCTCCTCAGTAAAGGTCCCCCCTGTTCACAGAGGTTCAAGCAGTTCTTGCTGTTGCCACCTAGTGGACATATGGATGAACACATTCAGGTCATGTCTGTGACTCACTGACCTGAGCTGCCATGAGAGCTTGGTTCCTTCCTGGGAGGACAAGGCCCAAAAAGGATGGACCCGGAGCAAGCAGACAAGTGTGGCCCGGCCGACGCCCCTCTGCTGGCCTGGAAGCAGGACCCGGTTGCTCTACTTAGAAGCTGAGTTCTAGAGCAGGAGGGGCTGGAGTGGCTGGGGTGTGTCCCGGGATGGGGTCTGGATGAGGGGTGTTCCAGGACGGGTGTGTGTGTGTGTGTGTGTGTGTGTGTGTGTGTGTGGTGGGGCAGGGATGCTTGTGGAGGGAGGATCCATGAGGGCGGTATGGACAGGCTCTTCCCTGCTCCACGGGTCCCGCCCAGGTAGCCTGATGGCCTCACTGTGGGCTTGTCTTCCTCATGATTTCAGGGTTCATCTCTAGTCTCCGGGGACCCTCCTTTCCCGAGCAAGGCTCCACGGAAAGAAAGAGAGTATAGATAGAGGACCCTGCAGCCAATACTCCCACAATGGGACTAAAGTGTGTTCCAGAAATTGTGCTTTTAGGAAACAGTCCTAAAGCAAAAGAGATTTTAGGGCACATTGTACTCTTCACTTTAAGGATGAGACTCCAAGAATTGGAGATGTCTCAATTGTTCGGCAGGTGGTGCTGCTGAGTAAATGATGTGTAGCCCCTGAGAATGCAGAAGGGGACAGGAGTAGCAGTGCCTGTCCCCTGTGGGGACCTCAGGCCGCACAAGAGCCCAGCTGTGGAACCCTCCCTGCCCCACCCTATCCCACACACAGGCAAACCCCCTCCCCCCACACACTCACCCATACACTCCAAGGGAAAGGACTGGAAGAGGGCCGCCATGTGTTATGGGCTATCGTGATAGAAGGTAGAAGGAATGTGGCTTCCTTTCTTCATATTTACATCACTATTTTACTAACAAAACGTAATCTGGCTAAAACCTTAGAGAACTTTTTAATTACCTGATATGTTTGTAATAAAGCGGAAGATTTAATATGCAGTCTTAATATTTTTCTAATATGCCCATTAGAATCATTGAAACCTGGCCTATCCAGGAAAATGAAAGATTTTGAAGGTGTCTCATGAACCCAGATATTTCTGGCTCTTGGGTCACACTTACAAAAGGGAAGCCTATCCCAGATCATGAAAACATTTCATTTTGGGGCTTCACATGCGCACTATTGTATCAGGACTATTCCTTTGTAGTAAAATGGGTTTTTTTGTTTGTTTGTTTCTGTTTTTGGTTTTGTTTGTTTTTTAAGAGAAAAAAACTGAAAAAAAATATGAATCACTCATAGGTTACGTAGCTAGATACAAAAAGGGCACACCGTCTGATCCCACACACATGAAAACCCAGAAGAAGCAACTCACAGAGGCGGAGAGGGCAGCCGTGGCTGCAGGGACTGGGCTGAGGGAATGAACAGTATCTGACGAGTGGCACGGGAGTCTCTGGGAGGGAAATACTGTAGAAGGACAAGGCTGTGAAACACTCTGTACCTAATGACACCTGGAAGTACAATGTAAAAGGATCAGAGTAAAATTCCATGAAAACTCAATTTATCCTTTATTTATAGACCAGAATACATTAAGCTATGAAATAGGTGCATGAACAACGCAAAAATTAGAAACACTGGAAGGACAGGGGAGGGGAAGCCATCCTTTGGGGATTCAGCGAGCAGGAACTGCTGCTCCGGGGCCGAGGCCGGTTGCTCCACTGAGAGAGGTGGTTGCTGGAGCCTGCTCGGGCTCCTGGCTTTCCAAAGGTGCAGGTGACTCTTCTAGCTCCTGACAGAGAGTCAGAGCTGTGAGTATATCCTCCGCTGGCTCTGACATGGCATGTGGCCTAAGGGGCTCTTCAGGGACCTCCATAGCTAGGACTGGAGCCTGCTTTGGCTCTGGGGCTGCCAAGGGCACAGGTGGCTCTTGGAGCTTCTGACAGGGACTTAGAGCTGTGAGTCTGTCCTGCGCCGACTCCGACAGGGCAGGTGGCATCAGGGGCCCTTCAGGGACCTCTCTAGCTAGTGCTGGGGCCTGCTCTGGCTCCTGGCTTTCCAAAGGCGCAGGTGACTCTTGCACATCCTCACGGTGGATCAGAGCTCTGACCACCAGCTGCACTGGGCCCGACACGGCAGGTGACGTCCCTGCTCTTTTGAGTTGCTGAGCTCCAGCAGCAGTGATGGGGTTTTCCAGCTCAGGCTCTGAAGCTGCAGCAGGCAGCACAGTGGGAGCTGGGACTAGCTTTCGGCACGGTTCCGGATCTCGCTCTGGGGCCGCTGCTGTGGCTCCAAGAAGAGAAAGTGTGGTCATCATGATTGTCTTTCCATGTCCCTTCCAAATGAAGGCAACTTTGCCCACCACTCAATATTGTCTGAGTCTAAGAACCCGTCCCTGGGTGGTCTCCCCATATTGTAGCCCATGGGGACAGTGATCTGAGACCACTCCTTGCTCCCAGCCACACTGCAGTCTGCGGAGGCTTGCTCTGTGTGGCCCATTCTCTCCCCTCCACAGGCCTCCATCAGTCACCCCCAGTCCTCCTCACCCCCAGCCTCTGGCCCAGCGGGCTCGAGATGTCGCAGCCGAGAGAGGAGGAGCCAGGCACGTTGCTCCAGGTCTGAGCCTGGCACATTGAGCCTTGCGTACGCCAGTAGTGTCTTTAGGCAGGGAAATTCTGGGGGCTGGAAGAAATCTTCAGGGTAGTGGCCCAGCCAGGTGCCCAGGATGGAGGAGATGGCCCTGGGGACAGACAGGTGGGCAGAGGAGTCAGAGGACGGGGCACCTCCCACACGGATGCCCCAGGGAACCCCTGTGGGAACCTGGGCCCCTGGGTCCCCAGCTCCTGGCTGTCAGAGCCCATTCCTACTCCATGTCCACCTGTGATGTGGCAGTCCTGCCTGAGGCAGACCTGGTCACTGAGGAGGGGCTGGCCCAAAGCCTCTGTGAGTGGGAGCCCTTGACCCCTGGTGTGACCATTTCTGTCCTCGTCGTGGAAACTGGACGCCCTGCTCAGTCTCCCCGCCCACTTGCCGCGTGACTTCCACTGCACGTGGGCAGGGAGGGGTGGCGTGTCTGGCGTGGTCATTGCCCTCAGTGCACACTAGTGCTCTGTGACTATCCAACCAAGGAGGGAACAAAGGGACTCTGTCCCATCCCTGGCCTTCCCAGGACCCTCCCGATACCTCCCACTTCCCCTCCCGTGCCTACGTGCTGCCTCGTTCAGTAGGTGCCAGGAGAGGGTGTCCTTCCGTGGACACTAATCTCCCACTGGGTGGGGGACGTCCAGTCCCCGAGCCCTCCCTGGGTCTCCTCTGAGTACCTGCTGAGCACCCAGTGTCGACGTTCCACGAGATTTGTGGAAGCCATGCCCTTTGTTCTGGGTCCCAGGATTGGGGTAGAGACAGGGCTGGGAGGCGGCGGTGATGGGGAATGACACTGTTAGGGGCTGAGGCTGCCCTCCAGCCCCCTCTGCTCTCCCACAGTGCCCACACCCCACCCAGGGCTCTCCAGGATCCCTTTCCTCTTCTGCAGAAGAAGCCCTGAGACCTGGACCCTCCAACAGGAATTGCAGATGTGTGGGATGAGGGTCCAGCAGCCCCCAGACCACAGTCCCCTCGCTGCCCTCTCAAAGAAGGAAGGGCCCTGTGCATTAGCCAAAGCTCACTCACATGCCCCGCTGCTCCTGGACTCCGCCGATCTCGTCCCAGGAAGAGAGGACGCATCCGTAGCTAGAGGAGGCCGGAGGGGTGGTGGGGGGATCGCATGAAATGTCCTGTGAACCCTCCCTCTCATCATATCTAGTGTCACTGTCTGACTGCCGACTAGAATGGAGCCCTGGGGTGCTCCCGGGTGCTGTCTGCTGTGTGCGTGGGATCACAGTCAGCGCCCAGGGAAGCGTCTGCAGGTCTGCACCTAGAAGGGCATCCATCCTTTATGCTCGATGAATGGCAGGGCCCCCACCAGCCCCATCCCAGAGAGCTGAGTGGGCCTGGGGCCCCCTGCTCATCCCCAGGCATGCCTGCTCTGGTCTCACCCAGGACACAGAGCCCAGATGGAGTGTCCGATGTCCTTTTCCAAGGGGAAAAGAGCTCAGCTCAAGACCGTGGTGATGGTGAGGGCTGAGGCAGAGGCTTCTTCATGGGGAGCGGGACGATGGTCCACGAGCACGATCACAGCCCCTGTAGCGGACCTTTCCACAGGGCCAGGCACCCAGGTGTCCTTAGCCTACAGGACCCCACTGAGTCCCTGTAATAACTCTGCCCCAGTCCGAGGAGCCAACTGAGGCTCCGGGAAGTTGGGTGGCATTCCCCAGACTCCCAAGCACGAGGTGGGCAAATCCCACTGGGCTGTGGAGGGGCAGGGTGCTCACCTTGTCAACAGCTGGTCCAGCACCTCCTGGGTGGTAGCAAAAGCTCTGTATGTGGCCAGGAACGTGGAGACGTAGCTGAGGTCTCTGGCTAGGAAGGCGGGCAGCAGGTGTTCTACTCGCTTCTTCAGCAGCTCTGCCCGTTGGGGCCACACCACGCAGGTCCCATTGCTCTTCCCGGTTGAGGCCTTTCTAGCCTGAGGTGGGACAGGGGAGACAATGCGGTCTTCACTGCAGTCACCAGGAGGGTTGGGGGTTGGAGCCCAGAGCAAACCCCCCAGGCTCTCGGTGACGTAGGCAAAGAGGTGGGACAGGAGGGCCCACAGTAGACAAAAGGAACAAGGTGCCTGGCTGGTTCCGTGGGTTCGGGGTCCGCCTCTTGGTTTCGGCTGAGGTCATGATGCGCGCGTCCTGAGATCGAGTCCATCCTCAGGCCGATTCGCACTTAGGGCGGGGTCTGCTTGAGGATCCTGTCTCTGCCTCTGTGTCTCCCACCCCCGTCTCTGTCTCTGTCTCTATCTCTCTCTGTGTCTCAAAAAAAATACCTCATGCAATCCTTTTAGGGAAAAGGGAGAATGGCAACAATAGGAGGATGTGAGGTGGGGGGTGTGTGAATGGACGTTGGTATCTCAGGTCAGATCGTTAGCTGAGTATTGACAGCCTCTCCCTGCACTAAGGGCATCGTCCCTGTGATTTCTGACGATGTATCCCACGCTTGAGAACACAGAGACTGTTTCATGGGTGGGGGTGCTCAGCATTTTAGGGTACGTAGGATGTTCCGTGCAGCACTGTGAGTTGGCAACAGAAGGGAATCACATGAACGTCCTGCATCTGTGAAGGGCTCAATGGCTGCGGTAACTGATGGGCCTTCTGGAATGTTGTGCAGCACAAGGAGGCGCCTGCTCCGGACCCTGGAGGGGCCCCAGGGATGTGCTCCTTTACAACCAAAGGGCAGAGCAATAGGCATAGTACCGTGAGCCCCATGCCCCTTTGGGGAAAAGTCTCCCAACTCACCAGGATCTCGAGCAAGGGATGAGAGGTGGTTTAAGGTCACTTTTCTGATATTCGTACAGATATGTGGATAGGGACTGTGCATCGGGCCAAGGCCGTGGCAGGGCCCTGAGGGCTGGTTTGGGGAGGGGATGGGGATCCGGGTTCACATGGGAGCAGGAGTCTAGGACGGAGCCCCGAGGAGCCCAGAGGCTGGTTTCTGGGATCTGGGTCCCTTTGTGCCGCATCGGTGCCCTGGGTGCTGGGTCCCTCCGGCACCTCCACTCACCCTGAGCCAGCGCTGGACTTTGTTGGCAGTAGGGGACTCCTTCCTGTCCTTCAAGGAGGTGGGGCAGGGGATCCCATCGTTCAGCTCCTGCCCCGTCTCCTGTGTGGAGCTCTGTAAAGACAGTGCCCGGCAGCCAGGCGGGAGGCCTCACAGGTCTGTCTGGCTGCCTTGGCTGGTCCTCAGCCCCAGGGGACTCCCTTCCAGACACACCACACCCCAGGATGCACGCAGCTCCACCATGGAGAGAAAAGTGACACAGCTCGAGGGCCTTGGATTCACTCTGGCCCTGGTGAGAGGCACCTCGGGAATCCTCTTTCCACCCTGCCCCCCCCACCCCCCCGTGGCATCGGTGTGAACGTGAAGGCATCACCAGGGTATCCACTGCCGTGCAACCTCCTCCAGCCCAGGGCGGGACCTCCCCCACATACCCCTCTTTCCCTGAAACTGGGGGAATGGGGCTGCCCAGGGATGGCTCGGAGAGGTGGCCTGGCCTGGCCTAGGTCGCTCGGTATTACCTTCCGGCACCTCCTCGGAAAGGCCCTGAGGTGTCGGGGGCGCGGGTTGAGCCAGTGTCTGCAGCATGTGAAACGTCCCTCACCCCGGGGATTCTGGAAGCCAGAGCCCCGGAAAATGGGCACGCAGCAAGAGAACATCTTTCACTATCGAATGTCTCCGGCCAAGTGAGCCTGATACGGGACCGCACTAGAATGTGGGTGCCTGGTGACCGGGGTTCCGAGTTCCGTTGGGGTCGGTTATCAGGGAAGTGACTTCACTTCCTGGGATCCCCTCCCTGAGTCCACACCTGGACTAGCACCTGCACAGACAGTGCTCTGGGCTGCCGACTGCTCATCCCCTTTCTGCATGCCATGCCAAATGTGTACCCAGTGACACCAACACAACCCTCTCCACAGGCCCCAGGGAAGGTCTGGGTACAGCCAGGGCCCCAGCTTGGAAACACCCCTGGGCTCTGATGCAACTCTCCATCTTCCCTGTTTTGGACCCCGGAGAAGCTGTTGTGCCTGTCAGGGATGGTCTGTGTCTTGCCTGTGCGATAGGGATTATTCCAGCGTGTACGTCTTGCAGAAGTCCACAGGCATAGGTGGGATACCATCTAAGAAATTGGGGGAGTGGTGTCGCACGTAGGGAATACCTGCCACCACATTTTCTTCCTTTCTCACCTTCTCTGAGTCTGTACTCCTCCGATCCCACCCACGGTCCCTAGCGTTGTGTGTGTGTCTGTGCACATGTGTGTGCCCCAGTACTCCTATTGTGCAGGCCCAGTCCCACCTAGGGGTGGATGGGAAATAGCTTTCCCAGGTCTTAGGCTTTCTAATTTCCAAGGCAAACCCTGCAGAAGCTATTGGAGCCTTGGCTTAGAGGGGCTGAGCCCACCCTTACCCCTAGACGCTGCCAGTCGTGTGTCACGAGCCATCCCTCCTTTCCTCTGGGTGGCATATGGGCAGGGGTGCCGTCAGTGGGTTGCCCTGGCCTGGGCTCCTCCTCAGACAGGTACGTGCTGGGATGCCTCCTGCCTGGGATGTCGATGCTTCTTCCCACCCCCATACCATCTCCAGGTCTACAGCCAGTTCCAGAACACCACCTCTTCCCGAGCTCCCAGTGAGTAGCTAGGTTCAGCCATGGCCCCACCTTTGAGGACACTCGGAGAGCTGGGTTCAGGCCTGGTTCTGCCTTCTTACCAGTCTGTGATTCTGGGCAAGGCACGGACCCTGCTAGGGTCTTCCCCTTGTTGCAGAGGCCGTCTCTTACGTAACTGACTTTATTTTAGTTGAAAGATTTTCTGTGTTGGTTTGAGAGACAGAGTGTGGGGGGTGGGGAGGATAGAGGGAGAGGGGAGACAGAATCTCAAGCCGACTCTGTGCTGAGTGTGATGCCCAATGCTGGTCTTGATCGCAAGACCCTGAATTCGTGACCTGAGTCCAGATCACGAGTCAGAAGCTTAAGCAACTGAGCCACCCAGGCGCCCTGGCAAAAGAACACTTTCGATATATTTCCAGGCAATGCAGGGAAGTGACTAGTGCAAGAGGGAAGACAAACATGGGGGACTCTGCATTTCCCTCACTTAACTGCCTAAAGAGATTTAGTTTCTAGTCTATGGGTCAGGGATGAAGAATACAGGCGAAGCTCAGCCATTTCCATGAGTTGGAGACAGCAAGATGGAAATTTGGAGAAGTCGATATGGCTGTGGTTTACAGTACAGAATACTGAGGAGAGCTGCACAGAGAAAGAGGACCTCAGAAAGCCATCTAGGATCACTTTTGAGGTTTCATAGAATTCCTCAATAGGGCACCTGTGTGAGGAACGTATGTGGTGTGGGGAAAATAATAGCCCAGGGGAAGCAGAGAGGAAAATGTCACTAGCCTTCACACACAACCAGGAAAAGTCTGTGCTACCAGCAGCAGGCAGAGTGGAAAACCTCGTAATTCGTGGGACATTGCAAAGAGAGCTCAGAATACCAACAGAACAATAGCAAAATATATTGAAGACTACTGTGATACCCCCTAACAGACCTTTGGAAAGCTAGTCTGGAAGGATAAAATAGTTCTCCAGGAACCTCACCATCAGAACAATCCTCAAGAGTATGTGTAGAAATATAAGCAATAGTTAATATCTAACAATTAAAATTCACAATACCTGCCTTCCAACCAAAGATTACCAGGATGCAAAGAAGGAGAAAAGTTCACCTCGTACTGAGGAGAAAGATTAAACAATAGAAACCTACCCAGAAATGAAAACGAGGATGGAAGTATTGCACATGCACTTGCAAACAACTGTTAGAAAGAGGTTTTATATACGTAAGAATGTACACAAAGGATGAAGTGAAACAGAGATATAGAAAATATGAAAACAAGGAAAACCCAACTTCTGGAGCTGAAGAGTAGCACGTCTAAGATGAAAAATGTAGTAGATGGGCTTTCTTTCACGTTAGACACTACATAGCAAAAAGAGAGAGAGAGAGACAGAGAGAGAACTTGAATGCATGATCATAGCAGTTGTCCAGAATAAAGCAGAGAAAAGGAAGGGTGCAAACCACGCCGTGCACACAAACACTAGAGTAGGTGTGAGCTTTGTAGCAATTTCAAGTGGCCTGGTAGATAAGAAATTGGCTGAGGTACAGAAAAAAAAAATGTTTGAAGAAGTAATGTCTGATTATTATCTGAATTGCATGAACCCTCTACACCCATAGATTCAAGAATTCAGGAATCCAGCCAACAAAACCCCCAAACATAAGGATCATGGAAAAAAACCCCTCCTTATCAACCTACATCCTAATAAAATTGCTTAAGACCAATGCTAAAGAAAAAAATCTAAAAAGCAGATGGAGATGAGTCCATTGCATTACCTGTCACGTCCCTAATTGTGTAGATGGTCTCTGTTTCTTTCTGGTCTGTGTTACTCTTGGAGTCTCTCTTCCCTTACAGGATCCCCCTTCCTATTTCTTGCAGGGTGGTTTAGCGGCCAAATCCTTTGAGTTTCTTTCTGTCCTGGAAGCTCTTTATCTCTGCTCCTATTCGGAATGACTCCTTGCTGGATAAAGTATTCTTGGCTGCATGTTTTTCTCATTTAGTACCCTGACTCGATCACGCCAGCCCTTTCTGGTGTGCCAGGTCTCTGTGGATAGGTATGTGGCTAGTCTAATGTGCTTACCCCTGTCGGTGAAGACCCCCTTGTCTCGAGCTGCTTTCAGGATTTTCTCTTTCTGTCTGAAATTGCAAACGTCACTAGTATATGTTAGGGTGTTCCTCTATTCTTATGGATTTGGGGAAGAGTCCTCTCTACCTCTTGGACTTGAATGCCTGTTTCCCTCCCAGATTAGGGAAGTTCTCAGCTACGATCCACACAGATAGATCTTCTGTCCCTCTGTGTCTTCTCCCTCAGGGCCAGAAGTAATTCCAATATTGTTTCCTTTTGTGGCATCACTGATTTTTCGATTCCTCCACCCATGGTCCATTCGTTGGCTTTCTCTCTTTTCCTCAGCTTCCTTCCTTTCCATCAGCTTGTCTTTGGTGTCACTGACTCTGTCTTCTGCCTCATTGACCCTAGCCGTTAGAGCATCCACATCCAATGTAGACTGCATCTCAGTTAGAGCCTTTTGAATGTGGGCCTGATTCGATTTCATTTCTGCACTATGAGAGTCTCTCGTGTCATTTATCCTTTTTTCAAGCCCAGCTAGCAACTTTGTAATTGTCATCCTGAGTTCCAGCTCTGACATCTTACTTAAAACCGTATGCATTAGATCAGTGGCAGAGAGTGTTACCCCTGGCTCTTTCTTTTGCTGTGAATCCCTCCCTCTAGTCACTTTTCCCAGAGAAGAATGGATGGGGGAGAGAGAGATTGGGATCTCACAGGGTGGACAAAACAGGGTGATCCACTTGGTCCCGATTGTCTTTTGGTCTGTGTGTTGGAAGTCACTAAATCCCAAAATTGTAAAGAAAGCCAAACTCATATATATATAGCGAAAGGAATCCAAAAATGAGGACTATAGGAGCGCCTGGGTGGCACAGCGGTTAAGCGTCTGCCTTCGGCTCAGGGCGTGATCCCGGCAATCTGGGATCGAGCCCCACATCAGGCTCTTCTGCTATGAGCCTGCTTCTTCCTCTCCCACTCCCCCTGCTTGTGTTCCCTCTCTCGCTGCCTGTCTCTATCTCTGTCGAATAAATAAATAAAATCTATAAAAAAATAAGACTCTCTTTAAAAAAAAAACCAAGAAAACAAAAATGAAGAATATATGTATAAAATGTCAATGTAAAAAATGACAGTTCAGAAAAGATTGAAAAATGAAGAGTTGCTAAAATTAAAAAAAAAGTAGTTGGAAAGGGAAAAAAAGAGGGAAAAAAAATAAATGGAAAATTTTGAATGGAGAGAGAAATGAATCATGAGAAAAAGCCTCAAGCTCTAGGTGCTATTTTCCCCTAGCGCTGGAGTTTGGCCATCCTCTTTGGTCTGTAAACTTGCTGTTCACTTGTTCTTTCACCTCGTTTTCGGGGGGCGGGGGCCTAGTGCGCTGATTCTCAGGTGTTTTTGCCTGGACGGGGATGCACTGCCCCTTGCCAGGGGGCCCGGTGGGGCTCAGGGTCAGCTGGTTGCCCTGTGTGCCTTGTGTTCCCAGAGGGCTTTCCCTGCCTCTTGAAAGGGTGAGAATAAAAACGGCCGCCCTCATCTGTAGGCGCAGAGGTGTGATGCTGTTGTGCACCAAGTTCTGTAGACTTCTGCGGTGCTCCCCACACCAAAGCTCCTTGGGGAAGGCGGAGGGTCACAGCGTTTCTGTCCTTTGCAGGGCTCCCAGGTGGAGAGCTTCCGATCAAGTGGACTCCCCGTCAACCGACTTTGTGCAAGGAGAGGGATCTCTCCCTTCTCCTCACTTGTGTCTGAAGCAGGAAGCGTAGGCACCGCTCTCACAACAACTGAACTGCAGGGTTATCAAGAATTGGGGCTGGCAGGGGCAGGGGGTCACTGCTGGAGGAGCCTGAGGGGTGTGGAGGGGCTATGCCCAGTGCCAAAGCTGCCGGTTGAGGCTCTGTCCATCCTGCAGCTTCCATGAGCACCCAGTGTGCTTTGGAAATGAGGAGGTTGTGGAATACAGGTGAGGTTCAGTGGGGGTGGAATCTGGAGCCGACGACCAGGAAAGAATTCTTGAGACGTCTTTGGTGCAAAATTGGTGGTTTATGACAGGACCCATGGCAGAAAGAGATGCTGCCCTGGCTTGTGAGGGGTGGCTGATGGTAGACTATGGGGTTGGGAGAAGGTAAGGAAAAAGGGAGGTTGAGATAATACTTGCATATGTGAAAGAAGACTCACAAGGTACAGAGGCCTTGCCATTGTCTAGGGAAGGTGGTTTTGCCCCCTAGCAAGGCATGAACATTAAGACGGTTGGGAACTTCCTGGAGGCTGCAGAGTATAAGGACATTTCATTGTATCTACTTTCCCTTCAGGAAGCTAAGTTATTGATAGAAATGCTTGGTTCTTGTAAACTGCTAAGACATTGGGAAACTGAGGGAGACTTAAGTCTTGCAGGATTGTGGTGTCTATAGGTTAACTATTTCTTTGCCCTTTAGGGCAGCCAGGAGTGCCTGAGGAATGTCACGTACACCCCATGGTGGGGGTGTGTGTGGGGTGTCAATTCCGGCTTTGTCCTCAGCTAGCCTTCTCTTCCCTCCTCAGTAAAGGTCCCCCCTGTTCACAGAGGTTCAAGCAGTTCTTGCTGTTGCCACCTAGTGGACATATGGATGAACACATTCAGGTCATGTCTGTGACTCACTGACCTGAGCTGCCATGAGAGCTTGGTTCCTTCCTGGGAGGACAAGGCCCAAAAAGGATGGACCCGGAGCAAGCAGACAAGTGTGGCCCGGCCGACGCCCCTCTGCTGGCCTGGAAGCAGGACCCGGTTGCTCTACTTAGAAGCTGAGTTCTAGAGCAGGAGGGGCTGGAGTGGCTGGGGTGTGTCCCGGGATGGGGTCTGGATGAGGGGTGTTCCAGGACGGGTGTGTGTGTGTGTGTGTGTGTGTGTGTGTGTGTGTGTGTGTGTGTGTGGTGGGGCAGGGATGCTTGTGGAGGGAGGATCCATGAGGGCGGTATGGACAGGCTCTTCCCTGCTCCACGGGTCCCGCCCAGGTAGCCTGATGGCCTCACTGTGGGCTTGTCTTCCTCATGATTTCAGGGTTCATCTCTAGTCTCCGGGGACCCTCCTTTCCCGAGCAAGGCTCCACGGAAAGAAAGAGAGTATAGATAGAGGACCCTGCAGCCAATACTCCCACAATGGGACTAAAGTGTGTTCCAGAAATTGTGCTTTTAGGAAACAGTCCTAAAGCAAAAGAGATTTTAGGGCACATTGTACTCTTCACTTTAAGGATGAGACTCCAAGAATTGGAGATGTCTCAATTGTTCGGCAGGTGGTGCTGCTGAGTAAATGATGTGTAGCCCCTGAGAATGCAGAAGGGGACAGGAGTAGCAGTGCCTGTCCCCTGTGGGGACCTCAGGCCGCACAAGAGCCCAGCTGTGGAACCCTCCCTGCCCCACCCTATCCCACACACAGGCAAACCCCCTCCCCCCACACACTCACCCATACACTCCAAGGGAAAGGACTGGAAGAGGGCCGCCATGTGTTATGGGCTATCGTGATAGAAGGTAGAAGGAATGTGGCTTCCTTTCTTCATATTTACATCACTATTTTACTAACAAAACGTAATCTGGCTAAAACCTTAGAGAACTTTTTAATTACCTGATATGTTTGTAATAAAGCGGAAGATTTAATATGCAGTCTTAATATTTTTCTAATATGCCCATTAGAATCATTGAAACCTGGCCTATCCAGGAAAATGAAAGATTTTGAAGGTGTCTCATGAACCCAGATATTTCTGGCTCTTGGGTCACACTTACAAAAGGGAAGCCTATCCCAGATCATGAAAACATTTCATTTTGGGGCTTCACATGCGCACTATTGTATCAGGACTATTCCTTTGTAGTAAAATGGGTTTTTTTGTTTGTTTGTTTCTGTTTTTGGTTTTGTTTGTTTTTTAAGAGAAAAAAACTGAAAAAAAATATGAATCACTCATAGGTTACGTAGCTAGATACAAAAAGGGCACACCGTCTGATCCCACACACATGAAAACCCAGAAGAAGCAACTCACAGAGGCGGAGAGGGCAGCCGTGGCTGCAGGGACTGGGCTGAGGGAATGAACAGTATCTGACGAGTGGCACGGGAGTCTCTGGGAGGGAAATACTGTAGAAGGACAAGGCTGTGAAACACTCTGTACCTAATGACACCTGGAAGTACAATGTAAAAGGATCAGAGTAAAATTCCATGAAAACTCAATTTATCCTTTATTTATAGACCAGAATACATTAAGCTATGAAATAGGTGCATGAACAACGCAAAAATTAGAAACACTGGAAGGACAGGGGAGGGGAAGCCATCCTTTGGGGATTCAGCGAGCAGGAACTGCTGCTCCGGGGCCGAGGCCGGTTGCTCCACTGAGAGAGGTGGTTGCTGGAGCCTGCTCGGGCTCCTGGCTTTCCAAAGGTGCAGGTGACTCTTCTAGCTCCTGACAGAGAGTCAGAGCTGTGAGTATATCCTCCGCTGGCTCTGACATGGCATGTGGCCTAAGGGGCTCTTCAGGGACCTCCATAGCTAGGACTGGAGCCTGCTTTGGCTCTGGGGCTGCCAAGGGCACAGGTGGCTCTTGGAGCTTCTGACAGGGACTTAGAGCTGTGAGTCTGTCCTGCGCCGACTCCGACAGGGCAGGTGGCATCAGGGGCCCTTCAGGGACCTCTCTAGCTAGTGCTGGGGCCTGCTCTGGCTCCTGGCTTTCCAAAGGCGCAGGTGACTCTTGCACATCCTCACGGTGGATCAGAGCTCTGACCACCAGCTGCACTGGGCCCGACACGGCAGGTGACGTCCCTGCTCTTTTGAGTTGCTGAGCTCCAGCAGCAGTGATGGGGTTTTCCAGCTCAGGCTCTGAAGCTGCAGCAGGCAGCACAGTGGGAGCTGGGACTAGCTTTCGGCACGGTTCCGGATCTCGCTCTGGGGCCGCTGCTGTGGCTCCAAGAAGAGAAAGTGTGGTCATCATGATTGTCTTTCCATGTCCCTTCCAAATGAAGGCAACTTTGCCCACCACTCAATATTGTCTGAGTCTAAGAACCCGTCCCTGGGTGGTCTCCCCATATTGTAGCCCATGGGGACAGTGATCTGAGACCACTCCTTGCTCCCAGCCACACTGCAGTCTGCGGAGGCTTGCTCTGTGTGGCCCATTCTCTCCCCTCCACAGGCCTCCATCAGTCACCCCCAGTCCTCCTCACCCCCAGCCTCTGGCCCAGCGGGCTCGAGATGTCGCAGCCGAGAGAGGAGGAGCCAGGCACGTTGCTCCAGGTCTGAGCCTGGCACATTGAGCCTTGCGTACGCCAGTAGTGTCTTTAGGCAGGGAAATTCTGGGGGCTGGAAGAAATCTTCAGGGTAGTGGCCCAGCCAGGTGCCCAGGATGGAGGAGATGGCCCTGGGGACAGACAGGTGGGCAGAGGAGTCAGAGGACGGGGCACCTCCCACACGGATGCCCCAGGGAACCCCTGTGGGAACCTGGGCCCCTGGGTCCCCGGCTCCTGGCTGTCAGAGCCCATTCCTACTCCATGTCCACCTGTGATGTGGCAGTCCTGCCTGAGGCAGACCTGGTCACTGAGGAGGGGCTGGCCCAAAGCCTCTGTGAGTGGGAGCCCTTGACCCCTGGTGTGACCATTTCTGTCCTCGTCGTGGAAACTGGACGCCCTGCTCAGTCTCCCCGCCCACTTGCCGCGTGACTTCCACTGCACGTGGGCAGGGAGGGGTGGCGTGTCTGGCGTGGTCATTGCCCTCAGTGCACACTAGTGCTCTGTGACTATCCAACCAAGGAGGGAACAAAGGGACTCTGTCCCATCCCTGGCCTTCCCAGGACCCTCCCGATACCTCCCACTTCCCCTCCCGTGCCTACGTGCTGCCTCGTTCAGTAGGTGCCAGGAGAGGGTGTCCTTCCGTGGACACTAATCTCCCACTGGGTGGGGGACGTCCAGTCCCCGAGCCCTCCCTGGGTCTCCTCTGAGTACCTGCTGAGCACCCAGTGTCGACGTTCCACGAGATTTGTGGAAGCCATGCCCTTTGTTCTGGGTCCCAGGATTGGGGTAGAGACAGGGCTGGGAGGCGGCGGTGATGGGGAATGACACTGTTAGGGGCTGAGGCTGCCCTCCAGCCCCCTCTGCTCTCCCACAGTGCCCACACCCCACCCAGGGCTCTCCAGGATCCCTTTCCTCTTCTGCAGAAGAAGCCCTGAGACCTGGACCCTCCAACAGGAATTGCAGATGTGTGGGATGAGGGTCCAGCAGCCCCCAGACCACAGTCCCCTCGCTGCCCTCTCAAAGAAGGAAGGGCCCTGTGCATTAGCCAAAGCTCACTCACATGCCCCGCTGCTCCTGGACTCCGCCGATCTCGTCCCAGGAAGAGAGGACGCATCCGTAGCTAGAGGAGGCCGGAGGGGTGGTGGGGGGATCGCATGAAATGTCCTGTGAACCCTCCCTCTCATCATATCTAGTGTCACTGTCTGACTGCCGACTAGAATGGAGCCCTGGGGTGCTCCCGGGTGCTGTCTGCTGTGTGCGTGGGATCACAGTCAGCGCCCAGGGAAGCGTCTGCAGGTCTGCACCTAGAAGGGCATCCATCCTTTATGCTCGATGAATGGCAGGGCCCCCACCAGCCCCATCCCAGAGAGCTGAGTGGGCCTGGGGCCCCCTGCTCATCCCCAGGCATGCCTGCTCTGGTCTCACCCAGGACACAGAGCCCAGATGGAGTGTCCGATGTCCTTTTCCAAGGGGAAAAGAGCTCAGCTCAAGACCGTGGTGATGGTGAGGGCTGAGGCAGAGGCTTCTTCATGGGGAGCGGGACGATGGTCCACGAGCACGATCACAGCCCCTGTAGCGGACCTTTCCACAGGGCCAGGCACCCAGGTGTCCTTAGCCTACAGGACCCCACTGAGTCCCTGTAATAACTCTGCCCCAGTCCGAGGAGCCAACTGAGGCTCCGGGAAGTTGGGTGGCATTCCCCAGACTCCCAAGCACGAGGTGGGCAAATCCCACTGGGCTGTGGAGGGGCAGGGTGCTCACCTTGTCAACAGCTGGTCCAGCACCTCCTGGGTGGTAGCAAAAGCTCTGTATGTGGCCAGGAACGTGGAGACGTAGCTGAGGTCTCTGGCTAGGAAGGCGGGCAGCAGGTGTTCTACTCGCTTCTTCAGCAGCTCTGCCCGTTGGGGCCACACCACGCAGGTCCCATTGCTCTTCCCGGTTGAGGCCTTTCTAGCCTGAGGTGGGACAGGGGAGACAATGCGGTCTTCACTGCAGTCACCAGGAGGGTTGGGGGTTGGAGCCCAGAGCAAACCCCCCAGGCTCTCGGTGACGTAGGCAAAGAGGTGGGACAGGAGGGCCCACAGTAGACAAAAGGAACAAGGTGCCTGGCTGGTTCCGTGGGTTCGGGGTCCGCCTCTTGGTTTCGGCTGAGGTCATGATGCGCGCGTCCTGAGATCGAGTCCATCCTCAGGCCGATTCGCACTTAGGGCGGGGTCTGCTTGAGGATCCTGTCTCTGCCTCTGTGTCTCCCACCCCCGTCTCTGTCTCTGTCTCTATCTCTCTCTGTGTCTCAAAAAAAATACCTCATGCAATCCTTTTAGGGAAAAGGGAGAATGGCAACAATAGGAGGATGTGAGGTGGGGGGTGTGTGAATGGACGTTGGTATCTCAGGTCAGATCGTTAGCTGAGTATTGACAGCCTCTCCCTGCACTAAGGGCATCGTCCCTGTGATTTCTGACGATGTATCCCACGCTTGAGAACACAGAGACTGTTTCATGGGTGGGGGTGCTCAGCATTTTAGGGTACGTAGGATGTTCCGTGCAGCACTGTGAGTTGGCAACAGAAGGGAATCACATGAACGTCCTGCATCTGTGAAGGGCTCAATGGCTGCGGTAACTGATGGGCCTTCTGGAATGTTGTGCAGCACAAGGAGGCGCCTGCTCCGGACCCTGGAGGGGCCCCAGGGATGTGCTCCTTTACAACCAAAGGGCAGAGCAATAGGCATAGTACCGTGAGCCCCATGCCCCTTTGGGGAAAAGTCTCCCAACTCACCAGGATCTCGAGCAAGGGATGAGAGGTGGTTTAAGGTCACTTTTCTGATATTCGTACAGATATGTGGATAGGGACTGTGCATCGGGCCAAGGCCGTGGCAGGGCCCTGAGGGCTGGTTTGGGGAGGGGATGGGGATCCGGGTTCACATGGGAGCAGGAGTCTAGGACGGAGCCCCGAGGAGCCCAGAGGCTGGTTTCTGGGATCTGGGTCCCTTTGTGCCGCATCGGTGCCCTGGGTGCTGGGTCCCTCCGGCACCTCCACTCACCCTGAGCCAGCGCTGGACTTTGTTGGCAGTAGGGGACTCCTTCCTGTCCTTCAAGGAGGTGGGGCAGGGGATCCCATCGTTCAGCTCCTGCCCCGTCTCCTGTGTGGAGCTCTGTAAAGACAGTGCCCGGCAGCCAGGCGGGAGGCCTCACAGGTCTGTCTGGCTGCCTTGGCTGGTCCTCAGCCCCAGGGGACTCCCTTCCAGACACACCACACCCCAGGATGCACGCAGCTCCACCATGGAGAGAAAAGTGACACAGCTCGAGGGCCTTGGATTCACTCTGGCCCTGGTGAGAGGCACCTCGGGAATCCTCTTTCCACCCTGCCCCCCCCACCCCCCCGTGGCATCGGTGTGAACGTGAAGGCATCACCAGGGTATCCACTGCCGTGCAACCTCCTCCAGCCCAGGGCGGGACCTCCCCCACATACCCCTCTTTCCCTGAAACTGGGGGAATGGGGCTGCCCAGGGATGGCTCGGAGAGGTGGCCTGGCCTGGCCTAGGTCGCTCGGTATTACCTTCCGGCACCTCCTCGGAAAGGCCCTGAGGTGTCGGGGGCGCGGGTTGAGCCAGTGTCTGCAGCATGTGAAACGTCCCTCACCCCGGGGATTCTGGAAGCCAGAGCCCCGGAAAATGGGCACGCAGCAAGAGAACATCTTTCACTATCGAATGTCTCCGGCCAAGTGAGCCTGATACGGGACCGCACTAGAATGTGGGTGCCTGGTGACCGGGGTTCCGAGTTCCGTTGGGGTCGGTTATCAGGGAAGTGACTTCACTTCCTGGGATCCCCTCCCTGAGTCCACACCTGGACTAGCACCTGCACAGACAGTGCTCTGGGCTGCCGACTGCTCATCCCCTTTCTGCATGCCATGCCAAATGTGTACCCAGTGACACCAACACAACCCTCTCCACAGGCCCCAGGGAAGGTCTGGGTACAGCCAGGGCCCCAGCTTGGAAACACCCCTGGGCTCTGATGCAACTCTCCATCTTCCCTGTTTTGGACCCCGGAGAAGCCGTTGTGCCTGTCAGGGATGGTCTGTGTCTTGCCTGTGCGATAGGGATTATTCCAGCGTGTACGTCTTGCAGAAGTCCACAGGCATAGGTGGGATACCATCTAAGAAATTGGGGGAGTGGTGTCGCACGTAGGGAATACCTGCCACCACATTTTCTTCCTTTCTCACCTTCTCTGAGTCTGTAGCTCCTCCGATCCCACCCACGGTCCCTAGCGTTGTGTGTGTGTCTGTGCACATGTGTGTGCCCCAGTACTCCTATTGTGCAGGCCCAGTCCCACCTAGGGGTGGATGGGAAATAGCTTTCCCAGGTCTTAGGCTTTCTAATTTCCAAGGCAAACCCTGCAGAAGCTATTGGAGCCTTGGCTTAGAGGGGCTGAGCCCACCCTTACCCCTAGACGCTGCCAGTCGTGTGTCACGAGCCATCCCTCCTTTCCTCTGGGTGTCATATGGGCAGGGGTGCCGTCAGTGGGTTGCCCTGGCCTGGGCTCCTCCTCAGACAGGTACGTGCTGGGATGCCTCCTGCCTGGGATGTCGATGCTTCTTCCCACCCCCATACCATCTCCAGGTCTACAGCCAGTTCCAGAACACCACCTCTTCCCGAGCTCCCAGTGAGTAGCTAGGTTCAGCCATGGCCCCACCTTTGAGGACACTCGGAGAGCTGGGTTCAGGCCTGGTTCTGCCTTCTTACCAGTCTGTGATTCTGGGCAAGGCACGGACCCTGCTAGGGTCTTCCCCTTGTTGCAGAGGCCGTCTCTTACGTAACTGACTTTATTTTAGTTGAAAGATTTTCTGTGTTGGTTTGAGAGACAGAGTGTGGGGGGTGGGGAGGATAGAGGGAGAGGGGAGACAGAATCTCAAGCCGACTCTGTGCTGAGTGTGATGCCCAATGCTGGTCTTGATCGCAAGACCCTGAATTCGTGACCTGAGTCCAGATCACGAGTCAGAAGCTTAAGCAACTGAGCCACCCAGGCGCCCTGGCAAAAGAACACTTTCGATATATTTCCAGGCAATGCAGGGAAGTGACTAGTGCAAGAGGGAAGACAAACATGGGGGACTCTGCATTTCCCTCACTTAACTGCCTAAAGAGATTTAGTTTCTAGTCTATGGGTCAGGGATGAAGAATACAGGCGAAGCTCAGCCATTTCCATGAGTTGGAGACAGCAAGATGGAAATTTGGAGAAGTCGATATGGCTGTGGTTTACAGTACAGAATACTGAGGAGAGCTGCACAGAGAAAGAGGACCTCAGAAAGCCATCTAGGATCACTTTTGAGGTTTCATAGAATTCCTCAATAGGGCACCTGTGTGAGGAACGTATGTGGTGTGGGGAAAATAATAGCCCAGGGGAAGCAGAGAGGAAAATGTCACTAGCCTTCACACACAACCAGGAAAAGTCTGTGCTACCAGCAGCAGGCAGAGTGGAAAACCTCGTAATTCGTGGGACATTGCAAAGAGAGCTCAGAATACCAACAGAACAATAGCAAAATATATTGAAGACTACTGTGATACCCCCTAACAGACCTTTGGAAAGCTAGTCTGGAAGGATAAAATAGTTCTCCAGGAACCTCACCATCAGAACAATCCTCAAGAGTATGTGTAGAAATATAAGCAATAGTTAATATCTAACAATTAAAATTCACAATACCTGCCTTCCAACCAAAGATTACCAGGATGCAAAGAAGGAGAAAAGTTCACCTCGTACTGAGGAGAAAGATTAAACAATAGAAACCTACCCAGAAATGAAAACGAGGATGGAAGTATTGCACATGCACTTGCAAACAACTGTTAGAAAGAGGTTTTATATACGTAAGAATGTACACAAAGGATGAAGTGAAACAGAGATATAGAAAATATGAAAACAAGGAAAACCCAACTTCTGGAGCTGAAGAGTAGCACGTCTAAGATGAAAAATGTAGTAGATGGGCTTTCTTTCACGTTAGACACTACATAGCAAAAAGAGAGAGAGAGAGAGACAGAGAGAGAACTTGAATGCATGATCATAGCAGTTGTCCAGAATAAAGCAGAGAAAAGGAAGGGTGCAAACCACGCCGTGCACACAAACACTAGAGTAGGTGTGAGCTTTGTAGCAATTTCAAGTGGCCTGGTAGATAAGAAATTGGCTGAGGTACAGAAAAAAAAAATGTTTGAAGAAGTAATGTCTGATTATTATCTGAATTGCATGAACCCTCTACACCCATAGATTCAAGAATTCAGGAATCCAGCCAACAAAACCCCCAAACATAAGGATCATGGAAAAAAAACCCTCCTTATCAACCTACATCCTAATAAAATTGCTTAAGACCAATGCTAAAGAAAAAAATCTAAAAAGCAGATGGAGATGAGTCCATTGCATTACCTGTCACGTCCCTAATTGTGTAGATGGTCTCTGTTTCTTTCTGGTCTGTGTTACTCTTGGAGTCTCTCTTCCCTTACAGGATCCCCCTTCCTATTTCTTGCAGGGTGGTTTAGCGGCCAAATCCTTTGAGTTTCTTTCTGTCCTGGAAGCTCTTTATCTCTGCTCCTATTCGGAATGACTCCTTGCTGGATAAAGTATTCTTGGCTGCATGTTTTTCTCATTTAGTACCCTGACTCGATCACGCCAGCCCTTTCTGGTGTGCCAGGTCTCTGTGGATAGGTATGTGGCTAGTCTAATGTGCTTACCCCTGTCGGTGAAGACCCCCTTGTCTCGAGCTGCTTTCAGGATTTTCTCTTTCTGTCTGAAATTGCAAACGTCACTAGTATATGTTAGGGTGTTCCTCTATTCTTATGGATTTGGGGAAGAGTCCTCTCTACCTCTTGGACTTGAATGCCTGTTTCCCTCCCAGATTAGGGAAGTTCTCAGCTACGATCCACACAGATAGATCTTCTGTCCCTCTGTGTCTTCTCCCTCAGGGCCAGAAGTAATTCCAATATTGTTTCCTTTTGTGGCATCACTGATTTTTCGATTCCTCCACCCATGGTCCATTCGTTGGCTTTCTCTCTTTTCCTCAGCTTCCTTCCTTTCCATCAGCTTGTCTTTGGTGTCACTGACTCTGTCTTCTGCCTCATTGACCCTAGCCGTTAGAGCATCCACATCCAATGTAGACTGCATCTCAGTTAGAGCCTTTTGAATGTGGGCCTGATTCGATTTCATTTCTGCACTATGAGAGTCTCTCGTGTCATTTATCCTTTTTTCAAGCCCAGCTAGCAACTTTGTAATTGTCATCCTGAGTTCCAGCTCTGACATGTTACTTAAAACCGTATGCATTAGATCAGTGGCAGAGAGTGTTACCCCTGGCTCTTTCTTTTGCTGTGAATCCCTCCCTCTAGTCACTTTTCCCAGAGAAGAATGGATGGGGGAGAGAGAGATTGGGATCTCACAGGGTGGACAAAACAGGGTGATCCACTTGGTCCCGATTGTCTTTTGGTCTGTGTGTTGGAAGTCACTAAATCCCAAAATTGTAAAGAAAGCCAAACTCATATATATATAGCGAAAGGAATCCAAAAATGAGGACTATAGGAGCGCCTGGGTGGCACAGCGGTTAAGCGTCTGCCTTCGGCTCAGGGCGTGATCCCGGCAATCTGGGATCGAGCCCCACATCAGGCTCTTCTGCTATGAGCCTGCTTCTTCCTCTCCCACTCCCCCTGCTTGTGTTCCCTCTCTCGCTGCCTGTCTCTATCTCTGTCGAATAAATAAATAAAATCTATAAAAAAATAAGACTCTCTTTAAAAAAAAAACCAAGAAAACAAAAATGAAGAATATATGTGTAAAATGTCAATGTAAAAAATGACAGTTCAGAAAAGATTGAAAAATGAAGAGTTGCTAAAATTAAAAAAAAAGTAGTTGGAAAGGGAAAAAAAGAGGGAAAAAAAATAAATGGAAAATTTTGAATGGAGAGAGAAATGAATCATGAGAAAAAGCCTCAAGCTCTAGGTGCTATTTTCCCCTAGCGCTGGAGTTTGGCCATCCTCTTTGGTCTGTAAACTTGCTGTTCACTTGTTCTTTCACCTCGTTTTCGGGGGGCGGGGGCCTAGTGCGCTGATTCTCAGGTGTTTTTGCCTGGACGGGGATGCACTGCCCCTTGCCAGGGGGCCCGGTGGGGCTCAGGGTCAGCTGGTTGCCCTGTGTGCCTTGTGTTCCCAGAGGGCTTTCCCTGCCTCTTGAAAGGGTGAGAATAAAAACGGCCGCCCTCATCTGTAGGCGCAGAGGTGTGATGCTGTTGTGCACCAAGTTCTGTAGACTTCTGCGGTGCTCCCCACACCAAAGCTCCTTGGGGAAGGCGGAGGGTCACAGCGTTTCTGTCCTTTGCAGGGCTCCCAGGTGGAGAGCTTCCGATCAAGTGGACTCCCCGTCAACCGACTTTGTGCAAGGAGAGGGATCTCTCCCTTCTCCTCACTTGTGTCTGAAGCAGGAAGCGTAGGCACCGCTCTCACAACAACTGAACTGCAGGGTTATCAAGAATTGGGGCTGGCAGGGGCAGGGGGTCACTGCTGGAGGAGCCTGAGGGGTGTGGAGGGGCTATGCCCAGTGCCAAAGCTGCCGGTTGAGGCTCTGTCCATCCTGCAGCTTCCATGAGCACCCAGTGTGCTTTGGAAATGAGGAGGTTGTGGAATACAGGTGAGGTTCAGTGGGGGTGGAATCTGGAGCCGACGACCAGGAAAGAATTCTTGAGACGTCTTTGGTGCAAAATTGGTGGTTTATGACAGGACCCATGGCAGAAAGAGATGCTGCCCTGGCTTGTGAGGGGTGGCTGATGGTAGACTATGGGGTTGGGAGAAGGTAAGGAAAAAGGGAGGTTGAGATAATACTTGCATATGTGAAAGAAGACTCACAAGGTACAGAGGCCTTGCCATTGTCTAGGGAAGGTGGTTTTGCCCCCTAGCAAGGCATGAACATTAAGACGGTTGGGAACTTCCTGGAGGCTGCAGAGTATAAGGACATTTCATTGTATCTACTTTCCCTTCAGGAAGCTAAGTTATTGATAGAAATGCTTGGTTCTTGTAAACTGCTAAGACATTGGGAAACTGAGGGAGACTTAAGTCTTGCAGGATTGTGGTGTCTATAGGTTAACTATTTCTTTGCCCTTTAGGGCAGCCAGGAGTGCCTGAGGAATGTCACGTACACCCCATGGTGGGGGTGTGTGTGGGGTGTCAATTCCGGCTTTGTCCTCAGCTAGCCTTCTCTTCCCTCCTCAGTAAAGGTCCCCCCTGTTCACAGAGGTTCAAGCAGTTCTTGCTGTTGCCACCTAGTGGACATATGGATGAACACATTCAGGTCATGTCTGTGACTCACTGACCTGAGCTGCCATGAGAGCTTGGTTCCTTCCTGGGAGGACAAGGCCCAAAAAGGATGGACCCGGAGCAAGCAGACAAGTGTGGCCCGGCCGACGCCCCTCTGCTGGCCTGGAAGCAGGACCCGGTTGCTCTACTTAGAAGCTGAGTTCTAGAGCAGGAGGGGCTGGAGTGGCTGGGGTGTGTCCCGGGATGGGGTCTGGATGAGGGGTGTTCCAGGACGGTGTGTGTGTGTGTGTGTGTGTGTGTGTGTGTGTGTGTGTGTGTGTGTGTGGTGGGGCAGGGATGCTTGTGGAGGGAGGATCCATGAGGGCGGTATGGACAGGCTCTTCCCTGCTCCACGGGTCCCGCCCAGGTAGCCTGATGGCCTCACTGTGGGCTTGTCTTCCTCATGATTTCAGGGTTCATCTCTAGTCTCCGGGGACCCTCCTTTCCCGAGCAAGGCTCCACGGAAAGAAAGAGAGTATAGATAGAGGACCCTGCAGCCAATACTCCCACAATGGGACTAAAGTGTGTTCCAGAAATTGTGCTTTTAGGAAACAGTCCTAAAGCAAAAGAGATTTTAGGGCACATTGTACTCTTCACTTTAAGGATGAGACTCCAAGAATTGGAGATGTCTCAATTGTTCGGCAGGTGGTGCTGCTGAGTAAATGATGTGTAGCCCCTGAGAATGCAGAAGGGGACAGGAGTAGCAGTGCCTGTCCCCTGTGGGGACCTCAGGCCGCACAAGAGCCCAGCTGTGGAACCCTCCCTGCCCCACCCTATCCCACACACAGGCAAACCCCCTCCCCCCACACACTCACCCATACACTCCAAGGGAAAGGACTGGAAGAGGGCCGCCATGTGTTATGGGCTATCGTGATAGAAGGTAGAAGGAATGTGGCTTCCTTTCTTCATATTTACATCACTATTTTACTAACAAAACGTAATCTGGCTAAAACCTTAGAGAACTTTTTAATTACCTGATATGTTTGTAATAAAGCGGAAGATTTAATATGCAGTCTTAATATTTTTCTAATATGCCCATTAGAATCATTGAAACCTGGCCTATCCAGGAAAATGAAAGATTTTGAAGGTGTCTCATGAACCCAGATATTTCTGGCTCTTGGGTCACACTTACAAAAGGGAAGCCTATCCCAGATCATGAAAACATTTCATTTTGGGGCTTCACATGCGCACTATTGTATCAGGACTATTCCTTTGTAGTAAAATGGGTTTTTTTGTTTGTTTGTTTCTGTTTTTGGTTTTGTTTGTTTTTTAAGAGAAAAAAACTGAAAAAAAATATGAATCACTCATAGGTTACGTAGCTAGATACAAAAAGGGCACACCGTCTGATCCCACACACATGAAAACCCAGAAGAAGCAACTCACAGAGGCGGAGAGGGCAGCCGTGGCTGCAGGGACTGGGCTGAGGGAATGAACAGTATCTGACGAGTGGCACGGGAGTCTCTGGGAGGGAAATACTGTAGAAGGACAAGGCTGTGAAACACTCTGTACCTAATGACACCTGGAAGTACAATGTAAAAGGATCAGAGTAAAATTCCATGAAAACTCAATTTATCCTTTATTTATAGACCAGAATACATTAAGCTATGAAATAGGTGCATGAACAACGCAAAAATTAGAAACACTGGAAGGACAGGGGAGGGGAAGCCATCCTTTGGGGATTCAGCGAGCAGGAACTGCTGCTCCGGGGCCGAGGCCGGTTGCTCCACTGAGAGAGGTGGTTGCTGGAGCCTGCTCGGGCTCCTGGCTTTCCAAAGGTGCAGGTGACTCTTCTAGCTCCTGACAGAGAGTCAGAGCTGTGAGTATATCCTCCGCTGGCTCTGACATGGCATGTGGCCTAAGGGGCTCTTCAGGGACCTCCATAGCTAGGACTGGAGCCTGCTTTGGCTCTGGGGCTGCCAAGGGCACAGGTGGCTCTTGGAGCTTCTGACAGGGACTTAGAGCTGTGAGTCTGTCCTGCGCCGACTCCGACAGGGCAGGTGGCATCAGGGGCCCTTCAGGGACCTCTCTAGCTAGTGCTGGGGCCTGCTCTGGCTCCTGGCTTTCCAAAGGCGCAGGTGACTCTTGCACATCCTCACGGTGGATCAGAGCTCTGACCACCAGCTGCACTGGGCCCGACACGGCAGGTGACGTCCCTGCTCTTTTGAGTTGCTGAGCTCCAGCAGCAGTGATGGGGTTTTCCAGCTCAGGCTCTGAAGCTGCAGCAGGCAGCACAGTGGGAGCTGGGACTAGCTTTCGGCACGGTTCCGGATCTCGCTCTGGGGCCGCTGCTGTGGCTCCAAGAAGAGAAAGTGTGGTCATCATGATTGTCTTTCCATGTCCCTTCCAAATGAAGGCAACTTTGCCCACCACTCAATATTGTCTGAGTCTAAGAACCCGTCCCTGGGTGGTCTCCCCATATTGTAGCCCATGGGGACAGTGATCTGAGACCACTCCTTGCTCCCAGCCACACTGCAGTCTGCGGAGGCTTGCTCTGTGTGGCCCATTCTCTCCCCTCCACAGGCCTCCATCAGTCACCCCCAGTCCTCCTCACCCCCAGCCTCTGGCCCAGCGGGCTCGAGATGTCGCAGCCGAGAGAGGAGGAGCCAGGCACGTTGCTCCAGGTCTGAGCCTGGCACATTGAGCCTTGCGTACGCCAGTAGTGTCTTTAGGCAGGGAAATTCTGGGGGCTGGAAGAAATCTTCAGGGTAGTGGCCCAGCCAGGTGCCCAGGATGGAGGAGATGGCCCTGGGGACAGACAGGTGGGCAGAGGAGTCAGAGGACGGGGCACCTCCCACACGGATGCCCCAGGGAACCCCTGTGGGAACCTGGGCCCCTGGGTCCCCGGCTCCTGGCTGTCAGAGCCCATTCCTACTCCATGTCCACCTGTGATGTGGCAGTCCTGCCTGAGGCAGACCTGGTCACTGAGGAGGGGCTGGCCCAAAGCCTCTGTGAGTGGGAGCCCTTGACCCCTGGTGTGACCATTTCTGTCCTCGTCGTGGAAACTGGACGCCCTGCTCAGTCTCCCCGCCCACTTGCCGCGTGACTTCCACTGCACGTGGGCAGGGAGGGGTGGCGTGTCTGGCGTGGTCATTGCCCTCAGTGCACACTAGTGCTCTGTGACTATCCAACCAAGGAGGGAACAAAGGGACTCTGTCCCATCCCTGGCCTTCCCAGGACCCTCCCGATACCTCCCACTTCCCCTCCCGTGCCTACGTGCTGCCTCGTTCAGTAGGTGCCAGGAGAGGGTGTCCTTCCGTGGACACTAATCTCCCACTGGGTGGGGGACGTCCAGTCCCCGAGCCCTCCCTGGGTCTCCTCTGAGTACCTGCTGAGCACCCAGTGTCGACGTTCCACGAGATTTGTGGAAGCCATGCCCTTTGTTCTGGGTCCCAGGATTGGGGTAGAGACAGGGCTGGGAGGCGGCGGTGATGGGGAATGACACTGTTAGGGGCTGAGGCTGCCCTCCAGCCCCCTCTGCTCTCCCACAGTGCCCACACCCCACCCAGGGCTCTCCAGGATCCCTTTCCTCTTCTGCAGAAGAAGCCCTGAGACCTGGACCCTCCAACAGGAATTGCAGATGTGTGGGATGAGGGTCCAGCAGCCCCCAGACCACAGTACCCTCGCTGCCCTCTCAAAGAAGGAAGGGCCCTGTGCATTAGCCAAAGCTCACTCACATGCCCCGCTGCTCCTGGACTCCGCCGATCTCGTCCCAGGAAGAGAGGACGCATCCGTAGCTAGAGGAGGCCGGAGGGGTGGTGGGGGGATCGCATGAAATGTCCTGTGAACCCTCCCTCTCATCATATCTAGTGTCACTGTCTGACTGCCGACTAGAATGGAGCCCTGGGGTGCTCCCGGGTGCTGTCTGCTGTGTGCGTGGGATCACAGTCAGCGCCCAGGGAAGCGTCTGCAGGTCTGCACCTAGAAGGGCATCCATCCTTTATGCTCGATGAATGGCAGGGCCCCCACCAGCCCCATCCCAGAGAGCTGAGTGGGCCTGGGGCCCCCTGCTCATCCCCAGGCATGCCTGCTCTGGTCTCACCCAGGACACAGAGCCCAGATGGAGTGTCCGATGTCCTTTTCCAAGGGGAAAAGAGCTCAGCTCAAGACCGTGGTGATGGTGAGGGCTGAGGCAGAGGCTTCTTCATGGGGAGCGGGACGATGGTCCACGAGCACGATCACAGCCCCTGTAGCGGACCTTTCCACAGGGCCAGGCACCCAGGTGTCCTTAGCCTACAGGACCCCACTGAGTCCCTGTAATAACTCTGCCCCAGTCCGAGGAGCCAACTGAGGCTCCGGGAAGTTGGGTGGCATTCCCCAGACTCCCAAGCACGAGGCGGGCAAATCCCACTGGGCTGTGGAGGGGCAGGGTGCTCACCTTGTCAACAGCTGGTCCAGCACCTCCTGGGTGGTAGCAAAAGCTCTGTATGTGGCCAGGAACGTGGAGACGTAGCTGAGGTCTCTGGCTAGGAAGGCGGGCAGCAGGTGTTCTACTCGCTTCTTCAGCAGCTCTGCCCGTTGGGGCCACACCACGCAGGTCCCATTGCTCTTCCCGGTTGAGGCCTTTCTAGCCTGAGGTGGGACAGGGGAGACAATGCGGTCTTCACTGCAGTCACCAGGAGGGTTGGGGGTTGGAGCCCAGAGCAAACCCCCCAGGCTCTCGGTGACGTAGGCAAAGAGGTGGGACAGGAGGGCCCACAGTAGACAAAAGGAACAAGGTGCCTGGCTGGTTCCGTGGGTTCGGGGTCCGCCTCTTGGTTTCGGCTGAGGTCATGATGCGCGCGTCCTGAGATCGAGTCCATCCTCAGGCCGATTCGCACTTAGGGCGGGGTCTGCTTGAGGATCCTGTCTCTGCCTCTGTGTCTCCCACCCCCGTCTCTGTCTCTGTCTCTATCTCTGTCTGTGTCTCAAAAAAATACCTCATGCAATCCTTTTAGGGAAAAGGGAGAATGGCAACAATAGGAGGATGTGAGGTGGGGGGTGTGTGAATGGACGTTGGTATCTCAGGTCAGATCGTTAGCTGAGTATTGACAGCCTCTCCCTGCACTAAGGGCATCGTCCCTGTGATTTCTGACGATGTATCCCACGCTTGAGAACACAGAGACTGTTTCATGGGTGGGGGTGCTCAGCATTTTAGGGTACGTAGGATGTTCCGTGCAGCACTGTGAGTTGGCAACAGAAGGGAATCACATGAACGTCCTGCATCTGTGAAGGGCTCAATGGCTGCGGTAACTGATGGGCCTTCTGGAATGTTGTGCAGCACAAGGAGGCGCCTGCTCCGGACCCTGGAGGGGCCCCAGGGATGTGCTCCTTTACAACCAAAGGGCAGAGCAATAGGCATAGTACCGTGAGCCCCATGCCCCTTTGGGGAAAAGTCTCCCAACTCACCAGGATCTCGAGCAAGGGATGAGAGGTGGTTTAAGGTCACTTTTCTGATATTCGTACAGATATGTGGATAGGGACTGTGCATCGGGCCAAGGCCGTGGCAGGGCCCTGAGGGCTGGTTTGGGGAGGGGATGGGGATCCGGGTTCACATGGGAGCAGGAGTCTAGGACGGAGCCCCGAGGAGCCCAGAGGCTGGTTTCTGGGATCTGGGTCCCTTTGTGCCGCATCGGTGCCCTGGGTGCTGGGTCCCTCCGGCACCTCCACTCACCCTGAGCCAGCGCTGGACTTTGTTGGCAGTAGGGGACTCCTTCCTGTCCTTCAAGGAGGTGGGGCAGGGGATCCCATCGTTCAGCTCCTGCCCCGTCTCCTGTGTGGAGCTCTGTAAAGACAGTGCCCGGCAGCCAGGCGGGAGGCCTCACAGGTCTGTCTGGCTGCCTTGGCTGGTCCTCAGCCCCAGGGGACTCCCTTCCAGACACACCACACCCCAGGATGCACGCAGCTCCACCATGGAGAGAAAAGTGACACAGCTCGAGGGCCTTGGATTCACTCTGGCCCTGGTGAGAGGCACCTCGGGAATCCTCTTTCCACCCTGCCCCCCCCACCCCCCCGTGGCATCGGTGTGAACGTGAAGGCATCACCAGGGTATCCACTGCCGTGCAACCTCCTCCAGCCCAGGGCGGGACCTCCCCCACATACCCCTCTTTCCCTGAAACTGGGGGAATGGGGCTGCCCAGGGATGGCTCGGAGAGGTGGCCTGGCCTGGCCTAGGTCGCTCGGTATTACCTTCCGGCACCTCCTCGGAAAGGCCCTGAGGTGTCGGGGGCGCGGGTTGAGCCAGTGTCTGCAGCATGTGAAACGTCCCTCACCCCGGGGATTCTGGAAGCCAGAGCCCCGGAAAATGGGCACGCAGCAAGAGAACATCTTTCACTATCGAATGTCTCCGGCCAAGTGAGCCTGATACGGGACCGCACTAGAATGTGGGTGCCTGGTGACCGGGGTTCCGAGTTCCGTTGGGGTCGGTTATCAGGGAAGTGACTTCACTTCCTGGGATCCCCTCCCTGAGTCCACACCTGGACTAGCACCTGCACAGACAGTGCTCTGGGCTGCCGACTGCTCATCCCCTTTCTGCATGCCATGCCAAATGTGTACCCAGTGACACCAACACAACCCTCTCCACAGGCCCCAGGGAAGGTCTGGGTACAGCCAGGGCCCCAGCTTGGAAACACCCCTGGGCTCTGATGCAACTCTCCATCTTCCCTGTTTTGGACCCCGGAGAAGCTGTTGTGCCTGTCAGGGATGGTCTGTGTCTTGCCTGTGCGATAGGGATTATTCCAGCGTGTACGTCTTGCAGAAGTCCACAGGCATAGGTGGGATACCATCTAAGAAATTGGGGGAGTGGTGTCGCACGTAGGGAATACCTGCCACCACATTTTCTTCCTTTCTCACCTTCTCTGAGTCTGTACTCCTCCGATCCCACCCACGGTCCCTAGCGTTGTGTGTGTGTCTGTGCACATGTGTGTGCCCCAGTACTCCTATTGTGCAGGCCCAGTCCCACCTAGGGGTGGATGGGAAATAGCTTTCCCAGGTCTTAGGCTTTCTAATTTCCAAGGCAAACCCTGCAGAAGCTATTGGAGCCTTGGCTTAGAGGGGCTGAGCCCACCCTTACCCCTAGACGCTGCCAGTCGTGTGTCACGAGCCATCCCTCCTTTCCTCTGGGTGGCATATGGGCAGGGGTGCCGTCAGTGGGTTGCCCTGGCCTGGGCTCCTCCTCAGACAGGTACGTGCTGGGATGCCTCCTGCCTGGGATGTCGATGCTTCTTCCCACCCCCATACCATCTCCAGGTCTACAGCCAGTTCCAGAACACCACCTCTTCCCGAGCTCCCAGTGAGTAGCTAGGTTCAGCCATGGCCCCACCTTTGAGGACACTCGGAGAGCTGGGTTCAGGCCTGGTTCTGCCTTCTTACCAGTCTGTGATTCTGGGCAAGGCACGGACCCTGCTAGGGTCTTCCCCTTGTTGCAGAGGCCGTCTCTTACGTAACTGACTTTATTTTAGTTGAAAGATTTTCTGTGTTGGTTTGAGAGACAGAGTGTGGGGGGTGGGGAGGATAGAGGGAGAGGGGAGACAGAATCTCAAGCCGACTCTGTGCTGAGTGTGATGCCCAATGCTGGTCTTGATCGCAAGACCCTGAATTCGTGACCTGAGTCCAGATCACGAGTCAGAAGCTTAAGCAACTGAGCCACCCAGGCGCCCTGGCAAAAGAACACTTTCGATATATTTCCAGGCAATGCAGGGAAGTGACTAGTGCAAGAGGGAAGACAAACATGGGGGACTCTGCATTTCCCTCACTTAACTGCCTAAAGAGATTTAGTTTCTAGTCTATGGGTCAGGGATGAAGAATACAGGCGAAGCTCAGCCATTTCCATGAGTTGGAGACAGCAAGATGGAAATTTGGAGAAGTCGATATGGCTGTGGTTTACAGTACAGAATACTGAGGAGAGCTGCACAGAGAAAGAGGACCTCAGAAAGCCATCTAGGATCACTTTTGAGGTTTCATAGAATTCCTCAATAGGGCACCTGTGTGAGGAACGTATGTGGTGTGGGGAAAATAATAGCCCAGGGGAAGCAGAGAGGAAAATGTCACTAGCCTTCACACACAACCAGGAAAAGTCTGTGCTACCAGCAGCAGGCAGAGTGGAAAACCTCGTAATTCGTGGGACATTGCAAAGAGAGCTCAGAATACCAACAGAACAATAGCAAAATATATTGAAGACTACTGTGATACCCCCTAACAGACCTTTGGAAAGCTAGTCTGGAAGGATAAAATAGTTCTCCAGGAACCTCACCATCAGAACAATCCTCAAGAGTATGTGTAGAAATATAAGCAATAGTTAATATCTAACAATTAAAATTCACAATACCTGCCTTCCAACCAAAGATTACCAGGATGCAAAGAAGGAGAAAAGTTCACCTCGTACTGAGGAGAAAGATTAAACAATAGAAACCTACCCAGAAATGAAAACGAGGATGGAAGTATTGCACATGCACTTGCAAACAACTGTTAGAAAGAGGTTTTATATACGTAAGAATGTACACAAAGGATGAAGTGAAACAGAGATATAGAAAATATGAAAACAAGGAAAACCCAACTTCTGGAGCTGAAGAGTAGCACGTCTAAGATGAAAAATGTAGTAGATGGGCTTTCTTTCACGTTAGACACTACATAGCAAAAAGAGAGAGAGAGAGACAGAGAGAGAACTTGAATGCATGATCATAGCAGTTGTCCAGAATAAAGCAGAGAAAAGGAAGGGTGCAAACCACGCCGTGCACACAAACACTAGAGTAGGTGTGAGCTTTGTAGCAATTTCAAGTGGCCTGGTAGATAAGAAATTGGCTGAGGTACAGAAAAAAAAAATGTTTGAAGAAGTAATGTCTGATTATTATCTGAATTGCATGAACCCTCTACACCCATAGATTCAAGAATTCAGGAATCCAGCCAACAAAACCCCCAAACATAAGGATCATGGAAAAAAACCCCTCCTTATCAACCTACATCCTAATAAAATTGCTTAAGACCAATGCTAAAGAAAAAAATCTAAAAAGCAGATGGAGATGAGTCCATTGCATTACCTGTCACGTCCCTAATTGTGTAGATGGTCTCTGTTTCTTTCTGGTCTGTGTTACTCTTGGAGTCTCTCTTCCCTTACAGGATCCCCCTTCCTATTTCTTGCAGGGTGGTTTAGCGGCCAAATCCTTTGAGTTTCTTTCTGTCCTGGAAGCTCTTTATCTCTGCTCCTATTCGGAATGACTCCTTGCTGGATAAAGTATTCTTGGCTGCATGTTTTTCTCATTTAGTACCCTGACTCGATCACGCCAGCCCTTTCTGGTGTGCCAGGTCTCTGTGGATAGGTATGTGGCTAGTCTAATGTGCTTACCCCTGTCGGTGAAGACCCCCTTGTCTCGAGCTGCTTTCAGGATTTTCTCTTTCTGTCTGAAATTGCAAACGTCACTAGTATATGTTAGGGTGTTCCTCTATTCTTATGGATTTGGGGAAGAGTCCTCTCTACCTCTTGGACTTGAATGCCTGTTTCCCTCCCAGATTAGGGAAGTTCTCAGCTACGATCCACACAGATAGATCTTCTGTCCCTCTGTGTCTTCTCCCTCAGGGCCAGAAGTAATTCCAATATTGTTTCCTTTTGTGGCATCACTGATTTTTCGATTCCTCCACCCATGGTCCATTCGTTGGCTTTCTCTCTTTTCCTCAGCTTCCTTCCTTTCCATCAGCTTGTCTTTGGTGTCACTGACTCTGTCTTCTGCCTCATTGACCCTAGCCGTTAGAGCATCCACATCCAATGTAGACTGCATCTCAGTTAGAGCCTTTTGAATGTGGGCCTGATTCGATTTCATTTCTGCACTATGAGAGTCTCTCGTGTCATTTATCCTTTTTTCAAGCCCAGCTAGCAACTTTGTAATTGTCATCCTGAGTTCCAGCTCTGACATCTTACTTAAAACCGTATGCATTAGATCAGTGGCAGAGAGTGTTACCCCTGGCTCTTTCTTTTGCTGTGAATCCCTCCCTCTAGTCACTTTTCCCAGAGAAGAATGGATGGGGGAGAGAGAGATTGGGATCTCACAGGGTGGACAAAACAGGGTGATCCACTTGGTCCCGATTGTCTTTTGGTCTGTGTGTTGGAAGTCACTAAATCCCAAAATTGTAAAGAAAGCCAAACTCATATATATATAGCGAAAGGAATCCAAAAATGAGGACTATAGGAGCGCCTGGGTGGCACAGCGGTTAAGCGTCTGCCTTCGGCTCAGGGCGTGATCCCGGCAATCTGGGATCGAGCCCCACATCAGGCTCTTCTGCTATGAGCCTGCTTCTTCCTCTCCCACTCCCCCTGCTTGTGTTCCCTCTCTCGCTGCCTGTCTCTATCTCTGTCGAATAAATAAATAAAATCTATAAAAAAATAAGACTCTCTTTAAAAAAAAAACCAAGAAAACAAAAATGAAGAATATATGTGTAAAATGTCAATGTAAAAAATGACAGTTCAGAAAAGATTGAAAAATGAAGAGTTGCTAAAATTAAAAAAAAAGTAGTTGGAAAGGGAAAAAAAGAGGGAAAAAAAATAAATGGAAAATTTTGAATGGAGAGAGAAATGAATCATGAGAAAAAGCCTCAAGCTCTAGGTGCTATTTTCCCCTAGCGCTGGAGTTTGGCCATCCTCTTTGGTCTGTAAACTTGCTGTTCACTTGTTCTTTCACCTCGTTTTCGGGGGGCGGGGGCCTAGTGCGCTGATTCTCAGGTGTTTTTGCCTGGACGGGGATGCACTGCCCCTTGCCAGGGGGCCCGGTGGGGCTCAGGGTCAGCTGGTTGCCCTGTGTGCCTTGTGTTCCCAGAGGGCTTTCCCTGCCTCTTGAAAGGGTGAGAATAAAAACGGCCGCCCTCATCTGTAGGCGCAGAGGTGTGATGCTGTTGTGCACCAAGTTCTGTAGACTTCTGCGGTGCTCCCCACACCAAAGCTCCTTGGGGAAGGCGGAGGGTCACAGCGTTTCTGTCCTTTGCAGGGCTCCCAGGTGGAGAGCTTCCGATCAAGTGGACTCCCCGTCAACCGACTTTGTGCAAGGAGAGGGATCTCTCCCTTCTCCTCACTTGTGTCTGAAGCAGGAAGCGTAGGCACCGCTCTCACAACAACTGAACTGCAGGGTTATCAAGAATTGGGGCTGGCAGGGGCAGGGGGTCACTGCTGGAGGAGCCTGAGGGGTGTGGAGGGGCTATGCCCAGTGCCAAAGCTGCCGGTTGAGGCTCTGTCCATCCTGCAGCTTCCATGAGCACCCAGTGTGCTTTGGAAATGAGGAGGTTGTGGAATACAGGTGAGGTTCAGTGGGGGTGGAATCTGGAGCCGACGACCAGGAAAGAATTCTTGAGACGTCTTTGGTGCAAAATTGGTGGTTTATGACAGGACCCATGGCAGAAAGAGATGCTGCCCTGGCTTGTGAGGGGTGGCTGATGGTAGACTATGGGGTTGGGAGAAGGTAAGGAAAAAGGGAGGTTGAGATAATACTTGCATATGTGAAAGAAGACTCACAAGGTACAGAGGCCTTGCCATTGTCTAGGGAAGGTGGTTTTGCCCCCTAGCAAGGCATGAACATTAAGACGGTTGGGAACTTCCTGGAGGCTGCAGAGTATAAGGACATTTCATTGTATCTACTTTCCCTTCAGGAAGCTAAGTTATTGATAGAAATGCTTGGTTCTTGTAAACTGCTAAGACATTGGGAAACTGAGGGAGACTTAAGTCTTGCAGGATTGTGGTGTCTATAGGTTAACTATTTCTTTGCCCTTTAGGGCAGCCAGGAGTGCCTGAGGAATGTCACGTACACCCCATGGTGGGGGTGTGTGTGGGGTGTCAATTCCGGCTTTGTCCTCAGCTAGCCTTCTCTTCCCTCCTCAGTAAAGGTCCCCCCTGTTCACAGAGGTTCAAGCAGTTCTTGCTGTTGCCACCTAGTGGACATATGGATGAACACATTCAGGTCATGTCTGTGACTCACTGACCTGAGCTGCCATGAGAGCTTGGTTCCTTCCTGGGAGGACAAGGCCCAAAAAGGATGGACCCGGAGCAAGCAGACAAGTGTGGCCCGGCCGACGCCCCTCTGCTGGCCTGGAAGCAGGACCCGGTTGCTCTACTTAGAAGCTGAGTTCTAGAGCAGGAGGGGCTGGAGTGGCTGGGGTGTGTCCCGGGATGGGGTCTGGATGAGGGGTGTTCCAGGACGGGTGTGTGTGTGTGTGTGTGTGTGTGTGTGTGTGTGTGTGTGTGGTGGGGCAGGGATGCTTGTGGAGGGAGGATCCATGAGGGCGGTATGGACAGGCTCTTCCCTGCTCCACGGGTCCCGCCCAGGTAGCCTGATGGCCTCACTGTGGGCTTGTCTTCCTCATGATTTCAGGGTTCATCTCTAGTCTCCGGGGACCCTCCTTTCCCGAGCAAGGCTCCACGGAAAGAAAGAGAGTATAGATAGAGGACCCTGCAGCCAATACTCCCACAATGGGACTAAAGTGTGTTCCAGAAATTGTGCTTTTAGGAAACAGTCCTAAAGCAAAAGAGATTTTAGGGCACATTGTACTCTTCACTTTAAGGATGAGACTCCAAGAATTGGAGATGTCTCAATTGTTCGGCAGGTGGTGCTGCTGAGTAAATGATGTGTAGCCCCTGAGAATGCAGAAGGGGACAGGAGTAGCAGTGCCTGTCCCCTGTGGGGACCTCAGGCCGCACAAGAGCCCAGCTGTGGAACCCTCCCTGCCCCACCCTATCCCACACACAGGCAAACCCCCTCCCCCCACACACTCACCCATACACTCCAAGGGAAAGGACTGGAAGAGGGCCGCCATGTGTTATGGGCTATCGTGATAGAAGGTAGAAGGAATGTGGCTTCCTTTCTTCATATTTACATCACTATTTTACTAACAAAACGTAATCTGGCTAAAACCTTAGAGAACTTTTTAATTACCTGATATGTTTGTAATAAAGCGGAAGATTTAATATGCAGTCTTAATATTTTTCTAATATGCACATTAGAATCATTGAAACCTGGCCTATCCAGGAAAATGAAAGATTTTGAAGGTGTCTCATGAACCCAGATATTTCTGGCTCTTGGGTCACACTTACAAAAGGGAAGCCTATCCCAGATCATGAAAACATTTCATTTTGGGGCTTCACATGCGCACTATTGTATCAGGACTATTCCTTTGTAGTAAAATGGGTTTTTTTGTTTGTTTGTTTCTGTTTTTGGTTTTGTTTGTTTTTTAAGAGAAAAAAACTGAAAAAAAATATGAATCACTCATAGGTTACGTAGCTAGATACAAAAAGGGCACACCGTCTGATCCCACACACATGAAAACCCAGAAGAAGCAACTCACAGAGGCGGAGAGGGCAGCCGTGGCTGCAGGGACTGGGCTGAGGGAATGAACAGTATCTGACGAGTGGCACGGGAGTCTCTGGGAGGGAAATACTGTAGAAGGACAAGGCTGTGAAACACTCTGTACCTAATGACACCTGGAAGTACAATGTAAAAGGATCAGAGTAAAATTCCATGAAAACTCAATTTATCCTTTATTTATAGACCAGAATACATTAAGCTATGAAATAGGTGCATGAACAACGCAAAAATTAGAAACACTGGAAGGACAGGGGAGGGGAAGCCATCCTTTGGGGATTCAGCGAGCAGGAACTGCTGCTCCGGGGCCGAGGCCGGTTGCTCCACTGAGAGAGGTGGTTGCTGGAGCCTGCTCGGGCTCCTGGCTTTCCAAAGGTGCAGGTGACTCTTCTAGCTCCTGACAGAGAGTCAGAGCTGTGAGTATATCCTCCGCTGGCTCTGACATGGCATGTGGCCTAAGGGGCTCTTCAGGGACCTCCATAGCTAGGACTGGAGCCTGCTTTGGCTCTGGGGCTGCCAAGGGCACAGGTGGCTCTTGGAGCTTCTGACAGGGACTTAGAGCTGTGAGTCTGTCCTGCGCCGACTCCGACAGGGCAGGTGGCATCAGGGGCCCTTCAGGGACCTCTCTAGCTAGTGCTGGGGCCTGCTCTGGCTCCTGGCTTTCCAAAGGCGCAGGTGACTCTTGCACATCCTCACGGTGGATCAGAGCCCTGACCACCAGCTGCACTGGGCCCGACACGGCAGGTGACGTCCCTGCTCTTTTGAGTTGCTGAGCTCCAGCAGCAGTGATGGGGTTTTCCAGCTCAGGCTCTGAAGCTGCAGCAGGCAGCACAGTGGGAGCTGGGACTAGCTTTCGGCACGGTTCCGGATCTCGCTCTGGGGCCGCTGCTGTGGCTCCAAGAAGAGAAAGTGTGGTCATCATGATTGTCTTTCCATGTCCCTTCCAAATGAAGGCAACTTTGCCCACCACTCAATATTGTCTGAGTCTAAGAACCCGTCCCTGGGTGGTCTCCCCATATTGTAGCCCATGGGGACAGTGATCTGAGACCACTCCTTGCTCCCAGCCACACTGCAGTCTGCGGAGGCTTGCTCTGTGTGGCCCATTCTCTCCCCTCCACAGGCCTCCATCAGTCACCCCCAGTCCTCCTCACCCCCAGCCTCTGGCCCAGCGGGCTCGAGATGTCGCAGCCGAGAGAGGAGGAGCCAGGCACGTTGCTCCAGGTCTGAGCCTGGCACATTGAGCCTTGCGTACGCCAGTAGTGTCTTTAGGCAGGGAAATTCTGGGGGCTGGAAGAAATCTTCAGGGTAGTGGCCCAGCCAGGTGCCCAGGATGGAGGAGATGGCCCTGGGGACAGACAGGTGGGCAGAGGAGTCAGAGGACGGGGCACCTCCCACACGGATGCCCCAGGGAACCCCTGTGGGAACCTGGGCCCCTGGGTCCCCGGCTCCTGGCTGTCAGAGCCCATTCCTACTCCATGTCCACCTGTGATGTGGCAGTCCTGCCTGAGGCAGACCTGGTCACTGAGGAGGGGCTGGCCCAAAGCCTCTGTGAGTGGGAGCCCTTGACCCCTGGTGTGACCATTTCTGTCCTCGTCGTGGAAACTGGACGCCCTGCTCAGTCTCCCCGCCCACTTGCCGCGTGACTTCCACTGCACGTGGGCAGGGAGGGGTGGCGTGTCTGGCGTGGTCATTGCCCTCAGTGCACACTAGTGCTCTGTGACTATCCAACCAAGGAGGGAACAAAGGGACTCTGTCCCATCCCTGGCCTTCCCAGGACCCTCCCGATACCTCCCACTTCCCCTCCCGTGCCTACGTGCTGCCTCGTTCAGTAGGTGCCAGGAGAGGGTGTCCTTCCGTGGACACTAATCTCCCACTGGGTGGGGGACGTCCAGTCCCCGAGCCCTCCCTGGGTCTCCTCTGAGTACCTGGTGAGCACCCAGTGTCGACGTTCCACCAGATGTGTGGAAGCCATGCCCTTTGTTCTGGGTCCCAGGATTGGGGTAGAGACAGGGCTGGGAGGCGGCGGTGATGGGGAATGACACTGTTAGGGGCTGAGGCTGCCCTCCAGCCCCCTCTGCTCTCCCACAGTGCCCACACCCCACCCAGGGCTCTCCAGGACCCCTTTCCTCTTCTGCAGAAGAAGCCCTGAGACGTGGACCCTCCAACAGGAATTGCAGATGTGTGGGATGAGGGTCCAGCAGCCCCCAGACCACAGTCCCCTCGCTGCCCTCTCAAAGAAGGAAGGGCCCTGTGCATTAGCCAAAGCTCACTCACATGCCCCGCTGCTCCTGGGCTCCGCCGATCTCGTCCCAGGAAGAGAGGACGCATCCGTAGCTAGAGGAGGCCGGAGGGGTGGTGGGGGGATCGCATGAAATGTCCTGTGAACCCTCCCTCTCATCATATCTAGTGTCACTGTCTGACTGCCGACTAGAATGGAGCCCTGGGGTGCTCCCGGGTGCTGTCTGCTGTGTGCGTGGGATCACAGTCAGCGCCCAGGGAAGCGTCTGCAGGTCTGCACCTAGAAGGGCATCCATCCTTTATGCTCGATGAATGGCAGGGCCCCCACCAGCCCCATCCCAGAGAGCTGAGTGGGCCTGGGGCCCCCTGCTCATCCCCGGGCATGCCTGCTCTGGTCTCACCCAGGACACAGAGCCCAGATGGAGTGTCCGATGTCGTTTTCCAAGGGGAAAAGAGCCCAGCTCAAGACCGTGGTGACGGTGAGGGCTGAGGCAGAGGCTTCTTCATGGGGAGCGGGACGATGGTCCACGAGCACGATCACAGCCCCTGTAGCGGACCTTTCCACAGGGCCAGGCACCCAGGTGTCCTTAGCCTACAGGACCCCACTGAGTCCCTGTAATAACTCTGCCCCAGTCCGAGGAGCCAACTGAGGCTCCGGGAAGTTGGGTGGCATTCCCCAGACTCCCAAGCACGAGGTGGGCAAATCCCACTGGGCTGTGGAGGGGCAGGGTGCTCACCTTGTCAACAGCTGGTCCAGCACCTCCTGGGTGGTAGCAAAAGCTCTGTATGTGGCCAGGAACGTGGAGACGTAGCTGAGGTCTCTGGCTAGGAAGGCGGGCAGCAGGTGTTCTACTCGCTTCTTCAGCAGCTCTGCCCGTTGGGGCCACACCACGCAGGTCCCATTGCTCTTCCCGGTTGAGGCCTTTCTAGCCTGAGGTGGGACAGGGGAGACATGCGGTCTTCACTGCAGTCACCAGGAGGGTTGGGGGTTGGAGCCCGGAGCAAACCCCCAGGCTCTCGGTGACGTAGGCAAAGAGATGGGACAGGAGGTCCCACAGTAGACAAAAGGAGCAAGGTGCCTGGCTGGTTCCGTGGGTTCGGGGTCCGCCTCTTGGTTTCGGCTGAGGTCATGATGCGCGCGTCCTGAGATCGAGCCCATCCTCAGGCTTCGCACTTAGGGCGGGGTCTGCTTGAGGATCCTGTCTCTGCCTCTGTGTCTCCCACCCCAGTCTCTGTCTCTGTCTCTATCTCTGTCTGTGTCTCAAAAAAATACCTCATGCAATCCTTTTAGGGAAAAGGGAGAATGGCAACAATAGGAGGATGTGAGGTGGGGGGGGTGTGTGAATGGACGTTGGTATCTCAGGTCAGATCGTTAGCTGAGTATTGACAGCCTCTCCCTGCACTAAGGGCATCGTCCCTGTGATTTCTGACGATGTATCCCACGCTTGAGAACACAGAGACTGTTTCATGGGTGGGGGTGCTCAGCATTTTAGGGTACGTAGGATGTTCCGTGCAGCACTGTGAGTTGGCAACAGAAGGGAATCACATGAACGTCCTGCATCTGTGAAGGGCTCAATGGCTGCGGTAACTGATGGGCCTTCTGGAATGTTGTGCAGCACAAGGAGGCGCCTGCTCCGGACCCTGGAGGGGCCCCAGGGATGTGCTCCTTTACAACCAAAGGGCAGAGCAATAGGCATAGTACCGTGAGCCCCATGCCCCTTTGGGGAAAAGTCTCCCAACTCACCAGGATCTCGAGCAAGGGATGAGAGGTGGTTTAAGGTCGCTTTTCTGATATTCGTACAGATATGTGGATAGGGACTGTGCATCGGGCCAAGGCCGTGGCAGGGCCCTGAGGGCTGGTTTGGGGAGGGGATGGGGATCCGGGTTCACATGGGAGCAGGAGTCTAGGACGGAGCCCCGAGGAGCCCAGAGGCTGGTTTCTGGGATCTGGGTCCCTTTGTGCCGCATCGGTGCCCTGGGTGCTGGGTCCCTCCGGCACCTCCACTCACCCTGAGCCAGCGCTGGACTTTGTTGGCAGTAGGGGACTCCTTCCTGTCCTTCAAGGAGGTGGGGCAGGGGATCCCATCGTTCAGCTCCTGCCCCGTCTCCTGTGTGGAGCTCTGTAAAGACAGTGCCCGGCAGCCAGGCGGGAGGCCTCACAGGTCTGTCTGGCTGCCTTGGCTGGTCCTCAGCCCCAGGGGACTCCCTTCCAGACACACCACACCCCAGGATGCACGCAGCTCCACCATGGAGAGAAAAGTGACACAGCTCGAGGGCCTTGGATTCACTCTGGCCCTGGTGAGAGGCACCTCGGGAATCCTCTTTCCACCCTGCCCCCCCCACCCCCCCGTGGCATCGGTGTGAACGTGAAGGCATCACCAGGGTATCCACTGCCGTGCAACCTCCTCCAGCCCAGGGCGGGACCTCCCCCACATACCCCTCTTTCCCTGAAACTGGGGGAATGGGGCTGCCCAGGGATGGCTCGGAGAGGTGGCCTGGCCTGGCCTAGGTCGCTCGGTATTACCTTCCGGCACCTCCTCGGAAAGGCCCTGAGGTGTCGGGGGCGCGGGTTGAGCCAGTGTCTGCAGCATGTGAAACGTCCCTCACCCCGGGGATTCTGGAAGCCAGAGCCCCGGAAAATGGGCACGCAGCAAGAGAACATCTTTCACTATCGAATGTCTCCGGCCAAGTGAGCCTGATACGGGACCGCACTAGAATGTGGGTGCCTGGTGACCGGGGTTCCGAGTTCCGTTGGGGTCGGTTATCAGGGAAGTGACTTCACTTCCTGGGATCCCCTCCCTGAGTCCACACCTGGACTAGCACCTGCACAGACAGTGCTCTGGGCTGCCGACTGCTCATCCCCTTTCTGCATGCCATGCCAAATGTGTACCCAGTGACACCAACACAACCCTCTCCACAGGCCCCAGGGAAGGTCTGGGTACAGCCAGGGCCCCAGCTTGGAAACACCCCTGGGCTCTGATGCAACTCTCCATCTTCCCTGTTTTGGACCCCGGAGAAGCCGTTGTGCCTGTCAGGGATGGTCTGTGTCTTGCCTGTGCGATAGGGATTATTCCAGCGTGTACGTCTTGCAGAAGTCCACAGGCATAGGTGGGATACCATCTAAGAAATTGGGGGAGTGGTGTCGCACGTAGGGAATACCTGCCACCACATTTTCTTCCTTTCTCACCTTCTCTGAGTCTGTAGCTCCTCCGATCCCACCCACGGTCCCTAGCGTTGTGTGTGTGTCTGTGCACATGTGTGTGCCCCAGTACTCCTATTGTGCAGGCCCAGTCCCACCTAGGGGTGGATGGGAAATAGCTTTCCCAGGTCTTAGGCTTTCTAATTTCCAAGGCATACCCTGCAGAAGCTATTGGAGCCTTGGCTTAGAGGGGCTGAGCCCACCCTTACCCCTAGATGCTGCCAGTCGTGTGTCACGAGCCATCCCTCCTTTCCTCTGGGTGTCATGTGGGCAGGGGTGCCGTCAGTGGGTTGCCCTGGCCTGGGCTCCTCCTCAGACAGGTACGTGCTGGGATGCCTCCTGCCTGGGATGTCGATGCTTCTTCCCACCCCCATACCATCTCCAGGTCTACAGCCAGTTCCAGAACACCACCTCTTCCCGAGCTCCCAGTGAGTAGCTAGGTTCAGCCATGGCCCCACCTTTGAGGACACTCGGAGAGCTGGGTTCAGGCCTGGTTCTGCCTTCTTACCAGTCTGTGATTCTGGGCAAGGCACGGACCCTGCTAGGGTCTTCCCCTTGTTGCAGAGGCCGTCTCTTACGTAACTGACTTTATTTTAGTTGAAAGATTTTCTGTGTTGGTTTGAGAGACAGAGTGTGGGGGGTGGGGAGGATAGAGGGAGAGGGGAGACAGAATCTCAAGCCGACTCTGTGCTGAGTGTGATGCCCAATGCTGGTCTTGATCCCAAGACCCTGAATTCGTGACCTGAGTCCAGATCACGAGTCAGAAGCTTAAGCAACTGAGCCACCCAGGCGCCCTAGCAAAAGAACACTTTCGATATATTTCCAGGCAATGCAGGGAAGTGACTAGTGCAAGAGGGAAGACAAACATGGGGGACTCTGCATTTCCCTCACTTAACTGCCTAAAGAGATTTAGTTTCTAGTCTATGGGTCAGGGATGAAGAATACAGGCGAAGCTCAGCCATTTCCATGAGTTGGAGACAGCAAGATGGAAATTTGGAGAAGTCGATATGGCTGTGGTTTACAGTACAGAATACTGAGGAGAGCTGCACAGAGAAAGAGGACCTCAGAAAGCCATCTAGGATCACTTTTGAGTTTTCATAGAATTCCTCAATAGGGCACCTGTGTGAGGAACGTATGTGGTGTGGGGAAAATAATAGCCCAGGGGAAGCAGAGAGGAAAATGTCACTAGCCTTCACACACAACCAGGAAAAGTCTGTGCTACCAGCAGCAGGCAGAGTGGAAAACCTCGTAATTCGTGGGACATTGCAAAGAGAGCTCAGAATACCAACGGAACAATAGCAAAATACATTGAAGACTACTGTGATACCCCCTAACAGACCTTTGGAAAGCTAGTCTGGAAGGATAAAATAGTTCTCCAGGAACCTCACCATCAGAACAATCCTCAAGAGTATGTGTAGAAATATAAGCAATAGTTAATATCTAACAATTAAAATTCACAATACCTGCCTTCCAACCAAAGATTACCAGGATGCAAAGAAGGAGAAAAGTTCACCTCGTACTGAGGAGAAAGATTAAACAATAGAAACCTACCCAGAAATGAAAACGAGGATGGAAGTATTGCACATGCACTTACAAACAACTGTTAGAAAGAGGTTTTATATACGTAAGAATGTACACAAAGGATGAAGTGAAACAGAGATATAGAAAATATGAAAACAAGGAAAACCCAACTTCTGGAGCTGAAGAGTAGCACGTCTAAGATGAAAAATGTAGTAGATGGGCTTTCTTTCACGTTAGACACTACATAGCAAAAAGAGAGAGAGAGAGACAGAGAGAGAACTTGAATGCATGATCATAGCAGTTGTCCAGAATAAAGCAGAGAAAAGGAAGGGTGCAAACCACGCCGTGCACACAAACACTAGAGTAGGTGTGAGCTTTGTAGCAATTTCAAGTGGCCTGGTAGATAAGAAATTGGCTGAGGTACAGAAAAAAAAAATGTTTGAAGAAGTAATGTCTGATTATTATCTGAATTGCATGAACCCTCTACACCCATAGATTCAAGAATTCAGGAATCCAGCCAACAAAACCCCCAAACATAAGGATCATGGAAAAAACCCCTCCTTATCAACCTACATCCTAATAAAATTGCTTAAGACCAATGCTAAAGAAAAAAATCTAAAAAGCAGATGGAGATGAGTCCATTGCATTACCTGTCACGTCCCTAATTGTGTAGATGGTCTCTGTTTCTTTCTGGTCTGTGTTACTCTTGGAGTCTCTCTTCCCTTACAGGATCCCCCTTCCTATTTCTTGCAGGGTGGTTTAGCGGCCAAATCCTTTGAGTTTCTTTCTGTCCTGGAAGCTCTTTATCTCTGCTCCTATTCGGAATGACTCCTTGCTGGATAAAGTATTCTTGGCTGCATGTTTTTCTCATTTAGTACCCTGACTCGATCACGCCAGCCCTTTCTGGTGTGCCAGGTCTCTGTGGATAGGTATGTGGCTAGTCTAATGTGCTTACCCCTGTCGGTGAAGACCCCCTTGTCTCGAGCTGCTTTCAGGATTTTCTCTTTCTGTCTGAAATTGCAAACGTCACTAGTATATGTTAGGGTGTTCCTCTATTCTTATGGATTTGGGGAAGAGTCCTCTCTACCTCTTGGACTTGAATGCCTGTTTCCCTCCCAGATTAGGGAAGTTCTCAGCTACGATCCACACAGATAGATCTTCTGTCCCTCTGTGTCTTCTCCCTCAGGGCCAGAAGTAATTCCAATATTGTTTCCTTTTGTGGCATCACTGATTTTTCGATTCCTCCACCCATGGTCCATTCGTTGGCTTTCTCTCTTTTCCTCAGCTTCCTTCCTTTCCATCAGCTTGTCTTTGGTGTCACTGACTCTGTCTTCTGCCTCATTGACCCTAGCCGTTAGAGCATCCACATCCAATGTAGACTGCATCTCAGTTAGAGCCTTTTGAATGTGGGCCTGATTCGATTTCATTTCTGCACTATGAGAGTCTCTCGTGTCATTTATCCTTTTTTCAAGCCCAGCTAGCAACTTTGTAATTGTCATCCTGAGTTCCAGCTCTGACATGTTACTTAAAACCGTATGCATTAGATCAGTGGCAGAGAGTGTTACCCCTGGCTCTTTCTTTTGCTGTGAATCCCTCCCTCTAGTCACTTTTCCCAGAGAAGAATGGATGGGGGAGAGAGAGATTGGGATCTCACAGGGTGGACAAAACAGGGTGATCCACTTGGTCCCGATTGTCTTTTGGTCTGTGTGTTGGAAGTCACTAAATCCCAAAATTGTAAAGAAAGCCAAACTCATATATATATAGCGAAAGGAATCCAAAAATGAGGACTATAGGAGCGCCTGGGTGGCACAGCGGTTAAGCGTCTGCCTTCGGCTCAGGGCGTGATCCCGGCAATCTGGGATCGAGCCCCACATCAGGCTCTTCTGCTATGAGCCTGCTTCTTCCTCTCCCACTCCCCCTGCTTGTGTTCCCTCTCTCGCTGCCTGTCTCTATCTCTGTCGAATAAATAAATAAAATCTATAAAAAAATAAGACTCTCTTTAAAAAAAAAACCAAGAAAACAAAAATGAAGAATATATGTATAAAATGTCAATGTAAAAAATGACAGTTCAGAAAAGATTGAAAAATGAAGAGTTGCTAAAATTAAAAAAAAAGTAGTTGGAAAGGGAAAAAAAGAGGGAAAAAAAATAAATGGAAAATTTTGAATGGAGAGAGAAATGAATCATGAGAAAAAGCCTCAAGCTCTAGGTGCTATTTTCCCCTAGCGCTGGAGTTTGGCCATCCTCTTTGGTCTGTAAACTTGCTGTTCACTTGTTCTTTCACCTCGTTTTCGGGGGGCGGGGGCCTAGTGCGCTGATTCTCAGGTGTTTTTGCCTGGACGGGGATGCACTGCCCCTTGCCAGGGGGCCCGGTGGGGCTCAGGGTCAGCTGGTTGCCCTGTGTGCCTTGTGTTCCCAGAGGGCTTTCCCTGCCTCTTGAAAGGGTGAGAATAAAAACGGCCGCCCTCATCTGTAGGCGCAGAGGTGTGATGCTGTTGTGCACCAAGTTCTGTAGACTTCTGCGGTGCTCCCCACACCAAAGCTCCTTGGGGAAGGCGGAGGGTCACAGCGTTTCTGTCCTTTGCAGGGCTCCCAGGTGGAGAGCTTCCGATCAAGTGGACTCCCCGTCAACCGACTTTGTGCAAGGAGAGGGATCTCTCCCTTCTCCTCACTTGTGTCTGAAGCAGGAAGCGTAGGCACCGCTCTCACAACAACTGAACTGCAGGGTTATCAAGAATTGGGGCTGGCAGGGGCAGGGGGTCACTGCTGGAGGAGCCTGAGGGGTGTGGAGGGGCTATGCCCAGTGCCAAAGCTGCCGGTTGAGGCTCTGTCCATCCTGCAGCTTCCATGAGCACCCAGTGTGCTTTGGAAATGAGGAGGTTGTGGAATACAGGTGAGGTTCAGTGGGGGTGGAATCTGGAGCCGACGACCAGGAAAGAATTCTTGAGACGTCTTTGGTGCAAAATTGGTGGTTTGTGACAGGACCCATGGCAGAAAGAGATGCTGCCCTGGCTTGTGAGGGGTGGCTGATGGTAGACTATGGGGTTGGGAGAAGGTAAGGAAAAAGGGAGGTTGAGATAATACTTGCATATGTGAAAGAAGACTCACAAGGTACAGAGGCCTTGCCATTGTCTAGGGAAGGTGGTTTTGCCCCCTAGCAAGGCATGAACATTAAGACGGTTGGGAACTTCCTGGAGGCTGCAGAGTATAAGGACATTTCATTGTATCTACTTTCCCTTCAGGAAGCTAAGTTATTGATAGAAATGCTTGGTTCTTGTAAACTGCTAAGACATTGGGAAACTGAGGGAGACTTAAGTCTTGCAGGATTGTGGTGTCTATAGGTTAACTATTTCTTTGCCCTTTAGGGCAGCCAGGAGTGCCTGAGGAATGTCACGTACACCCCATGGTGGGGGTGTGTGTGGGGTGTCAATTCCGGCTTTGTCCTCAGCTAGCCTTCTCTTCCCTCCTCAGTAAAGGTCCCCCCTGTTCACAGAGGTTCAAGCAGTTCTTGCTGTTGCCACCTAGTGGACATATGGATGAACACATTCAGGTCATGTCTGTGACTCACTGACCTGAGCTGCCATGAGAGCTTGGTTCCTTCCTGGGAAGACAAGGCCCAAAAAGGATGGACCCGGAGCAAGCAGACAAGTGTGGCCCGGCCGACGCCCCTCTGCTGGCCTGGAAGCAGGACCCGGTTGCTCTACTTAGAAGCTGAGTTCTAGAGCAGGAGGGGCTGGAGTGGCTGGGGTGTGTCCCGGGATGGGGTCTGGATGAGGGGTGTTCCAGGACGGGTGTGTGTGTGTGTGTGTGTGTGTGTGTGTGTGTGTGTGTGGTGGGGCAGGGATGCTTGTGGAGGGAGGATCCATGAGGGCGGTATGGACAGGCTCTTCCCTGCTCCACGGGTCCCGCCCAGGTAGCCTGATGGCCTCACTGTGGGCTTGTCTTCCTCATGATTTCAGGGTTCATCTCTAGTCTCCGGGGACCCTCCTTTCCCGAGCAAGGCTCCACGGAAAGAAAGAGAGTATAGATAGAGGACCCTGCAGCCAATACTCCCACAATGGGACTAAAGTGTGTTCCAGAAATTGTGCTTTTAGGAAACAGTCCTAAAGCAAAAGAGATTTTAGGGCACATTGTACTCTTCACTTTAAGGATGAGACTCCAAGAATTGGAGATGTCTCAATTGTTCGGCAGGTGGTGCTGCTGAGTAAATGATGTGTAGCCCCTGAGAATGCAGAAGGGGACAGGAGGAGCAGTGCCTGTCCCCTGTGGGGACCTCAGGCCGCACAAGAGCCCAGCTGTGGAACCCTCCCTGCCCCACCCTATCCCACACACAGGCAAACCCCCTCCCCCCACACACTCACCCATACACTCCAAGGGAAAGGACTGGAAGAGGGCCGCCATGTGTTATGGGCTATCGTGATAGAAGGTAGAAGGAATGTGGCTTCCTTTCTTCATATTTACATCACTATTTTACTAACAAAACGTAATCTGGCTAAAACCTTAGAGAACTTTTTAATTACCTGATATGTTTGTAATAAAGAGGAAGATTTAATATGCAGTCTTAATATTTTTCTAATATGCCCATTAGAATCATTGAAACCTGGCCTATCCAGGAAAATGAAAGATTTTGAAGGTGTCTCATGAACCCAGATATTTCTGGCTCTTGGGTCACACTTACAAAAGGGAAGCCTATCCCAGATCATGAAAACATTTCATTTTGGGGCTTCACATGCGCAGTATTGTATCAGGACTATTCCTTTGTAGTAAAATGGGTTTTTTTGTTTGTTTGTTTCTGTTTTTGGTTTTGTTTGTTTTTTAAGAGAAAAAAACTGAAAAAAAATATGAATCACTCATAGGTTACGTAGCTAGATACAAAAAGGGCACACCGTCTGATCCCACACACATGAAAACCCAGAAGAAGCAACTCACAGAGGCGGAGAGGGCAGCCGTGGCTGCAGGGACTGGGCTGAGGGAATGAACAGTATCTGACGAGTGGCACGGGAGTCTCTGGGAGGGAAATACTGTAGAAGGACAAGGCTGTGAAACACTCTGTACCTAATGACACCTGGAAGTACAATGTAAAAGGATCAGAGTAAAATTCCATGAAAACTCAATTTATCCTTTATTTATAGACCAGAATACATTAAGCTATGAAATAGGTGCATGAACAACGCAAAAATTAGAAACACTGGAAGGACAGGGGAGGGGAAGCCATCCTTTGGGGATTCAGCGAGCAGGAACTGCTGCTCCGGGGCCGAGGCCGGTTGCTCCACTGAGAGAGGTGGTTGCTGGAGCCTGCTCGGGCTCCTGGCTTTCCAAAGGTGCAGGTGACTCTTCTAGCTCCTGACAGAGAGTCAGAGCTGTGAGTATATCCTCCGCTGGCTCTGACATGGCATGTGGCCTAAGGGGCTCTTCAGGGACCTCCATAGCTAGGACTGGAGCCTGCTTTGGCTCTGGGGCTGCCAAGGGCACAGGTGGCTCTTGGAGCTTCTGACAGGGACTTAGAGCTGTGAGTCTGTCCTGCGCCGGCTCCGACAGGGCAGGTGGCATCAGGGGCCCTTCAGGGACCTCTCTAGCTAGTGCTGGGGCCTGCTCTGGCTCCTGGCTTTCCAAAGGCGCAGGTGACTCTTGCACATCCTCACGGTGGATCAGAGCTCTGACCACCAGCTGCACTGGGCCCGACACGGCAGGTGACGTCCCTGCTCTTTTGAGTTGCTGAGCTCCAGCAGCAGTGATGGGGTTTTCCAGCTCAGGCTCTGAAGCTGCAGCAGGCAGCACAGTGGGAGCTGGGACTAGCTTTCGGCACGGTTCCGGATCTCGCTCTGGGGCCGCTGCTGTGGCTCCAAGAAGAGAAAGTGTGGTCATCATGATTGTCTTTCCATGTCCCTTCCAAATGAAGGCAACTTTGCCCACCACTCAATATTGTCTGAGTCTAAGAACCCGTCCCTGGGTGGTCTCCCCATATTGTAGCCCATGGGGACAGTGATCTGAGACCACTCCTTGCTCCCAGCCACACTGCAGTCTGCGGAGGCTTGCTCTGTGTGGCCCATTCTCTCCCCTCCACAGGCCTCCATCAGTCACCCCCAGGCCTCCTCACCCCCAGCCTCTGGCCCAGCGGGCTCGAGATGTCGCAGCCGAGAGAGGAGGAGCCAGGCACGTTGCTCCAGGTCTGAGCCTGGCACATTGAGCCTTGCGTACGCCAGTAGTGTCTTTAGGCAGGGAAATTCTGGGGGCTGGAAGAAATCTTCAGGGTAGTGGCCCAGCCAGGTGCCCAGGATGGAGGAGATGGCCCTGGGGACAGACAGGTGGGCAGAGGAGTCAGAGGACGGGGCACCTCCCACACGGATGCCCCAGGGAACCCCTGTGGGAACCTGGGCCCCTGGGTCCCCGGCTCCTGGCTGTCAGAGCCCATTCCTACTCCATGTCCACCTGTGATGTGGCAGTCCTGCCTGAGGCAGACCTGGTCACTGAGGAGGGGCTGGCCCAAAGCCTCTGTGAGTGGGAGCCCTTGACCCCTGGTGTGACCATTTCTGTCCTCGTCGTGGAAACTGGACGCCCTGCTCAGTCTCCCCGCCCACTTGCCGCGTGACTTCCACTGCACGTGGGCAGGGAGGGGTGGCGTGTCTGGCGTGGTCATTGCCCTCAGTGCACACTAGTGCTCTGTGACTATCCAACCAAGGAGGGAACAAAGGGACTCTGTCCCATCCCTGGCCTTCCCAGGACCCTCCCGATACCTCCCACTTCCCCTCCCGTGCCTACGTGCTGCCTCGTTCAGTAGGTGCCAGGAGAGGGTGTCCTTCCGTGGACACTAATCTCCCACTGGGTGGGGGACGTCCAGTCCCCGAGCCCTCCCTGGGTCTCCTCTGAGTACCTGCTGAGCACCCAGTGTCGACGTTCCACGAGATTTGTGGAAGCCATGCCCTTTGTTCTGGGTCCCAGGATTGGGGTAGAGACAGGGCTGGGAGGCGGCGGTGATGGGGAATGACACTGTTAGGGGCTGAGGCTGCCCTCCAGCCCCCTCTGCTCTCCCACAGTGCCCACACCCCACCCAGGGCTCTCCAGGATCCCTTTCCTCTTCTGCAGAAGAAGCCCTGAGACCTGGACCCTCCAACAGGAATTGCAGATGTGTGGGATGAGGGTCCAGCAGCCCCCAGACCACAGTCCCCTCGCTGCCCTCTCAAAGAAGGAAGGGCCCTGTGCATTAGCCAAAGCTCACTCACATGCCCCGCTGCTCCTGGACTCCGCCGATCTCGTCCCAGGAAGAGAGGACGCATCCGTAGCTAGAGGAGGCCGGAGGGGTGGTGGGGGGATCGCATGAAATGTCCTGTGAACCCTCCCTCTCATCATATCTAGTGTCACTGTCTGACTGCCGACTAGAATGGAGCCCTGGGGTGCTCCCGGGTGCTGTCTGCTGTGTGCGTGGGATCACAGTCAGCGCCCAGGGAAGCGTCTGCAGGTCTGCACCTAGAAGGGCATCCATCCTTTATGCTCGATGAATGGCAGGGCCCCCACCAGCCCCATCCCAGAGAGCTGAGTGGGCCTGGGGCCCCCTGCTCATCCCCAGGCATGCCTGCTCTGGTCTCACCCAGGACACAGAGCCCAGATGGAGTGTCCGATGTCCTTTTCCAAGGGGAAAAGAGCTCAGCTCAAGACCGTGGTGATGGTGAGGGCTGAGGCAGAGGCTTCTTCATGGGGAGCGGGACGATGGTCCACGAGCACGATCACAGCCCCTGTAGCGGACCTTTCCACAGGGCCAGGCACCCAGGTGTCCTTAGCCTACAGGACCCCACTGAGTCCCTGTAATAACTCTGCCCCAGTCCGAGGAGCCAACTGAGGCTCCGGGAAGTTGGGTGGCATTCCCCAGACTCCCAAGCACGAGGTGGGCAAATCCCACTGGGCTGTGGAGGGGCAGGGTGCTCACCTTGTCAACAGCTGGTCCAGCACCTCCTGGGTGGTAGCAAAAGCTCTGTATGTGGCCAGGAACGTGGAGACGTAGCTGAGGTCTCTGGCTAGGAAGGCGGGCAGCAGGTGTTCTACTCGCTTCTTCAGCAGCTCTGCCCGTTGGGGCCACACCACGCAGGTCCCATTGCTCTTCCCGGTTGAGGCCTTTCTAGCCTGAGGTGGGACAGGGGAGACAATGCGGTCTTCACTGCAGTCACCAGGAGGGTTGGGGGTTGGAGCCCAGAGCAAACCCCCCAGGCTCTCGGTGACGTAGGCAAAGAGGTGGGACAGGAGGGCCCACAGTAGACAAAAGGAACAAGGTGCCTGGCTGGTTCCGTGGGTTCGGGGTCCGCCTCTTGGTTTCGGCTGAGGTCATGATGCGCGCGTCCTGAGATCGAGTCCATCCTCAGGCCGATTCGCACTTAGGGCGGGGTCTGCTTGAGGATCCTGTCTCTGCCTCTGTGTCTCCCACCCCCGTCTCTGTCTCTGTCTCTATCTCTGTCTGTGTCTCAAAAAAATACCTCATGCAATCCTTTTAGGGAAAAGGGAGAATGGCAACAATAGGAGGATGTGAGGTGGGGGGTGTGTGAATGGACGTTGGTATCTCAGGTCAGATCGTTAGCTGAGTATTGACAGCCTCTCCCTGCACTAAGGGCATCGTCCCTGTGATTTCTGACGATGTATCCCACGCTTGAGAACACAGAGACTGTTTCATGGGTGGGGGTGCTCAGCATTTTAGGGTACGTAGGATGTTCCGTGCAGCACTGTGAGTTGGCAACAGAAGGGAATCACATGAACGTCCTGCATCTGTGAAGGGCTCAATGGCTGCGGTAACTGATGGGCCTTCTGGAATGTTGTGCAGCACAAGGAGGCGCCTGCTCCGGACCCTGGAGGGGCCCCAGGGATGTGCTCCTTTACAACCAAAGGGCAGAGCAATAGGCATAGTACCGTGAGCCCCATGCCCCTTTGGGGAAAAGTCTCCCAACTCACCAGGATCTCGAGCAAGGGATGAGAGGTGGTTTAAGGTCACTTTTCTGATATTCGTACAGATATGTGGATAGGGACTGTGCATCGGGCCAAGGCCGTGGCAGGGCCCTGAGGGCTGGTTTGGGGAGGGGATGGGGATCCGGGTTCACATGGGAGCAGGAGTCTAGGACGGAGCCCCGAGGAGCCCAGAGGCTGGTTTCTGGGATCTGGGTCCCTTTGTGCCGCATCGGTGCCCTGGGTGCTGGGTCCCTCCGGCACCTCCACTCACCCTGAGCCAGCGCTGGACTTTGTTGGCAGTAGGGGACTCCTTCCTGTCCTTCAAGGAGGTGGGGCAGGGGATCCCATCGTTCAGCTCCTGCCCCGTCTCCTGTGTGGAGCTCTGTAAAGACAGTGCCCGGCAGCCAGGCGGGAGGCCTCACAGGTCTGTCTGGCTGCCTTGGCTGGTCCTCAGCCCCAGGGGACTCCCTTCCAGACACACCACACCCCAGGATGCACGCAGCTCCACCATGGAGAGAAAAGTGACACAGCTCGAGGGCCTTGGATTCACTCTGGCCCTGGTGAGAGGCACCTCGGGAATCCTCTTTCCACCCTGCCCCCCCCACCCCCCCGTGGCATCGGTGTGAACGTGAAGGCATCACCAGGGTATCCACTGCCGTGCAACCTCCTCCAGCCCAGGGCGGGACCTCCCCCACATACCCCTCTTTCCCTGAAACTGGGGGAATGGGGCTGCCCAGGGATGGCTCGGAGAGGTGGCCTGGCCTGGCCTAGGTCGCTCGGTATTACCTTCCGGCACCTCCTCGGAAAGGCCCTGAGGTGTCGGGGGCGCGGGTTGAGCCAGTGTCTGCAGCATGTGAAACGTCCCTCACCCCGGGGATTCTGGAAGCCAGAGCCCCGGAAAATGGGCACGCAGCAAGAGAACATCTTTCACTATCGAATGTCTCCGGCCAAGTGAGCCTGATACGGGACCGCACTAGAATGTGGGTGCCTGGTGACCGGGGTTCCGAGTTCCGTTGGGGTCGGTTATCAGGGAAGTGACTTCACTTCCTGGGATCCCCTCCCTGAGTCCACACCTGGACTAGCACCTGCACAGACAGTGCTCTGGGCTGCCGACTGCTCATCCCCTTTCTGCATGCCATGCCAAATGTGTACCCAGTGACACCAACACAACCCTCTCCACAGGCCCCAGGGAAGGTCTGGGTACAGCCAGGGCCCCAGCTTGGAAACACCCCTGGGCTCTGATGCAACTCTCCATCTTCCCTGTTTTGGACCCCGGAGAAGCTGTTGTGCCTGTCAGGGATGGTCTGTGTCTTGCCTGTGCGATAGGGATTATTCCAGCGTGTACGTCTTGCAGAAGTCCACAGGCATAGGTGGGATACCATCTAAGAAATTGGGGGAGTGGTGTCGCACGTAGGGAATACCTGCCACCACATTTTCTTCCTTTCTCACCTTCTCTGAGTCTGTACTCCTCCGATCCCACCCACGGTCCCTAGCGTTGTGTGTGTGTCTGTGCACATGTGTGTGCCCCAGTACTCCTATTGTGCAGGCCCAGTCCCACCTAGGGGTGGATGGGAAATAGCTTTCCCAGGTCTTAGGCTTTCTAATTTCCAAGGCAAACCCTGCAGAAGCTATTGGAGCCTTGGCTTAGAGGGGCTGAGCCCACCCTTACCCCTAGACGCTGCCAGTCGTGTGTCACGAGCCATCCCTCCTTTCCTCTGGGTGGCATATGGGCAGGGGTGCCGTCAGTGGGTTGCCCTGGCCTGGGCTCCTCCTCAGACAGGTACGTGCTGGGATGCCTCCTGCCTGGGATGTCGATGCTTCTTCCCACCCCCATACCATCTCCAGGTCTACAGCCAGTTCCAGAACACCACCTCTTCCCGAGCTCCCAGTGAGTAGCTAGGTTCAGCCATGGCCCCACCTTTGAGGACACTCGGAGAGCTGGGTTCAGGCCTGGTTCTGCCTTCTTACCAGTCTGTGATTCTGGGCAAGGCACGGACCCTGCTAGGGTCTTCCCCTTGTTGCAGAGGCCGTCTCTTACGTAACTGACTTTATTTTAGTTGAAAGATTTTCTGTGTTGGTTTGAGAGACAGAGTGTGGGGGGTGGGGAGGATAGAGGGAGAGGGGAGACAGAATCTCAAGCCGACTCTGTGCTGAGTGTGATGCCCAATGCTGGTCTTGATCGCAAGACCCTGAATTCGTGACCTGAGTCCAGATCACGAGTCAGAAGCTTAAGCAACTGAGCCACCCAGGCGCCCTGGCAAAAGAACACTTTCGATATATTTCCAGGCAATGCAGGGAAGTGACTAGTGCAAGAGGGAAGACAAACATGGGGGACTCTGCATTTCCCTCACTTAACTGCCTAAAGAGATTTAGTTTCTAGTCTATGGGTCAGGGATGAAGAATACAGGCGAAGCTCAGCCATTTCCATGAGTTGGAGACAGCAAGATGGAAATTTGGAGAAGTCGATATGGCTGTGGTTTACAGTACAGAATACTGAGGAGAGCTGCACAGAGAAAGAGGACCTCAGAAAGCCATCTAGGATCACTTTTGAGGTTTCATAGAATTCCTCAATAGGGCACCTGTGTGAGGAACGTATGTGGTGTGGGGAAAATAATAGCCCAGGGGAAGCAGAGAGGAAAATGTCACTAGCCTTCACACACAACCAGGAAAAGTCTGTGCTACCAGCAGCAGGCAGAGTGGAAAACCTCGTAATTCGTGGGACATTGCAAAGAGAGCTCAGAATACCAACAGAACAATAGCAAAATATATTGAAGACTACTGTGATACCCCCTAACAGACCTTTGGAAAGCTAGTCTGGAAGGATAAAATAGTTCTCCAGGAACCTCACCATCAGAACAATCCTCAAGAGTATGTGTAGAAATATAAGCAATAGTTAATATCTAACAATTAAAATTCACAATACCTGCCTTCCAACCAAAGATTACCAGGATGCAAAGAAGGAGAAAAGTTCACCTCGTACTGAGGAGAAAGATTAAACAATAGAAACCTACCCAGAAATGAAAACGAGGATGGAAGTATTGCACATGCACTTGCAAACAACTGTTAGAAAGAGGTTTTATATACGTAAGAATGTACACAAAGGATGAAGTGAAACAGAGATATAGAAAATATGAAAACAAGGAAAACCCAACTTCTGGAGCTGAAGAGTAGCACGTCTAAGATGAAAAATGTAGTAGATGGGCTTTCTTTCACGTTAGACACTACATAGCAAAAAGAGAGAGAGAGAGACAGAGAGAGAACTTGAATGCATGATCATAGCAGTTGTCCAGAATAAAGCAGAGAAAAGGAAGGGTGCAAACCACGCCGTGCACACAAACACTAGAGTAGGTGTGAGCTTTGTAGCAATTTCAAGTGGCCTGGTAGATAAGAAATTGGCTGAGGTACAGAAAAAAAAAATGTTTGAAGAAGTAATGTCTGATTATTATCTGAATTGCATGAACCCTCTACACCCATAGATTCAAGAATTCAGGAATCCAGCCAACAAAACCCCCAAACATAAGGATCATGGAAAAAAACCCCTCCTTATCAACCTACATCCTAATAAAATTGCTTAAGACCAATGCTAAAGAAAAAAATCTAAAAAGCAGATGGAGATGAGTCCATTGCATTACCTGTCACGTCCCTAATTGTGTAGATGGTCTCTGTTTCTTTCTGGTCTGTGTTACTCTTGGAGTCTCTCTTCCCTTACAGGATCCCCCTTCCTATTTCTTGCAGGGTGGTTTAGCGGCCAAATCCTTTGAGTTTCTTTCTGTCCTGGAAGCTCTTTATCTCTGCTCCTATTCGGAATGACTCCTTGCTGGATAAAGTATTCTTGGCTGCATGTTTTTCTCATTTAGTACCCTGACTCGATCACGCCAGCCCTTTCTGGTGTGCCAGGTCTCTGTGGATAGGTATGTGGCTAGTCTAATGTGCTTACCCCTGTCGGTGAAGACCCCCTTGTCTCGAGCTGCTTTCAGGATTTTCTCTTTCTGTCTGAAATTGCAAACGTCACTAGTATATGTTAGGGTGTTCCTCTATTCTTATGGATTTGGGGAAGAGTCCTCTCTACCTCTTGGACTTGAATGCCTGTTTCCCTCCCAGATTAGGGAAGTTCTCAGCTACGATCCACACAGATAGATCTTCTGTCCCTCTGTGTCTTCTCCCTCAGGGCCAGAAGTAATTCCAATATTGTTTCCTTTTGTGGCATCACTGATTTTTCGATTCCTCCACCCATGGTCCATTCGTTGGCTTTCTCTCTTTTCCTCAGCTTCCTTCCTTTCCATCAGCTTGTCTTTGGTGTCACTGACTCTGTCTTCTGCCTCATTGACCCTAGCCGTTAGAGCATCCACATCCAATGTAGACTGCATCTCAGTTAGAGCCTTTTGAATGTGGGCCTGATTCGATTTCATTTCTGCACTATGAGAGTCTCTCGTGTCATTTATCCTTTTTTCAAGCCCAGCTAGCAACTTTGTAATTGTCATCCTGAGTTCCAGCTCTGACATCTTACTTAAAACCGTATGCATTAGATCAGTGGCAGAGAGTGTTACCCCTGGCTCTTTCTTTTGCTGTGAATCCCTCCCTCTAGTCACTTTTCCCAGAGAAGAATGGATGGGGGAGAGAGAGATTGGGATCTCACAGGGTGGACAAAACAGGGTGATCCACTTGGTCCCGATTGTCTTTTGGTCTGTGTGTTGGAAGTCACTAAATCCCAAAATTGTAAAGAAAGCCAAACTCATATATATATAGCGAAAGGAATCCAAAAATGAGGACTATAGGAGCGCCTGGGTGGCACAGCGGTTAAGCGTCTGCCTTCGGCTCAGGGCGTGATCCCGGCAATCTGGGATCGAGCCCCACATCAGGCTCTTCTGCTATGAGCCTGCTTCTTCCTCTCCCACTCCCCCTGCTTGTGTTCCCTCTCTCGCTGCCTGTCTCTATCTCTGTCGAATAAATAAATAAAATCTATAAAAAAATAAGACTCTCTTTAAAAAAAAAACCAAGAAAACAAAAATGAAGAATATATGTGTAAAATGTCAATGTAAAAAATGACAGTTCAGAAAAGATTGAAAAATGAAGAGTTGCTAAAATTAAAAAAAAAGTAGTTGGAAAGGGAAAAAAAGAGGGAAAAAAAATAAATGGAAAATTTTGAATGGAGAGAGAAATGAATCATGAGAAAAAGCCTCAAGCTCTAGGTGCTATTTTCCCCTAGCGCTGGAGTTTGGCCATCCTCTTTGGTCTGTAAACTTGCTGTTCACTTGTTCTTTCACCTCGTTTTCGGGGGGCGGGGGCCTAGTGCGCTGATTCTCAGGTGTTTTTGCCTGGACGGGGATGCACTGCCCCTTGCCAGGGGGCCCGGTGGGGCTCAGGGTCAGCTGGTTGCCCTGTGTGCCTTGTGTTCCCAGAGGGCTTTCCCTGCCTCTTGAAAGGGTGAGAATAAAAACGGCCGCCCTCATCTGTAGGCGCAGAGGTGTGATGCTGTTGTGCACCAAGTTCTGTAGACTTCTGCGGTGCTCCCCACACCAAAGCTCCTTGGGGAAGGCGGAGGGTCACAGCGTTTCTGTCCTTTGCAGGGCTCCCAGGTGGAGAGCTTCCGATCAAGTGGACTCCCCGTCAACCGACTTTGTGCAAGGAGAGGGATCTCTCCCTTCTCCTCACTTGTGTCTGAAGCAGGAAGCGTAGGCACCGCTCTCACAACAACTGAACTGCAGGGTTATCAAGAATTGGGGCTGGCAGGGGCAGGGGGTCACTGCTGGAGGAGCCTGAGGGGTGTGGAGGGGCTATGCCCAGTGCCAAAGCTGCCGGTTGAGGCTCTGTCCATCCTGCAGCTTCCATGAGCACCCAGTGTGCTTTGGAAATGAGGAGGTTGTGGAATACAGGTGAGGTTCAGTGGGGGTGGAATCTGGAGCCGACGACCAGGAAAGAATTCTTGAGACGTCTTTGGTGCAAAATTGGTGGTTTATGACAGGACCCATGGCAGAAAGAGATGCTGCCCTGGCTTGTGAGGGGTGGCTGATGGTAGACTATGGGGTTGGGAGAAGGTAAGGAAAAAGGGAGGTTGAGATAATACTTGCATATGTGAAAGAAGACTCACAAGGTACAGAGGCCTTGCCATTGTCTAGGGAAGGTGGTTTTGCCCCCTAGCAAGGCATGAACATTAAGACGGTTGGGAACTTCCTGGAGGCTGCAGAGTATAAGGACATTTCATTGTATCTACTTTCCCTTCAGGAAGCTAAGTTATTGATAGAAATGCTTGGTTCTTGTAAACTGCTAAGACATTGGGAAACTGAGGGAGACTTAAGTCTTGCAGGATTGTGGTGTCTATAGGTTAACTATTTCTTTGCCCTTTAGGGCAGCCAGGAGTGCCTGAGGAATGTCACGTACACCCCATGGTGGGGGTGTGTGTGGGGTGTCAATTCCGGCTTTGTCCTCAGCTAGCCTTCTCTTCCCTCCTCAGTAAAGGTCCCCCCTGTTCACAGAGGTTCAAGCAGTTCTTGCTGTTGCCACCTAGTGGACATATGGATGAACACATTCAGGTCATGTCTGTGACTCACTGACCTGAGCTGCCATGAGAGCTTGGTTCCTTCCTGGGAGGACAAGGCCCAAAAAGGATGGACCCGGAGCAAGCAGACAAGTGTGGCCCGGCCGACGCCCCTCTGCTGGCCTGGAAGCAGGACCCGGTTGCTCTACTTAGAAGCTGAGTTCTAGAGCAGGAGGGGCTGGAGTGGCTGGGGTGTGTCCCGGGATGGGGTCTGGATGAGGGGTGTTCCAGGACGGGTGTGTGTGTGTGTGTGTGTGTGTGTGTGTGTGTGTGTGTGTGGTGGGGCAGGGATGCTTGTGGAGGGAGGATCCATGAGGGCGGTATGGACAGGCTCTTCCCTGCTCCACGGGTCCCGCCCAGGTAGCCTGATGGCCTCACTGTGGGCTTGTCTTCCTCATGATTTCAGGGTTCATCTCTAGTCTCCGGGGACCCTCCTTTCCCGAGCAAGGCTCCACGGAAAGAAAGAGAGTATAGATAGAGGACCCTGCAGCCAATACTCCCACAATGGGACTAAAGTGTGTTCCAGAAATTGTGCTTTTAGGAAACAGTCCTAAAGCAAAAGAGATTTTAGGGCACATTGTACTCTTCACTTTAAGGATGAGACTCCAAGAATTGGAGATGTCTCAATTGTTCGGCAGGTGGTGCTGCTGAGTAAATGATGTGTAGCCCCTGAGAATGCAGAAGGGGACAGGAGTAGCAGTGCCTGTCCCCTGTGGGGACCTCAGGCCGCACAAGAGCCCAGCTGTGGAACCCTCCCTGCCCCACCCTATCCCACACACAGGCAAACCCCCTCCCCCCACACACTCACCCATACACTCCAAGGGAAAGGACTGGAAGAGGGCCGCCATGTGTTATGGGCTATCGTGATAGAAGGTAGAAGGAATGTGGCTTCCTTTCTTCATATTTACATCACTATTTTACTAACAAAACGTAATCTGGCTAAAACCTTAGAGAACTTTTTAATTACCTGATATGTTTGTAATAAAGCGGAAGATTTAATATGCAGTCTTAATATTTTTCTAATATGCACATTAGAATCATTGAAACCTGGCCTATCCAGGAAAATGAAAGATTTTGAAGGTGTCTCATGAACCCAGATATTTCTGGCTCTTGGGTCACACTTACAAAAGGGAAGCCTATCCCAGATCATGAAAACATTTCATTTTGGGGCTTCACATGCGCACTATTGTATCAGGACTATTCCTTTGTAGTAAAATGGGTTTTTTTGTTTGTTTGTTTCTGTTTTTGGTTTTGTTTGTTTTTTAAGAGAAAAAAACTGAAAAAAAATATGAATCACTCATAGGTTACGTAGCTAGATACAAAAAGGGCACACCGTCTGATCCCACACACATGAAAACCCAGAAGAAGCAACTCACAGAGGCGGAGAGGGCAGCCGTGGCTGCAGGGACTGGGCTGAGGGAATGAACAGTATCTGACGAGTGGCACGGGAGTCTCTGGGAGGGAAATACTGTAGAAGGACAAGGCTGTGAAACACTCTGTACCTAATGACACCTGGAAGTACAATGTAAAAGGATCAGAGTAAAATTCCATGAAAACTCAATTTATCCTTTATTTATAGACCAGAATACATTAAGCTATGAAATAGGTGCATGAACAACGCAAAAATTAGAAACACTGGAAGGACAGGGGAGGGGAAGCCATCCTTTGGGGATTCAGCGAGCAGGAACTGCTGCTCCGGGGCCGAGGCCGGTTGCTCCACTGAGAGAGGTGGTTGCTGGAGCCTGCTCGGGCTCCTGGCTTTCCAAAGGTGCAGGTGACTCTTCTAGCTCCTGACAGAGAGTCAGAGCTGTGAGTATATCCTCCGCTGGCTCTGACATGGCATGTGGCCTAAGGGGCTCTTCAGGGACCTCCATAGCTAGGACTGGAGCCTGCTTTGGCTCTGGGGCTGCCAAGGGCACAGGTGGCTCTTGGAGCTTCTGACAGGGACTTAGAGCTGTGAGTCTGTCCTGCGCCGACTCCGACAGGGCAGGTGGCATCAGGGGCCCTTCAGGGACCTCTCTAGCTAGTGCTGGGGCCTGCTCTGGCTCCTGGCTTTCCAAAGGCGCAGGTGACTCTTGCACATCCTCACGGTGGATCAGAGCCCTGACCACCAGCTGCACTGGGCCCGACACGGCAGGTGACGTCCCTGCTCTTTTGAGTTGCTGAGCTCCAGCAGCAGTGATGGGGTTTTCCAGCTCAGGCTCTGAAGCTGCAGCAGGCAGCACAGTGGGAGCTGGGACTAGCTTTCGGCACGGTTCCGGATCTCGCTCTGGGGCCGCTGCTGTGGCTCCAAGAAGAGAAAGTGTGGTCATCATGATTGTCTTTCCATGTCCCTTCCAAATGAAGGCAACTTTGCCCACCACTCAATATTGTCTGAGTCTAAGAACCCGTCCCTGGGTGGTCTCCCCATATTGTAGCCCATGGGGACAGTGATCTGAGACCACTCCTTGCTCCCAGCCACACTGCAGTCTGCGGAGGCTTGCTCTGTGTGGCCCATTCTCTCCCCTCCACAGGCCTCCATCAGTCACCCCCAGTCCTCCTCACCCCCAGCCTCTGGCCCAGCGGGCTCGAGATGTCGCAGCCGAGAGAGGAGGAGCCAGGCACGTTGCTCCAGGTCTGAGCCTGGCACATTGAGCCTTGCGTACGCCAGTAGTGTCTTTAGGCAGGGAAATTCTGGGGGCTGGAAGAAATCTTCAGGGTAGTGGCCCAGCCAGGTGCCCAGGATGGAGGAGATGGCCCTGGGGACAGACAGGTGGGCAGAGGAGTCAGAGGACGGGGCACCTCCCACACGGATGCCCCAGGGAACCCCTGTGGGAACCTGGGCCCCTGGGTCCCCGGCTCCTGGCTGTCAGAGCCCATTCCTACTCCATGTCCACCTGTGATGTGGCAGTCCTGCCTGAGGCAGACCTGGTCACTGAGGAGGGGCTGGCCCAAAGCCTCTGTGAGTGGGAGCCCTTGACCCCTGGTGTGACCATTTCTGTCCTCGTCGTGGAAACTGGACGCCCTGCTCAGTCTCCCCGCCCACTTGCCGCGTGACTTCCACTGCACGTGGGCAGGGAGGGGTGGCGTGTCTGGCGTGGTCATTGCCCTCAGTGCACACTAGTGCTCTGTGACTATCCAACCAAGGAGGGAACAAAGGGACTCTGTCCCATCCCTGGCCTTCCCAGGACCCTCCCGATACCTCCCACTTCCCCTCCCGTGCCTACGTGCTGCCTCGTTCAGTAGGTGCCAGGAGAGGGTGTCCTTCCGTGGACACTAATCTCCCACTGGGTGGGGGACGTCCAGTCCCCGAGCCCTCCCTGGGTCTCCTCTGAGTACCTGGTGAGCACCCAGTGTCGACGTTCCACCAGATGTGTGGAAGCCATGCCCTTTGTTCTGGGTCCCAGGATTGGGGTAGAGACAGGGCTGGGAGGCGGCGGTGATGGGGAATGACACTGTTAGGGGCTGAGGCTGCCCTCCAGCCCCCTCTGCTCTCCCACAGTGCCCACACCCCACCCAGGGCTCTCCAGGACCCCTTTCCTCTTCTGCAGAAGAAGCCCTGAGACGTGGACCCTCCAACAGGAATTGCAGATGTGTGGGATGAGGGTCCAGCAGCCCCCAGACCACAGTCCCCTCGCTGCCCTCTCAAAGAAGGAAGGGCCCTGTGCATTAGCCAAAGCTCACTCACATGCCCCGCTGCTCCTGGGCTCCGCCGATCTCGTCCCAGGAAGAGAGGACGCATCCGTAGCTAGAGGAGGCCGGAGGGGTGGTGGGGGGATCGCATGAAATGTCCTGTGAACCCTCCCTCTCATCATATCTAGTGTCACTGTCTGACTGCCGACTAGAATGGAGCCCTGGGGTGCTCCCGGGTGCTGTCTGCTGTGTGCGTGGGATCACAGTCAGCGCCCAGGGAAGCGTCTGCAGGTCTGCACCTAGAAGGGCATCCATCCTTTATGCTCGATGAATGGCAGGGCCCCCACCAGCCCCATCCCAGAGAGCTGAGTGGGCCTGGGGCCCCCTGCTCATCCCCGGGCATGCCTGCTCTGGTCTCACCCAGGACACAGAGCCCAGATGGAGTGTCCGATGTCGTTTTCCAAGGGGAAAAGAGCCCAGCTCAAGACCGTGGTGACGGTGAGGGCTGAGGCAGAGGCTTCTTCATGGGGAGCGGGACGATGGTCCACGAGCACGATCACAGCCCCTGTAGCGGACCTTTCCACAGGGCCAGGCACCCAGGTGTCCTTAGCCTACAGGACCCCACTGAGTCCCTGTAATAACTCTGCCCCAGTCCGAGGAGCCAACTGAGGCTCCGGGAAGTTGGGTGGCATTCCCCAGACTCCCAAGCACGAGGTGGGCAAATCCCACTGGGCTGTGGAGGGGCAGGGTGCTCACCTTGTCAACAGCTGGTCCAGCACCTCCTGGGTGGTAGCAAAAGCTCTGTATGTGGCCAGGAACGTGGAGACGTAGCTGAGGTCTCTGGCTAGGAAGGCGGGCAGCAGGTGTTCTACTCGCTTCTTCAGCAGCTCTGCCCGTTGGGGCCACACCACGCAGGTCCCATTGCTCTTCCCGGTTGAGGCCTTTCTAGCCTGAGGTGGGACAGGGGAGACATGCGGTCTTCACTGCAGTCACCAGGAGGGTTGGGGGTTGGAGCCCGGAGCAAACCCCCAGGCTCTCGGTGACGTAGGCAAAGAGATGGGACAGGAGGTCCCACAGTAGACAAAAGGAGCAAGGTGCCTGGCTGGTTCCGTGGGTTCGGGGTCCGCCTCTTGGTTTCGGCTGAGGTCATGATGCGCGCGTCCTGAGATCGAGCCCATCCTCAGGCTTCGCACTTAGGGCGGGGTCTGCTTGAGGATCCTGTCTCTGCCTCTGTGTCTCCCACCCCAGTCTCTGTCTCTGTCTCTATCTCTGTCTGTGTCTCAAAAAAATACCTCATGCAATCCTTTTAGGGAAAAGGGAGAATGGCAACAATAGGAGGATGTGAGGTGGGGGGGGTGTGTGAATGGACGTTGGTATCTCAGGTCAGATCGTTAGCTGAGTATTGACAGCCTCTCCCTGCACTAAGGGCATCGTCCCTGTGATTTCTGACGATGTATCCCACGCTTGAGAACACAGAGACTGTTTCATGGGTGGGGGTGCTCAGCATTTTAGGGTACGTAGGATGTTCCGTGCAGCACTGTGAGTTGGCAACAGAAGGGAATCACATGAACGTCCTGCATCTGTGAAGGGCTCAATGGCTGCGGTAACTGATGGGCCTTCTGGAATGTTGTGCAGCACAAGGAGGCGCCTGCTCCGGACCCTGGAGGGGCCCCAGGGATGTGCTCCTTTACAACCAAAGGGCAGAGCAATAGGCATAGTACCGTGAGCCCCATGCCCCTTTGGGGAAAAGTCTCCCAACTCACCAGGATCTCGAGCAAGGGATGAGAGGTGGTTTAAGGTCGCTTTTCTGATATTCGTACAGATATGTGGATAGGGACTGTGCATCGGGCCAAGGCCGTGGCAGGGCCCTGAGGGCTGGTTTGGGGAGGGGATGGGGATCCGGGTTCACATGGGAGCAGGAGTCTAGGACGGAGCCCCGAGGAGCCCAGAGGCTGGTTTCTGGGATCTGGGTCCCTTTGTGCCGCATCGGTGCCCTGGGTGCTGGGTCCCTCCGGCACCTCCACTCACCCTGAGCCAGCGCTGGACTTTGTTGGCAGTAGGGGACTCCTTCCTGTCCTTCAAGGAGGTGGGGCAGGGGATCCCATCGTTCAGCTCCTGCCCCGTCTCCTGTGTGGAGCTCTGTAAAGACAGTGCCCGGCAGCCAGGCGGGAGGCCTCACAGGTCTGTCTGGCTGCCTTGGCTGGTCCTCAGCCCCAGGGGACTCCCTTCCAGACACACCACACCCCAGGATGCACGCAGCTCCACCATGGAGAGAAAAGTGACACAGCTCGAGGGCCTTGGATTCACTCTGGCCCTGGTGAGAGGCACCTCGGGAATCCTCTTTCCACCCTGCCCCCCCCACCCCCCCGTGGCATCGGTGTGAACGTGAAGGCATCACCAGGGTATCCACTGCCGTGCAACCTCCTCCAGCCCAGGGCGGGACCTCCCCCACATACCCCTCTTTCCCTGAAACTGGGGGAATGGGGCTGCCCAGGGATGGCTCGGAGAGGTGGCCTGGCCTGGCCTAGGTCGCTCGGTATTACCTTCCGGCACCTCCTCGGAAAGGCCCTGAGGTGTCGGGGGCGCGGGTTGAGCCAGTGTCTGCAGCATGTGAAACGTCCCTCACCCCGGGGATTCTGGAAGCCAGAGCCCCGGAAAATGGGCACGCAGCAAGAGAACATCTTTCACTATCGAATGTCTCCGGCCAAGTGAGCCTGATACGGGACCGCACTAGAATGTGGGTGCCTGGTGACCGGGGTTCCGAGTTCCGTTGGGGTCGGTTATCAGGGAAGTGACTTCACTTCCTGGGATCCCCTCCCTGAGTCCACACCTGGACTAGCACCTGCACAGACAGTGCTCTGGGCTGCCGACTGCTCATCCCCTTTCTGCATGCCATGCCAAATGTGTACCCAGTGACACCAACACAACCCTCTCCACAGGCCCCAGGGAAGGTCTGGGTACAGCCAGGGCCCCAGCTTGGAAACACCCCTGGGCTCTGATGCAACTCTCCATCTTCCCTGTTTTGGACCCCGGAGAAGCCGTTGTGCCTGTCAGGGATGGTCTGTGTCTTGCCTGTGCGATAGGGATTATTCCAGCGTGTACGTCTTGCAGAAGTCCACAGGCATAGGTGGGATACCATCTAAGAAATTGGGGGAGTGGTGTCGCACGTAGGGAATACCTGCCACCACATTTTCTTCCTTTCTCACCTTCTCTGAGTCTGTAGCTCCTCCGATCCCACCCACGGTCCCTAGCGTTGTGTGTGTGTCTGTGCACATGTGTGTGCCCCAGTACTCCTATTGTGCAGGCCCAGTCCCACCTAGGGGTGGATGGGAAATAGCTTTCCCAGGTCTTAGGCTTTCTAATTTCCAAGGCATACCCTGCAGAAGCTATTGGAGCCTTGGCTTAGAGGGGCTGAGCCCACCCTTACCCCTAGATGCTGCCAGTCGTGTGTCACGAGCCATCCCTCCTTTCCTCTGGGTGTCATGTGGGCAGGGGTGCCGTCAGTGGGTTGCCCTGGCCTGGGCTCCTCCTCAGACAGGTACGTGCTGGGATGCCTCCTGCCTGGGATGTCGATGCTTCTTCCCACCCCCATACCATCTCCAGGTCTACAGCCAGTTCCAGAACACCACCTCTTCCCGAGCTCCCAGTGAGTAGCTAGGTTCAGCCATGGCCCCACCTTTGAGGACACTCGGAGAGCTGGGTTCAGGCCTGGTTCTGCCTTCTTACCAGTCTGTGATTCTGGGCAAGGCACGGACCCTGCTAGGGTCTTCCCCTTGTTGCAGAGGCCGTCTCTTACGTAACTGACTTTATTTTAGTTGAAAGATTTTCTGTGTTGGTTTGAGAGACAGAGTGTGGGGGGTGGGGAGGATAGAGGGAGAGGGGAGACAGAATCTCAAGCCGACTCTGTGCTGAGTGTGATGCCCAATGCTGGTCTTGATCCCAAGACCCTGAATTCGTGACCTGAGTCCAGATCACGAGTCAGAAGCTTAAGCAACTGAGCCACCCAGGCGCCCTAGCAAAAGAACACTTTCGATATATTTCCAGGCAATGCAGGGAAGTGACTAGTGCAAGAGGGAAGACAAACATGGGGGACTCTGCATTTCCCTCACTTAACTGCCTAAAGAGATTTAGTTTCTAGTCTATGGGTCAGGGATGAAGAATACAGGCGAAGCTCAGCCATTTCCATGAGTTGGAGACAGCAAGATGGAAATTTGGAGAAGTCGATATGGCTGTGGTTTACAGTACAGAATACTGAGGAGAGCTGCACAGAGAAAGAGGACCTCAGAAAGCCATCTAGGATCACTTTTGAGTTTTCATAGAATTCCTCAATAGGGCACCTGTGTGAGGAACGTATGTGGTGTGGGGAAAATAATAGCCCAGGGGAAGCAGAGAGGAAAATGTCACTAGCCTTCACACACAACCAGGAAAAGTCTGTGCTACCAGCAGCAGGCAGAGTGGAAAACCTCGTAATTCGTGGGACATTGCAAAGAGAGCTCAGAATACCAACGGAACAATAGCAAAATACATTGAAGACTACTGTGATACCCCCTAACAGACCTTTGGAAAGCTAGTCTGGAAGGATAAAATAGTTCTCCAGGAACCTCACCATCAGAACAATCCTCAAGAGTATGTGTAGAAATATAAGCAATAGTTAATATCTAACAATTAAAATTCACAATACCTGCCTTCCAACCAAAGATTACCAGGATGCAAAGAAGGAGAAAAGTTCACCTCGTACTGAGGAGAAAGATTAAACAATAGAAACCTACCCAGAAATGAAAAAGAGGATGGAAGTATTGCACATGCACTTGCAAACAACTGTTAGAAAGAGGTTTTATATACGTAAGAATGTACACAAAGGATGAAGTGAAACAGAGATATAGAAAATATGAAAACAAGGAAAACCCAACTTCTGGAGCTGAAGAGTAGCACGTCTAAGATGAAAAATGTAGTAGATGGGCTTTCTTTCACGTTAGACACTACATAGCAAAAAGAGAGAGAGAGAGACAGAGAGAGAACTTGAATGCATGATCATAGCAGTTGTCCAGAATAAAGCAGAGAAAAGGAAGGGTGCAAACCACGCCGTGCACACAAACACTAGAGTAGGTGTGAGCTTTGTAGCAATTTCAAGTGGCCTGGTAGATAAGAAATTGGCTGAGGTACAGAAAAAAAAAATGTTTGAAGAAGTAATGTCTGATTATTATCTGAATTGCATGAACCCTCTACACCCATAGATTCAAGAATTCAGGAATCCAGCCAACAAAACCCCCAAACATAAGGATCATGGAAAAAACCCCTCCTTATCAACCTACATCCTAATAAAATTGCTTAAGACCAATGCTAAAGAAAAAAATCTAAAAAGCAGATGGAGATGAGTCCATTGCATTACCTGTCACGTCCCTAATTGTGTAGATGGTCTCTGTTTCTTTCTGGTCTGTGTTACTCTTGGAGTCTCTCTTCCCTTACAGGATCCCCCTTCCTATTTCTTGCAGGGTGGTTTAGCGGCCAAATCCTTTGAGTTTCTTTCTGTCCTGGAAGCTCTTTATCTCTGCTCCTATTCGGAATGACTCCTTGCTGGATAAAGTATTCTTGGCTGCATGTTTTTCTCATTTAGTACCCTGACTCGATCACGCCAGCCCTTTCTGGTGTGCCAGGTCTCTGTGGATAGGTATGTGGCTAGTCTAATGTGCTTACCCCTGTCGGTGAAGACCCCCTTGTCTCGAGCTGCTTTCAGGATTTTCTCTTTCTGTCTGAAATTGCAAACGTCACTAGTATATGTTAGGGTGTTCCTCTATTCTTATGGATTTGGGGAAGAGTCCTCTCTACCTCTTGGACTTGAATGCCTGTTTCCCTCCCAGATTAGGGAAGTTCTCAGCTACGATCCACACAGATAGATCTTCTGTCCCTCTGTGTCTTCTCCCTCAGGGCCAGAAGTAATTCCAATATTGTTTCCTTTTGTGGCATCACTGATTTTTCGATTCCTCCACCCATGGTCCATTCGTTGGCTTTCTCTCTTTTCCTCAGCTTCCTTCCTTTCCATCAGCTTGTCTTTGGTGTCACTGACTCTGTCTTCTGCCTCATTGACCCTAGCCGTTAGAGCATCCACATCCAATGTAGACTGCATCTCAGTTAGAGCCTTTTGAATGTGGGCCTGATTCGATTTCATTTCTGCACTATGAGAGTCTCTCGTGTCATTTATCCTTTTTTCAAGCCCAGCTAGCAACTTTGTAATTGTCATCCTGAGTTCCAGCTCTGACATCTTACTTAAAACCGTATGCATTAGATCAGTGGCAGAGAGTGTTACCCCTGGCTCTTTCTTTTGCTGTGAATCCCTCCCTCTAGTCACTTTTCCCAGAGAAGAATGGATGGGGGAGAGAGAGATTGGGATCTCACAGGGTGGACAAAACAGGGTGATCCACTTGGTCCCGATTGTCTTTTGGTCTGTGTGTTGGAAGTCACTAAATCCCAAAATTGTAAAGAAAGCCAAACTCATATATATATAGCGAAAGGAATCCAAAAATGAGGACTATAGGAGCGCCTGGGTGGCACAGCGGTTAAGCGTCTGCCTTCGGCTCAGGGCGTGATCCCGGCAATCTGGGATCGAGCCCCACATCAGGCTCTTCTGCTATGAGCCTGCTTCTTCCTCTCCCACTCCCCCTGCTTGTGTTCCCTCTCTCGCTGCCTGTCTCTATCTCTGTCGAATAAATAAATAAAATCTATAAAAAAATAAGACTCTCTTTAAAAAAAAAACCAAGAAAACAAAAATGAAGAATATATGTATAAAATGTCAATGTAAAAAATGACAGTTCAGAAAAGATTGAAAAATGAAGAGTTGCTAAAATTAAAAAAAAAGTAGTTGGAAAGGGAAAAAAAGAGGGAAAAAAAATAAATGGAAAATTTTGAATGGAGAGAGAAATGAATCATGAGAAAAAGCCTCAAGCTCTAGGTGCTATTTTCCCCTAGCGCTGGAGTTTGGCCATCCTCTTTGGTCTGTAAACTTGCTGTTCACTTGTTCTTTCACCTCGTTTTCGGGGGGCGGGGGCCTAGTGCGCTGATTCTCAGGTGTTTTTGCCTGGACGGGGATGCACTGCCCCTTGCCAGGGGGCCCGGTGGGGCTCAGGGTCAGCTGGTTGCCCTGTGTGCCTTGTGTTCCCAGAGGGCTTTCCCTGCCTCTTGAAAGGGTGAGAATAAAAACGGCCGCCCTCATCTGTAGGCGCAGAGGTGTGATGCTGTTGTGCACCAAGTTCTGTAGACTTCTGCGGTGCTCCCCACACCAAAGCTCCTTGGGGAAGGCGGAGGGTCACAGCGTTTCTGTCCTTTGCAGGGCTCCCAGGTGGAGAGCTTCCGATCAAGTGGACTCCCCGTCAACCGACTTTGTGCAAGGAGAGGGATCTCTCCCTTCTCCTCACTTGTGTCTGAAGCAGGAAGCGTAGGCACCGCTCTCACAACAACTGAACTGCAGGGTTATCAAGAATTGGGGCTGGCAGGGGCAGGGGGTCACTGCTGGAGGAGCCTGAGGGGTGTGGAGGGGCTATGCCCAGTGCCAAAGCTGCCGGTTGAGGCTCTGTCCATCCTGCAGCTTCCATGAGCACCCAGTGTGCTTTGGAAATGAGGAGGTTGTGGAATACAGGTGAGGTTCAGTGGGGGTGGAATCTGGAGCCGACGACCAGGAAAGAATTCTTGAGACGTCTTTGGTGCAAAATTGGTGGTTTGTGACAGGACCCATGGCAGAAAGAGATGCTGCCCTGGCTTGTGAGGGGTGGCTGATGGTAGACTATGGGGTTGGGAGAAGGTAAGGAAAAAGGGAGGTTGAGATAATACTTGCATATGTGAAAGAAGACTCACAAGGTACAGAGGCCTTGCCATTGTCTAGGGAAGGTGGTTTTGCCCCCTAGCAAGGCATGAACATTAAGACGGTTGGGAACTTCCTGGAGGCTGCAGAGTATAAGGACATTTCATTGTATCTACTTTCCCTTCAGGAAGCTAAGTTATTGATAGAAATGCTTGGTTCTTGTAAACTGCTAAGACATTGGGAAACTGAGGGAGACTTAAGTCTTGCAGGATTGTGGTGTCTATAGGTTAACTATTTCTTTGCCCTTTAGGGCAGCCAGGAGTGCCTGAGGAATGTCACGTACACCCCATGGTGGGGGTGTGTGTGGGGTGTCAATTCCGGCTTTGTCCTCAGCTAGCCTTCTCTTCCCTCCTCAGTAAAGGTCCCCCCTGTTCACAGAGGTTCAAGCAGTTCTTGCTGTTGCCACCTAGTGGACATATGGATGAACACATTCAGGTCATGTCTGTGACTCACTGACCTGAGCTGCCATGAGAGCTTGGTTCCTTCCTGGGAAGACAAGGCCCAAAAAGGATGGACCCGGAGCAAGCAGACAAGTGTGGCCCGGCCGACGCCCCTCTGCTGGCCTGGAAGCAGGACCCGGTTGCTCTACTTAGAAGCTGAGTTCTAGAGCAGGAGGGGCTGGAGTGGCTGGGGTGTGTCCCGGGATGGGGTCTGGATGAGGGGTGTTCCAGGACGGGTGTGTGTGTGTGTGTGTGTGTGTGTGTGTGTGTGTGTGGTGGGGCAGGGATGCTTGTGGAGGGAGGATCCATGAGGGCGGTATGGACAGGCTCTTCCCTGCTCCACGGGTCCCGCCCAGGTAGCCTGATGGCCTCACTGTGGGCTTGTCTTCCTCATGATTTCAGGGTTCATCTCTAGTCTCCGGGGACCCTCCTTTCCCGAGCAAGGCTCCACGGAAAGAAAGAGAGTATAGATAGAGGACCCTGCAGCCAATACTCCCACAATGGGACTAAAGTGTGTTCCAGAAATTGTGCTTTTAGGAAACAGTCCTAAAGCAAAAGAGATTTTAGGGCACATTGTACTCTTCACTTTAAGGATGAGACTCCAAGAATTGGAGATGTCTCAATTGTTCGGCAGGTGGTGCTGCTGAGTAAATGATGTGTAGCCCCTGAGAATGCAGAAGGGGACAGGAGTAGCAGTGCCTGTCCCCTGTGGGGACCTCAGGCCGCACAAGAGCCCAGCTGTGGAACCCTCCCTGCCCCACCCTATCCCACACACAGGCAAACCCCCTCCCCCCACACACTCACCCATACACTCCAAGGGAAAGGACTGGAAGAGGGCCGCCATGTGTTATGGGCTATCGTGATAGAAGGTAGAAGGAATGTGGCTTCCTTTCTTCATATTTACATCACTATTTTACTAACAAAACGTAATCTGGCTAAAACCTTAGAGAACTTTTTAATTACCTGATATGTTTGTAATAAAGAGGAAGATTTAATATGCAGTCTTAATATTTTTCTAATATGCACATTAGAATCATTGAAACCTGGCCTATCCAGGAAAATGAAAGATTTTGAAGGTGTCTCATGAACCCAGATATTTCTGGCTCTTGGGTCACACTTACAAAAGGGAAGCCTATCCCAGATCATGAAAACATTTCATTTTGGGGCTTCACATGCGCAGTATTGTATCAGGACTATTCCTTTGTAGTAAAATGGGTTTTTTTGTTTGTTTGTTTCTGTTTTTGGTTTTGTTTGTTTTTTAAGAGAAAAAAACTGAAAAAAAATATGAATCACTCATAGGTTACGTAGCTAGATACAAAAAGGGCACACCGTCTGATCCCACACACATGAAAACCCAGAAGAAGCAACTCACAGAGGCGGAGAGGGCAGCCGTGGCTGCAGGGACTGGGCTGAGGGAATGAACAGTATCTGACGAGTGGCACGGGAGTCTCTGGGAGGGAAATACTGTAGAAGGACAAGGCTGTGAAACACTCTGTACCTAATGACACCTGGAAGTACAATGTAAAAGGATCAGAGTAAAATTCCATGAAAACTCAATTTATCCTTTATTTATAGACCAGAATACATTAAGCTATGAAATAGGTGCATGAACAACGCAAAAATTAGAAACACTGGAAGGACAGGGGAGGGGAAGCCATCCTTTGGGGATTCAGCGAGCAGGAACTGCTGCTCCGGGGCCGAGGCCGGTTGCTCCACTGAGAGAGGTGGTTGCTGGAGCCTGCTCGGGCTCCTGGCTTTCCAAAGGTGCAGGTGACTCTTCTAGCTCCTGACAGAGAGTCAGAGCTGTGAGTATATCCTCCGCTGGCTCTGACATGGCATGTGGCCTAAGGGGCTCTTCAGGGACCTCCATAGCTAGGACTGGAGCCTGCTTTGGCTCTGGGGCTGCCAAGGGCACAGGTGGCTCTTGGAGCTTCTGACAGGGACTTAGAGCTGTGAGTCTGTCCTGCGCCGGCTCCGACAGGGCAGGTGGCATCAGGGGCCCTTCAGGGACCTCTCTAGCTAGTGCTGGGGCCTGCTCTGGCTCCTGGCTTTCCAAAGGCGCAGGTGACTCTTGCACATCCTCACGGTGGATCAGAGCTCTGACCACCAGCTGCACTGGGCCCGACACGGCAGGTGACGTCCCTGCTCTTTTGAGTTGCTGAGCTCCAGCAGCAGTGATGGGGTTTTCCAGCTCAGGCTCTGAAGCTGCAGCAGGCAGCACAGTGGGAGCTGGGACTAGCTTTCGGCACGGTTCCGGATCTCGCTCTGGGGCCGCTGCTGTGGCTCCAAGAAGAGAAAGTGTGGTCATCATGATTGTCTTTCCATGTCCCTTCCAAATGAAGGCAACTTTGCCCACCACTCAATATTGTCTGAGTCTAAGAACCCGTCCCTGGGTGGTCTCCCCATATTGTAGCCCATGGGGACAGTGATCTGAGACCACTCCTTGCTCCCAGCCACACTGCAGTCTGCGGAGGCTTGCTCTGTGTGGCCCATTCTCTCCCCTCCACAGGCCTCCATCAGTCACCCCCAGGCCTCCTCACCCCCAGCCTCTGGCCCAGCGGGCTCGAGATGTCGCAGCCGAGAGAGGAGGAGCCAGGCACGTTGCTCCAGGTCTGAGCCTGGCACATTGAGCCTTGCGTACGCCAGTAGTGTCTTTAGGCAGGGAAATTCTGGGGGCTGGAAGAAATCTTCAGGGTAGTGGCCCAGCCAGGTGCCCAGGATGGAGGAGATGGCCCTGGGGACAGACAGGTGGGCAGAGGAGTCAGAGGACGGGGCACCTCCCACACGGATGCCCCAGGGAACCCCTGTGGGAACCTGGGCCCCTGGGTCCCCGGCTCCTGGCTGTCAGAGCCCATTCCTACTCCATGTCCACCTGTGATGTGGCAGTCCTGCCTGAGGCAGACCTGGTCACTGAGGAGGGGCTGGCCCAAAGCCTCTGTGAGTGGGAGCCCTTGACTCCTGGTGTGACCATTTCTGTCCTCGTCGTGGAAACTGGACGCCCTGCTCAGTCTCCCTGCCCACTTGCCGCGTGACTTCCACTGCACGTGGGCAGGGAGGGGTGGCGTGTCTGGCGTGGTCATTGCCCTCAGTGCACACTAGTGCTCTGTGACTATCCAACCAAGGAGGGAACAAAGGGACTCTGTCCCATCCCTGGCCTTCCCAGGACCCTCCCGATACCTCCCACTTCCCCTCCCGTGCCTACGTGCTGCCTCGTTCAGTAGGTGCCAGGAGAGGGTGTCCTTCCGTGGACACTAATCTCCCACTGGGTGGGGGACGTCCAGTCCCCGAGCCCTCCCTGGGTCTCCTCTGAGTACCTGGTGAGCACCCAGTGTCGACGTTCCACCAGATGTGTGGAAGCCATGCCCTTTGTTCTGGGTCCCAGGATTGGGGTAGAGACAGGGCTGGGAGGCGGCGGTGATGGGGAATGACACTGTTAGGGGCTGAGGCTGCCCTCCAGCCCCCTCTGCTCTCCCACAGTGCCCACACCCCACCCAGGGCTCTCCAGGATCCCTTTCCTCTTCTGCAGAAGAAGCCCTGAGACCTGGACCCTCCAACAGGAATTGCAGATGTGTGGGATGAGGGTCCAGCAGCCCCCAGACCACAGTCCCCTCGCTGCCCTCTCAAAGAAGGAAGGGCCCTGTGCATTAGCCAAAGCTCACTCACATGCCCCGCTGCTCCTGGGCTCCGCCGATCTCGTCCCAGGAAGAGAGGACGCATCCGTAGCTAGAGGAGGCCGGAGGGGTGGTGGGGGGATCGCATGAAATGTCCTGTGAACCCTCCCTCTCATCATATCTAGTGTCACTGTCTGACTGCCGACTAGAATGGAGCCCTGGGGTGCTCCCGGGTGCTGTCTGCTGTGTGCGTGGGATCACAGTCAGCGCCCAGGGAAGCGTCTGCAGGTCTGCACCTAGAAGGGCATCCATCCTTTATGCTCGATGAATGGCAGGGCCCCCACCAGCCCCATCCCAGAGAGCTGAGTGGGCCTGGGGCCCCCTGCTCATCCCCGGGCATGCCTGCTCTGGTCTCACCCAGGACACAGAGCCCAGATGGAGTGTCCGATGTCCTTTTCCAAGGGGAAAAGAGCTCAGCTCAAGACCGTGGTGACGGTGAGGGCTGAGGCAGAGGCTTCTTCATGGGGAGCGGGACGATGGTCCACGAGCACGATCACAGCCCCTGTAGCGGACCTTTCCACAGGGCCAGGCACCCAGGTGTCCTTAGCCTACAGGACCCCACTGAGTCCCTGTAATAACTCTGCCCCAGTCCGAGGAGCCAACTGAGGCTCCGGGAAGTTGGGTGGCATTCCCCAGACTCCCAAGCACGAGGTGGGCAAATCCCACTGGGCTGTGGAGGGGCAGGGTGCTCACCTTGTCAACAGCTGGTCCAGCACCTCCTGGGTGGTAGCAAAAGCTCTGTATGTGGCCAGGAACGTGGAGACGTAGCTGAGGTCTCTGGCTAGGAAGGCGGGCAGCAGGTGTTCTACTCGCTTCTTCAGCAGCTCTGCCCGTTGGGGCCACACCACGCAGGTCCCATTGCTCTTCCCGGTTGAGGCCTTTCTAGCCTGAGGTGGGACAGGGGAGACAATGCGGTCTTCACTGCAGTCACCAGGAGGGTTGGGGGTTGGAGCCCAGAGCAAACCCCCCAGGCTCTCGGTGACGTAGGCAAAGAGGTGGGACAGGAGGGCCCACAGTAGACAAAAGGAACAAGGTGCCTGGCTGGTTCCGTGGGTTCGGGGTCCGCCTCTTGGTTTCGGCTGAGGTCATGATGCGCGCGTCCTGAGATCGAGTCCATCCTCAGGCCGATTCGCACTTAGGGCGGGGTCTGCTTGAGGATCCTGTCTCTGCCTCTGTGTCTCCCACCCCCGTCTCTGTCTCTGTCTCTATCTCTGTCTGTGTCTCAAAAAAATACCTCATGCAATCCTTTTAGGGAAAAGGGAGAATGGCAACAATAGGAGGATGTGAGGTGGGGGGTGTGTGAATGGACGTTGGTATCTCAGGTCAGATCGTTAGCTGAGTATTGACAGCCTCTCCCTGCACTAAGGGCATCGTCCCTGTGATTTCTGACGATGTATCCCACGCTTGAGAACACAGAGACTGTTTCATGGGTGGGGGTGCTCAGCATTTTAGGGTACGTAGGATGTTCCGTGCAGCACTGTGAGTTGGCAACAGAAGGGAATCACATGAACGTCCTGCATCTGTGAAGGGCTCAATGGCTGCGGTAACTGATGGGCCTTCTGGAATGTTGTGCAGCACAAGGAGGCGCCTGCTCCGGACCCTGGAGGGGCCCCAGGGATGTGCTCCTTTACAACCAAAGGGCAGAGCAATAGGCATAGTACCGTGAGCCCCATGCCCCTTTGGGGAAAAGTCTCCCAACTCACCAGGATCTCGAGCAAGGGATGAGAGGTGGTTTAAGGTCGCTTTTCTGATATTCGTACAGATATGTGGATAGGGACTGTGCATCGGGCCAAGGCCGTGGCAGGGCCCTGAGGGCTGGTTTGGGGAGGGGATGGGGATCCGGGTTCACATGGGAGCAGGAGTCTAGGACGGAGCCCCGAGGAGCCCAGAGGCTGGTTTCTGGGATCTGGGTCCCTTTGTGCCGCATCGGTGCCCTGGGTGCTGGGTCCCTCCGGCACCTCCACTCACCCTGAGCCAGCGCTGGACTTTGTTGGCAGTAGGGGACTCCTTCCTGTCCTTCAAGGAGGTGGGGCAGGGGATCCCATCGTTCAGCTCCTGCCCCGTCTCCTGTGTGGAGCTCTGTAAAGACAGTGCCCGGCAGCCAGGCGGGAGGCCTCACAGGTCTGTCTGGCTGCCTTGGCTGGTCCTCAGCCCCAGGGGACTCCCTTCCAGACACACCACACCCCAGGATGCACGCAGCTCCACCATGGAGAGAAAAGTGACACAGCTCGAGGGCCTTGGATTCACTCTGGCCCTGGTGAGAGGCACCTCGGGAATCCTCTTTCCACCCTGCCCCCCCCCACCCCCCCGTGGCATCGGTGTGAACGTGAAGGCATCACCAGGGTATCCACTGCCCTGCAACCTCCTCCAGCCCAGGGCGGGACCTCCCCCACATACCCCTCTTTCCCTGAAACTGGGGGAATGGGGCTGCCCAGGGATGGCTCGGAGAGGTGGCCTGGCCTGGCCTAGGTCGCTCGGTATTACCTTCCGGCACCTCCTCGGAAAGGCCCTGAGGTGTCGGGGGCGCGGGTTGAGCCAGTGTCTGCAGCATGTGAAACGTCCCTCACCCCGGGGATTCTGGAAGCCAGAGCCCCGGAAAATGGGCACGCAGCAAGAGAACATCTTTCACTATCGAATGTCTCCGGCCAAGTGAGCCTGATACGGGACCGCACTAGAATGTGGGTGCCTGGTGACCGGGGTTCCGAGTTCCGTTGGGGTCGGTTATCAGGGAAGTGACTTCACTTCCTGGGATCCCCTCCCTGAGTCCACACCTGGACTAGCACCTGCACAGACAGTGCTCTGGGCTGCCGACTGCTCATCCCCTTTCTGCATGCCATGCCAAATGTGTACCCAGTGACACCAACACAACCCTCTCCACAGGCCCCAGGGAAGGTCTGGGTACAGCCAGGGCCCCAGCTTGGAAACACCCCTGGGCTCTGATGCAACTCTCCATCTTCCCTGTTTTGGACCCCGGAGAAGCTGTTGTGCCTGTCAGGGATGGTCTGTGTCTTGCCTGTGCGATAGGGATTATTCCAGCGTGTACGTCTTGCAGAAGTCCACAGGCATAGGTGGGATACCATCTAAGAAATTGGGGGAGTGGTGTCGCACGTAGGGAATACCTGCCACCACATTTTCTTCCTTTCTCACCTTCTCTGAGTCTGTACTCCTCCGATCCCACCCACGGTCCCTAGCGTTGTGTGTGTGTCTGTGCACATGTGTGTGACCCAGTACTCCTATTGTGCAGGCCCAGTCCCACCTAGGGGTGGATGGGAAATAGCTTTCCCAGGTCTTAGGCTTTCTAATTTCCAAGGCAAACCCTGCAGAAGCTATTGGAGCCTTGGCTTAGAGGGGCTGAGCCCACCCTTACCCCTAGACGCTGCCAGTCGTGTGTCACGAGCCATCCCTCCTTTCCTCTGGGTGTCATGTGGGCAGGGGTGCCGTCAGTGGGTTGCCCTGGCCTGGGCTCCTCCTCAGACAGGTACGTGCTGGGATGCCTCCTGCCTGGGATGTCGATGCTTCTTCCCACCCCCATACCATCTCCAGGTCTACAGCCAGTTCCAGAACACCACCTCTTCCCGAGCTCCCAGTGAGTAGCTAGGTTCAGCCATGGCCCCACCTTTGAGGACACTCGGAGAGCTGGGTTCAGGCCTGGTTCTGCCTTCTTACCAGTCTGTGATTCTGGGCAAGGCACGGACCCTGCTAGGGTCTTCCCCTTGTTGCAGAGGCCGTCTCTTACGTAACTGACTTTATTTTAGTTGAAAGATTTTCTGTGTTGGTTTGAGAGACAGAGTGTGGGGGGTGGGGAGGATAGAGGGAGAGGGGAGACAGAATCTCAAGCCGACTCTGTGCTGAGTGTGATGCCCAATGCTGGTCTTGATCCCAAGACCCTGAATTCGTGACCTGAGTCCAGATCACGAGTCAGAAGCTTAAGCAACTGAGCCACCCAGGCGCCCTGGCAAAAGAACACTTTCGATATATTTCCAGGCAATGCAGGGAAGTGACTAGTGCAAGAGGGAAGACAAACATGGGGGACTCTGCATTTCCCTCACTTAACTGCCTAAAGAGATTTAGTTTCTAGTCTATGGGTCAGGGATGAAGAATACAGGCGAAGCTCAGCCATTTCCATGAGTTGGAGACAGCAAGATGGAAATTTGGAGAAGTCGATATGGCTGTGGTTTACAGTACAGAATACTGAGGAGAGCTGCACAGAGAAAGAGGACCTCAGAAAGCCATCTAGGATCACTTTTGAGGTTTCATAGAATTCCTCAATAGGGCACCTGTGTGAGGAACGTATGTGGTGTGGGGAAAATAATAGCCCAGGGGAAGCAGAGAGGAAAATGTCACTAGCCTTCACACACAACCAGGAAAAGTCTGTGCTACCAGCAGCAGGCAGAGTGGAAAACCTCGTAATTCGTGGGACATTGCAAAGAGAGCTCAGAATACCAACAGAACAATAGCAAAATATATTGAAGACTACTGTGATACCCCCTAACAGACCTTTGGAAAGCTAGTCTGGAAGGATAAAATAGTTCTCCAGGAACCTCACCATCAGAACAATCCTCAAGAGTATGTGTAGAAATATAAGCAATAGTTAATATCTAACAATTAAAATTCACAATACCTGCCTTCCAACCAAAGATTACCAGGATGCAAAGAAGGAGAAAAGTTCACCTCGTACTGAGGAGAAAGATTAAACAATAGAAACCTACCCAGAAATGAAAAAGAGGATGGAAGTATTGCACATGCACTTGCAAACAACTGTTAGAAAGAGGTTTTATATACGTAAGAATGTACACAAAGGATGAAGTGAAACAGAGATATAGAAAATATGAAAACAAGGAAAACCCAACTTCTGGAGCTGAAGAGTAGCACGTCTAAGATGAAAAATGTAGTAGATGGGCTTTCTTTCACGTTAGACACTACATAGCAAAAAGAGAGAGAGAGAGAGACAGAGAGAGAACTTGAATGCATGATCATAGCAGTTGTCCAGAATAAAGCAGAGAAAAGGAAGGGTGCAAACCACGCCGTGCACACAAACACTAGAGTAGGTGTGAGCTTTGTAGCAATTTCAAGTGGCCTGGTAGATAAGAAATTGGCTGAGGTACAGAAAAAAAAAAATGTTTGAAGAAGTAATGTCTGATTATTATCTGAATTGCATGAACCCTCTACACCCATAGATTCAAGAATTCAGGAATCCAGCCAACAAAACCCCCAAACATAAGGATCATGGAAAAAAACCCCTCCTTATCAACCTACATCCTAATAAAATTGCTTAAGACCAATGCTAAAGAAAAAAATCTAAAAAGCAGATGGAGATGAGTCCATTGCATTACCTGTCACGTCCCTAATTGTGTAGATGGTCTCTGTTTCTTTCTGGTCTGTGTTACTCTTGGAGTCTCTCTTCCCTTACAGGATCCCCCTTCCTATTTCTTGCAGGGTGGTTTAGCGGCCAAATCCTTTGAGTTTCTTTCTGTCCTGGAAGCTCTTTATCTCTGCTCCTATTCGGAATGACTCCTTGCTGGATAAAGTATTCTTGGCTGCATGTTTTTCTCATTTAGTACCCTGACTCGATCACGCCAGCCCTTTCTGGTGTGCCAGGTCTCTGTGGATAGGTATGTGGCTAGTCTAATGTGCTTACCCCTGTCGGTGAAGACCCCCTTGTCTCGAGCTGCTTTCAGGATTTTCTCTTTCTGTCTGAAATTGCAAACGTCACTAGTATATGTTAGGGTGTTCCTCTATTCTTATGGATTTGGGGAAGAGTCCTCTCTACCTCTTGGACTTGAATGCCTGTTTCCCTCCCAGATTAGGGAAGTTCTCAGCTACGATCCACACAGATAGATCTTCTGTCCCTCTGTGTCTTCTCCCTCAGGGCCAGAAGTAATTCCAATATTGTTTCCTTTTGTGGCATCACTGATTTTTCGATTCCTCCACCCATGGTCCATTCGTTGGCTTTCTCTCTTTTCCTCAGCTTCCTTCCTTTCCATCAGCTTGTCTTTGGTGTCACTGACTCTGTCTTCTGCCTCATTGACCCTAGCCGTTAGAGCATCCACATCCAATGTAGACTGCATCTCAGTTAGAGCCTTTTGAATGTGGGCCTGATTCGATTTCATTTCTGCACTATGAGAGTCTCTCGTGTCATTTGTCCTTTTTTCAAGCCCAGCTAGCAACTTTGTAATTGTCATCCTGAGTTCCAGCTCTGACATGTTACTTAAAACCGTATGCATTAGATCAGTGGCAGAGAGTGTTACCCCTGGCTCTTTCTTTTGCTGTGAATCCCTCCCTCTAGTCACTTTTCCCAGAGAAGAATGGATGGGGGAGAGAGAGATTGGGATCTCACAGGGTGGACAAAACAGGGTGATCCACTTGGTCCCGATTGTCTTTTGGTCTGTGTGTTGGAAGTCACTAAATCCCAAAATTGTAAAGAAAGCCAAACTCATATATATATAGCGAAAGGAATCCAAAAATGAGGACTATAGGAGCGCCTGGGTGGCACAGCGGTTAAGCGTCTGCCTTCGGCTCAGGGCGTGATCCCGGCAATCTGGGATCGAGCCCCACATCAGGCTCTTCTGCTATGAGCCTGCTTCTTCCTCTCCCACTCCCCCTGCTTGTGTTCCCTCTCTCGCTGCCTGTCTCTATCTCTGTCGAATAAATAAATAAAATCTATAAAAAAATAAGACTCTCTTTAAAAAAAAAACCAAGAAAACAAAAATGAAGAATATATGTATAAAATGTCAATGTAAAAAATGACAGTTCAGAAAAGATTGAAAAATGAAGAGTTGCTAAAATTAAAAAAAAAGTAGTTGGAAAGGGAAAAAAAGAGGGAAAAAAAATAAATGGAAAATTTTGAATGGAGAGAGAAATGAATCATGAGAAAAAGCCTCAAGCTCTAGGTGCTATTTTCCCCTAGCGCTGGAGTTTGGCCATCCTCTTTGGTCTGTAAACTTGCTGTTCACTTGTTCTTTCACCTCGTTTTTGGGGGGCGGGGGCCTAGTGCGCTGATTCTCAGGTGTTTTTGCCTGGACGGGGATGCACTGCCCCTTGCCAGGGGGCCCGGTGGGGCTCAGGGTCAGCTGGTTGCCCTGTGTGCCTTGTGTTCCCAGAGGGCTTTCCCTGCCTCTTGAAAGGGTGAGAATAAAAACGGCCGCCCTCATCTGTAGGCGCAGAGGTGTGATGCTGTTGTGCACCAAGTTCTGTAGACTTCTGCGGTGCTCCCCACACCAAAGCTCCTTGGGGAAGGCGGAGGGTCACAGCGTTTCTGTCCTTTGCAGGGCTCCCAGGTGGAGAGCTTCCGATCAAGTGGACTCCCCGTCAACCGACTTTGTGCAAGGAGAGGGATCTCTCCCTTCTCCTCACTTGTGTCTGGAGCAGGAAGCGTAGGCACCGCTCTCACAACAACTGAACTGCAGGGTTATCAAGAATTGGGGCTGGCAGGGGCAGGGGGTCACTGCTGGAGGAGCCTGAGGGGTGTGGAGGGGCTATGCCCAGTGCCAAAGCTGCCGGTTGAGGCTCTGTCCATCCTGCAGCTTCCATGAGCACCCAGTGTGCTTTGGAAATGAGGAGGTTGTGGAATACAGGTGAGGTTCAGTGGGGGTGGAATCTGGAGCCGACGACCAGGAAAGAATTCTTGAGACGTCTTTGGTGCAAAATTGGTGGTTTATGACAGGACCCATGGCAGAAAGAGATGCTGCCCTGGCTTGTGAGGGGTGGCTGATGGTAGACTATGGGGTTGGGAGAAGGTAAGGAAAAAGGGAGGTTGAGATAATACTTGCATATGTGAAAGAAGACTCACAAGGTACAGAGGCCTTGCCATTGTCTAGGGAAGGTGGTTTTGCCCCCTAGCAAGGCATGAACATTAAGACGGTTGGGAACTTCCTGGAGGCTGCAGAGTATAAGGACATTTCATTGTATCTACTTTCCCTTCAGGAAGCTAAGTTATTGATAGAAATGCTTGGTTCTTGTAAACTGCTAAGACATTGGGAAACTGAGGGAGACTTAAGTCTTGCAGGATTGTGGTGTCTATAGGTTAACTATTTCTTTGCCCTTTAGGGCAGCCAGGAGTGCCTGAGGAATGTCACGTACACCCCATGGTGGGGGTGTGTGTGGGGTGTCAATTCCGGCTTTGTCCTCAGCTAGCCTTCTCTTCCCTCCTCAGTAAAGGTCCCCCCTGTTCACAGAGGTTCAAGCAGTTCTTGCTGTTGCCACCTAGTGGACATATGGATGAACACATTCAGGTCATGTCTGTGACTCACTGACCTGAGCTGCCATGAGAGCTTGGTTCCTTCCTGGGAGGACAAGGCCCAAAAAGGATGGACCCGGAGCAAGCAGACAAGTGTGGCCCGGCCGACGCCCCTCTGCTGGCCTGGAAGCAGGACCCGGTTGCTCTACTTAGAAGCTGAGTTCTAGAGCAGGAGGGGCTGGAGTGGCTGGGGTGTGTCCCGGGATGGGGTCTGGATGAGGGGTGTTCCAGGACGGGTGTGTGTGTGTGTGTGTGTGTGTGTGTGTGTGTGTGTGTGTGTGGTGGGGCAGGGATGCTTGTGGAGGGAGGATCCATGAGGGCGGTATGGACAGGCTCTTCCCTGCTCCACGGGTCCCGCCCAGGTAGCCTGATGGCCTCACTGTGGGCTTGTCTTCCTCATGATTTCAGGGTTCATCTCTAGTCTCCGGGGACCCTCCTTTCCCGAGCAAGGCTCCACGGAAAGAAAGAGAGTATAGATAGAGGACCCTGCAGCCAATACTCCCACAATGGGACTAAAGTGTGTTCCAGAAATTGTGCTTTTAGGAAACAGTCCTAAAGCAAAAGAGATTTTAGGGCACATTGTACTCTTCACTTTAAGGATGAGACTCCAAGAACTGGAGATGTCTCAACTGTTCGGCAGGTGGTGCTGCTGAGTAAATGATGTGTAGCCCCTGAGAATGCAGAAGGGGACAGGAGTAGCAGTGCCTGTCCCCTGTGGGGACCTCAGGCCGCACAAGAGCCCAGCTGTGGAACCCTCCCTGCCCCACCCTATCCCACACACAGGCAAACCCCCTCCCCCCACACACTCACCCATACACTCCAAGGGAAAGGACTGGAAGAGGGCCGCCATGTGTTATGGGCTATCGTGATAGAAGGTAGAAGGAATGTGGCTTCCTTTCTTCATATTTACATCACTATTTTACTAACAAAACGTAATCTGGCTAAAACCTTAGAGAACTTTTTAATTACCTGATATGTTTGTAATAAAGCGGAAGATTTAATATGCAGTCTTAATATTTTTCTAATATGCCCATTAGAATCATTGAAACCTGGCCTATCCAGGAAAATGAAAGATTTTGAAGGTGTCTCATGAACCCAGATATTTCTGGCTCTTGGGTCACACTTACAAAAGGGAAGCCTATCCCAGATCATGAAAACATTTCATTTTGGGGCTTCACATGCGCACTATTGTATCAGGACTATTCCTTTGTAGTAAAATGGGTTTTTTTGTTTGTTTGTTTCTGTTTTTGGTTTTGTTTGTTTTTTAAGAGAAAAAAACTGAAAAAAAATATGAATCACTCATAGGTTACGTAGCTAGATACAAAAAGGGCACACCGTCTGATCCCACACACATGAAAACCCAGAAGAAGCAACTCACAGAGGCGGAGAGGGCAGCCGTGGCTGCAGGGACTGGGCTGAGGGAATGAACAGTATCTGACGAGTGGCACGGGAGTCTCTGGGAGGGAAATACTGTAGAAGGACAAGGCTGTGAAACACTCTGTACCTAATGACACCTGGAAGTACAATGTAAAAGGATCAGAGTAAAATTCCATGAAAACTCAATTTATCCTTTATTTATAGACCAGAATACATTAAGCTATGAAATAGGTGCATGAACAACGCAAAAATTAGAAACACTGGAAGGACAGGGGAGGGGAAGCCATCCTTTGGGGATTCAGCGAGCAGGAACTGCTGCTCCGGGGCCGAGGCCGGTTGCTCCACTGAGAGAGGTGGTTGCTGGAGCCTGCTCGGGCTCCTGGCTTTCCAAAGGTGCAGGTGACTCTTCTAGCTCCTGACAGAGAGTCAGAGCTGTGAGTATATCCTCCGCTGGCTCTGACATGGCATGTGGCCTAAGGGGCTCTTCAGGGACCTCCATAGCTAGGACTGGAGCCTGCTTTGGCTCTGGGGCTGCCAAGGGCACAGGTGGCTCTTGGAGCTTCTGACAGGGACTTAGAGCTGTGAGTCTGTCCTGCGCCGACTCCGACAGGGCAGGTGGCATCAGGGGCCCTTCAGGGACCTCTCTAGCTAGTGCTGGGGCCTGCTCTGGCTCCTGGCTTTCCAAAGGCGCAGGTGACTCTTGCACATCCTCACGGTGGATCAGAGCTCTGACCACCAGCTGCACTGGGCCCGACACGGCAGGTGACGTCCCTGCTCTTTTGAGTTGCTGAGCTCCAGCAGCAGTGATGGGGTTTTCCAGCTCAGGCTCTGAAGCTGCAGCAGGCAGCACAGTGGGAGCTGGGACTAGCTTTCGGCACGGTTCCGGATCTCGCTCTGGGGCCGCTGCTGTGGCTCCAAGAAGAGAAAGTGTGGTCATCATGATTGTCTTTCCATGTCCCTTCCAAATGAAGGCAACTTTGCCCACCACTCAATATTGTCTGAGTCTAAGAACCCGTCCCTGGGTGGTCTCCCCATATTGTAGCCCATGGGGACAGTGATCTGAGACCACTCCTTGCTCCCAGCCACACTGCAGTCTGCGGAGGCTTGCTCTGTGTGGCCCATTCTCTCCCCTCCACAGGCCTCCATCAGTCACCCCCAGTCCTCCTCACCCCCAGCCTCTGGCCCAGCGGGCTCGAGATGTCGCAGCCGAGAGAGGAGGAGCCAGGCACGTTGCTCCAGGTCTGAGCCTGGCACATTGAGCCTTGCGTACGCCAGTAGTGTCTTTAGGCAGGGAAATTCTGGGGGCTGGAAGAAATCTTCAGGGTAGTGGCCCAGCCAGGTGCCCAGGATGGAGGAGATGGCCCTGGGGACAGACAGGTGGGCAGAGGAGTCAGAGGACGGGGCACCTCCCACACGGATGCCCCAGGGAACCCCTGTGGGAACCTGGGCCCCTGGGTCCCCGGCTCCTGGCTGTCAGAGCCCATTCCTACTCCATGTCCACCTGTGATGTGGCAGTCCTGCTTGAGGCAGACCTGGTCACTGAGGAGGGGCTGGCCCAAAGCCTCTGTGAGTGGGAGCCCTTGACCCCTGGTGTGACCATTTCTGTCCTCGTCGTGGAAACTGGACGCCCTGCTCAGTCTCCCCGCCCACTTGCCGCGTGACTTCCACTGCACGTGGGCAGGGAGGGGTGGCGTGTCTGGCGTGGTCATTGCCCTCAGTGCACACTAGTGCTCTGTGACTATCCAACCAAGGAGGGAACAAAGGGACTCTGTCCCATCCCTGGCCTTCCCAGGACCCTCCCGATACCTCCCACTTCCCCTCCCGTGCCTACGTGCTGCCTCGTTCAGTAGGTGCCAGGAGAGGGTGTCCTTCCGTGGACACTAATCTCCCACTGGGTGGGGGACGTCCAGTCCCCGAGCCCTCCCTGGGTCTCCTCTGAGTACCTGCTGAGCACCCAGTGTCGACGTTCCACCAGATGTGTGGAAGCCATGCCCTTTGTTCTGGGTCCCAGGATTGGGGTAGAGACAGGGCTGGGAGGCGGCGGTGATGGGGAATGACACTGTTAGGGGCTGAGGCTGCCCTCCAGCCCCCTCTGCTCTCCCACAGTGCCCACACCCCACCCAGGGCTCTCCAGGATCCCTTTCCTCTTCTGCAGAAGAAGCCCTGAGACCTGGACCCTCCGACAGGAATTGCAGATGTGTGGGATGAGGGTCCAGCAGCCCCCAGACCACAGTCCCCTCGCTGCCCTCTCAAAGAAGGAAGGGCCCTGTGCATTAGCCAAAGCTCACTCACATGCCCCGCTGCTCCTGGGCTCCGCCGATCTCGTCCCAGGAAGAGAGGACGCATCCGTAGCTAGAGGAGGCCGGAGGGGTGGTGGGGGGATCGCATGAAATGTCCTGTGAACCCTCCCTCTCATCATATCTAGTGTCACTGTCTGACTGCCGACTAGAATGGAGCCCTGGGGTGCTCCCGGGTGCTGTCTGCTGTGTGCGTGGGATCACAGTCAGCGCCCAGGGAAGCGTCTGCAGGTCTGCACCTAGAAGGGCATCCATCCTTTATGCTCGATGAATGGCAGGGCCCCCACCAGCCCCATCCCAGAGAGCTGAGTGGGCCTGGGGCCCCCTGCTCATCCCCGGGCATGCCTGCTCTGGTCTCACCCAGGACACAGAGCCCAGATGGAGTGTCCGATGTCCTTTTCCAAGGGGAAAAGAGCCCAGCTCAAGACCGTGGTGACGGTGAGGGCTGAGGCAGAGGCTTCTTCATGGGGAGCGGGACGATGGTCCACGAGCACGACCACAGCCCCTGTAGCGGACCTTTCCACAGGGCCAGGCACCCAGGTGTCCTTAGCCTACAGGACCCCACTGAGTCCCTGTAATAACTCTGCCCCAGTCCGAGGAGCCAACTGAGGCTCCGGGAAGTTGGGTGGCATTCCCCAGACTCCCAAGCAGGAGGTGGGCAAATCCCACTGGGCTGTGGAGGGGCAGGGTGCTCACCTTGTCAACAGCTGGTCCAGCACCTCCTGGGTGGTAGCAAAAGCTCTGTATGTGGCCAGGAACGTGGAGACGTAGCTGAGGTCTCTGGCTAGGAAGGCGGGCAGCAGGTGTTCTACTCGCTTCTTCAGCAGCTCTGCCCGTTAGGGCCACACCACGCAGGTCCCATTGCTCTTCCTGGTTGAGGCCTTTCTAGCCTGAGGTGGGACAGGGGAGACATGCGATCTTCACTGCGGTCACCAGGAGGGTTGGGGGTTGGAGCCCAGAGCAAACCCCCAGGCTCTCGGTGACGTAGGCAAAGAGGTGGGACAGGAGGGCCCACAGTAGACAAAAGGAGCAAGGTGCCTGGCTGGTTCCGTGGGTTCGGGGTCCGCCTCTTGGTTTCGGCTGAGGTCATGATGCGCGCGTCCTGAGATCGAGTCCATCCTCAGGCTTCGCACTTAGGGCGGGGTCTGCTTGAGGATCCCGTCTCTGCCTCTGTGTCTCCCACCCCCGTCTCTGTCTCTGTCTCTATCTCTGTCTGTGTCTCAAAAAAATACCTCATGCAATCCTTTTAGGGAAAAGGGAGAATGGCAACAATAGGAGGATGTGAGGTGGGGGGTGTGTGAATGGACGTTGGTATCTCAGGTCAGATCGTTAGCTGAGTATTGACAGCCTCTCCCTGCACTAAGGGCATCGTCCCTGTGATTTCTGACGATGTATCCCACGCTTGAGAACACAGAGACTGTTTCATGGGTGGGGGTGCTCAGCATTTTAGGGTACGTAGGATGTTCCGTGCAGCACTGTGAGTTGGCAACAGAAGGGAATCACATGAACGTCCTGCATCTGTGAAGGGCTCAATGGCTGCGGTAACTGATGGGCCTTCTGGAATGTTGTGCAGCACAAGGAGGCGCCTGCTCCGGACCCTGGAGGGGCCCCAGGGATGTGCTCCTTTACAACCAAAGGGCAGAGCAATAGGCATAGTACCGTGAGCCCCATGCCCCTTTGGGGAAAAGTCTCCCAACTCACCAGGATCTCGAGCAAGGGATGAGAGGTGGTTTAAGGTCGCTTTTCTGATATTCGTACAGATATGTGGATAGGGACTGTGCATCGGGCCAAGGCCGTGGCAGGGCCCTGAGGGCTGGTTTGGGGAGGGGATGGGGATCCGGGTTCACATGGGAGCAGGAGTCTAGGACGGAGCCCCGAGGAGCCCAGAGGCTGGTTTCTGGGATCTGGGTCCCTTTGTGCCGCATCGGTGCCCTGGGTGCTGGGTCCCTCCGGCACCTCCACTCACCCTGAGCCAGCGCTGGACTTTGTTGGCAGTAGGGGACTCCTTCCTGTCCTTCAAGGAGGTGGGGCAGGGGATCCCATCGTTCAGCTCCTGCCCCGTCTCCTGTGTGGAGCTCTGTAAAGACAGTGCCCGGCAGCCAGGCGGGAGGCCTCACAGGTCTGTCTGGCTGCCTTGGCTGGTCCTCAGCCCCAGGGGACTCCCTTCCAGACACACCACACCCCAGGATGCACGCAGCTCCACCATGGAGAGAAAAGTGACACAGCTCGAGGGCCTTGGATTCACTCTGGCCCTGGTGAGAGGCACCTCGGGAATCCTCTTTCCACCCTGCCCCCCCCACCCCCCCGTGGCATCGGTGTGAACGTGAAGGCATCACCAGGGTATCCACTGCCCTGCAACCTCCTCCAGCCCAGGGCGGGACCTCCCCCACATACCCCTCTTTCCCTGAAACTGGGGGAATGGGGCTGCCCAGGGATGGCTCGGAGAGGTGGCCTGGCCTGGCCTAGGTCGCTCGGTATTACCTTCCGGCACCTCCTCGGAAAGGCCCTGAGGTGTCGGGGGCGCGGGTTGAGCCAGTGTCTGCAGCATGTGAAACGTCCCTCACCCCGGGGATTCTGGAAGCCAGAGCCCCGGAAAATGGGCACGCAGCAAGAGAACATCTTTCACTATCGAATGTCTCCGGCCAAGTGAGCCTGATACGGGACCGCACTAGAATGTGGGTGCCTGGTGACCGGGGTTCCGAGTTCCGTTGGGGTCGGTTATCAGGGAAGTGACTTCACTTCCTGGGATCCCCTCCCTGAGTCCACACCTGGACTAGCACCTGCACAGACAGTGCTCTGGGCTGCCGACTGCTCATCCCCTTTCTGCATGCCATGCCAAATGTGTACCCAGTGACACCAACACAACCCTCTCCACAGGCCCCAGGGAAGGTCTGGGTACAGCCAGGGCCCCAGCTTGGAAACACCCCTGGGCTCTGATGCAACTCTCCATCTTCCCTGTTTTGGACCCCGGAGAAGCCGTTGTGCCTGTCAGGGATGGTCTGTGTCTTGCCTGTGCGATAGGGATTATTCCAGCGTGTACGTCTTGCAGAAGTCCACAGGCATAGGTGGGATACCATCTAAGAAATTGGGGGAGTGGTGTCGCACGTAGGGAATACCTGCCACCACATTTTCTTCCTTTCTCACCTTCTCTGAGTCTGTAGCTCCTCCGATCCCACCCACAGTCCCTAGCGTTGTGTGTGTGTCTGTGCACATGTGTGTGCCCCAGTACTCCTATTGTGCAGGCCCAGTCCCACCTAGGGGTGGATGGGAAATAGCTTTCCCAGGTCTTAGGCTTTCTAATTTCCAAGGCAAACCCTGCAGAAGCTATTGGAGCCTTGGCTTAGAGGGGCTGAGCCCACCCTTACCCCTAGACGCTGCCAGTCGTGTGTCACGAGCCATCCCTCCTTTCCTCTGGGTGTCATGTGGGCAGGGGTGCCGTCAGTGGGTTGCCCTGGCCTGGGCTCCTCCTCAGACAGGTACGTGCTGGGATGCCTCCTGCCTGGGATGTCGATGCTTCTTCCCACCCCCATACCATCTCCAGGTCTACAGCCAGTTCCAGAACACCACCTCTTCCCGAGCTCCCAGTGAGTAGCTAGGTTCAGCCATGGCCCCACCTTTGAGGACACTCGGAGAGCTGGGTTCAGGCCTGGTTCTGCCTTCTTACCAGTCTGTGATTCTGGGCAAGGCACGGACCCTGCTAGGGTCTTCCCCTTGTTGCAGAGGCCGTCTCTTACGTAACTGACTTTATTTTAGTTGAAAGATTTTCTGTGTTGGTTTGAGAGACAGAGTGTGGGGGGTGGGGAGGATAGAGGGAGAGGGGAGACAGAATCTCAAGCCGACTCTGTGCTGAGTGTGATGCCCAATGCTGGTCTTGATCCCAAGACCCTGAATTCGTGACCTGAGTCCAGATCACGAGTCAGAAGCTTAAGCAACTGAGCCACCCAGGCGCCCTGGCAAAAGAACACTTTCGATATATTTCCAGGCAATGCAGGGAAGTGACTAGTGCAAGAGGGAAGACAAACATGGGGGACTCTGCATTTCCCTCACTTAACTGCCTAAAGAGATTTAGTTTCTAGTCTATGGGTCAGGGATGAAGAATACAGGCGAAGCTCAGCCATTTCCATGAGTTGGAGACAGCAAGATGGAAATTTGGAGAAGTCGATATGGCTGTGGTTTACAGTACAGAATACTGAGGAGAGCTGCACAGAGAAAGAGGACCTCAGAAAGCCATCTAGGATCACTTTTGAGTTTTCATAGAATTCCTCAATAGGGCACCTGTGTGAGGAACGTATGTGGTGTGGGGAAAATAATAGCCCAGGGGAAGCAGAGAGGAAAATGTCACTAGCCTTCACACACAACCAGGAAAAGTCTGTGCTACCAGCAGCAGGCAGAGTGGAAAACCTCGTAATTCGTGGGACATTGCAAAGAGAGCTCAGAATACCAACAGAACAATAGCAAAATATATTGAAGACTACTGTGATACCCCCTAACAAACCTTTGGAAAGCTAGTCTGGAAGGATAAAATAGTTCTCCAGGAACCTCACCATCAGAACAATCCTCAAGAGTATGTGTAGAAATATAAGCAATAGTTAATATCTAACAATTAATATTCACAATACCTGCCTTCCAACCAAAGATTACCAGGATGCAAAGAAGGAGAAAAGTTCACCTCGTACTGAGGAGAAAGATTAAACAATAGAAACCTACCCAGAAATGAAAAAGAGGATGGAAGTATTGCACATGCACTTGCAAACAACTGTTAGAAAGAGGTTTTATATACGTAAGAATGTACACAAAGGATGAAGTGAAACAGAGATATAGAAAATATGAAAACAAGGAAAACCCAACTTCTGGAGCTGAAGAGTAGCACGTCTAAGATGAAAAATGTAGTAGATGGGCTTTCTTTCACGTTAGACACTACATAGCAAAAAGAGAGAGAGAGAGACAGAGAGAGAACTTGAATGCATGATCATAGCAGTTGTCCAGAATAAAGCAGAGAAAAGGAAGGGTGCAAACCACGCCGTGCACACAAACACTAGAGTAGGTGTGAGCTTTGTAGCAATTTCAAGTGGCCTGGTAGATAAGAAATTGGCTGAGGTACAGAAAAAAAAAAATGTTTGAAGAAGTAATGTCTGATTATTATCTGAATTGCATGAACCCTCTACACCCATAGATTCAAGAATTCAGGAATCCAGCCAACAAAACCCCCAAACATAAGGATCATGGAAAAAAACCCCTCCTTATCAACCTACATCCTAATAAAATTGCTTAAGACCAATGCTAAAGAAAAAAATCTAAAAAGCAGATGGAGATGAGTCCATTGCATTACCTGTCACGTCCCTAATTGTGTAGATGGTCTCTGTTTCTTTCTGGTCTGTGTTACTCTTGGAGTCTCTCTTCCCTTACAGGATCCCCCTTCCTATTTCTTGCAGGGTGGTTTAGCGGCCAAATCCTTTGAGTTTCTTTCTGTCCTGGAAGCTCTTTATCTCTGCTCCTATTCGGAATGACTCCTTGCTGGATAAAGTATTCTTGGCTGCATGTTTTTCTCATTTAGTACCCTGACTCGATCACGCCAGCCCTTTCTGGTGTGCCAGGTCTCTGTGGATAGGTATGTGGCTAGTCTAATGTGCTTACCCCTGTCGGTGAAGACCCCCTTGTCTCGAGCTGCTTTCAGGATTTTCTCTTTCTGTCTGAAATTGCAAACGTCACTAGTATATGTTAGGGTGTTCCTCTATTCTTATGGATTTGGGGAAGAGTCCTCTCTACCTCTTGGACTTGAATGCCTGTTTCCCTCCCAGATTAGGGAAGTTCTCAGCTACGATCCACACAGATAGATCTTCTGTCCCTCTGTGTCTTCTCCCTCAGGGCCAGAAGTAATTCCAATATTGTTTCCTTTTGTGGCATCACTGATTTTTCGATTCCTCCACCCATGGTCCATTCGTTGGCTTTCTCTCTTTTCCTCAGCTTCCTTCCTTTCCATCAGCTTGTCTTTGGTGTCACTGACTCTGTCTTCTGCCTCATTGACCCTAGCCGTTAGAGCATCCACATCCAATGTAGACTGCATCTCAGTTAGAGCCTTTTGAATGTGGGCCTGATTCGATTTCATTTCTGCACTATGAGAGTCTCTCGTGTCATTTGTCCTTTTTTCAAGCCCAGCTAGCAACTTTGTAATTGTCATCCTGAGTTCCAGCTCTGACATGTTACTTAAAACCGTATGCATTAGATCAGTGGCAGAGAGTGTTACCCCTGGCTCTTTCTTTTGCTGTGAATCCCTCCCTCTAGTCACTTTTCCCAGAGAAGAATGGATGGGGGAGAGAGAGATTGGGATCTCACAGGGTGGACAAAACAGGGTGATCCACTTGGTCCCGATTGTCTTTTGGTCTGTGTGTTGGAAGTCACTAAATCCCAAAATTGTAAAGAAAGCCAAACTCATATATATATAGCGAAAGGAATCCAAAAATGAGGACTATAGGAGCGCCTGGGTGGCACAGCGGTTAAGCGTCTGCCTTCGGCTCAGGGCGTGATCCCGGCAATCTGGGATCGAGCCCCACATCAGGCTCTTCTGCTATGAGCCTGCTTCTTCCTCTCCCACTCCCCCTGCTTGTGTTCCCTCTCTCGCTGCCTGTCTCTATCTCTGTCGAATAAATAAATAAAATCTATAAAAAAAAAAGACTCTCTTTAAAAAAAAAAAAACAAGAAAACAAAAATGAAGAATATATGTATAAAATGTCAATGTAAAAAGTGACAGTTCAGAAAAGATTGAAAAATGAAGAGTTGCTAAACTTAAAAAAAAAGTAGTTGGAAAGGGAAAAAAAGAGGGAAAAAAAAATGGAAAATTTTGAATGGAGAGAGAAATGAATCATGAGAAAAAGCCTCAAGCTCTAGGTGCTATTTTCCCCTAGCGCTGGAGTTTGGCCATCCTCTTTGGTCTGTAAACTTGCTGTTCACTTGTTCTTTCACCTCGTTTTCGGGGGGCGGGGGCCTAGTGCGCTGATTCTCAGGTGTTTTTGCCTGGACGGGGATGCACTGCCCCTTGCCAGGGGGCCCGGTGGGGCTCAGGGTCAGCTGGTTGCTCTGTGTGCCTTGTGTTCCCAGAGGGCTTTCCCTGCCTCTTGAAAGGGTGAGAATAAAAACGGCCGCCCTCATCTGTAGGCGCAGAGGTGTGATGCTGTTGTGCACCAAGTTCTGTAGACTTCTGCGGTGCTCCCCACACCAAAGCTCCTTGGGGAAGGCGGAGGGTCACAGCGTTTCTGTCCTTTGCAGGGCTCCCAGGTGGAGAGCTTCCGATCAAGTGGACTCCCCGTCAACCGACTTTGTGCAAGGAGAGGGATCTCTCCCTTCTCCTCACTTGTGTCTGGAGCAGGAAGCGTAGGCACCGCTCTCACAACAACTGAACTGCAGGGTTATCAAGAATTGGGGCTGGCAGGGGCAGGGCGGTCACTGCTGGAGGAGCCTGAGGGGTGTGGAGGGGCTATGCCCAGTGCCAAAGCTGCCGGTTGAGGCTCTGTCCATCCTGCAGCTTCCATGAGCACCCAGTGTGCTTTGGAAATGAGGAGGTTGTGGAATACAGGTGAGGTTCAGTGGGGGTGGAATCTGGAGCCGACGACCAGGAAAGAATTCTTGAGACGTCTTTGGTGCAAAATTGGTGGTTTATGACAGGACCCATGGCAGAAAGAGATGCTGCCCTGGCTTGTGAGGGGTGGCTGATGGTAGACTATGGGGTTGGGAGAAGGTAAGGAAAAAGGGAGGTTGAGATAATACTTGCATATGTGAAAGAAGACTCACAAGGTACAGAGGCCTTGCCATTGTCTAGGGAAGGTGGTTTTGCCCTCTAGCAAGGCATGAACATTAAGACGGTTGGGAACTTCCTGGAGGCTGCAGAGTATAAGGACATTTCATTGCATCTACTTTCCCTTCAGGAAGCTAAGTTATTGATAGAAATGCTTGGTTCTTGTAAACTGCTAAGACATTGGGAAACTGAGGGAGACTTAAGTCTTGCAGGATTGTGGTGTCTATAGGTTAACTATTTTTGCCCTTTAGGGCAGCCAGGAGTGCCTGAGGAATGTCACGTACACCCCATGGTGGGGGTGTGTGTGGGGTGTCAATTCCGGCTTTGTCCTCAGCTAGCCTTCTCTTCCCTCCTCAGTAAAGGTCCCCCCTGTTCACAGAGGTTCAAGCAGTTCTTGCTGTTGCCACCTAGTGGACATATGGATGAACACATTCAGGTCATGTCTGTGACTCACTGACCTGAGCTGCCATGAGAGCTTGGTTCCTTCCTGGGAGGACAAGGCCCAAAAAGGATGGACCCGGAGCAAGCAGACAAGTGTGGCCCGGCCGACGCCCCTCTGCTGGCCTGGAAGCAGGACCCGGTTGCTCTACTTAGAAGCTGAGTTCTAGAGCAGGAGGGGCTGGAGTGGCTGGGGTGTGTCCCGGGATGGGGTCTGGATGAGGGGTGTTCCAGGACGGGTGTGTGTGTGTGTGTGTGTGTGTGTGTGGTGGGGCAGGGATGCTTGTGGAGGGAGGATCCATGAGGGCGGTATGGACAGGCTCTTCCCTGCTCCACGGGTCCCGCCCAGGTAGCCTGATGGCCTCACTGTGGGCTTGTCTTCCTCATGATTTCAGGGTTCATCTCTAGTCTCCGGGGACCCTCCTTTCCCGAGCAAGGCTCCACGGAAAGAAAGAGAGTATAGATAGAGGACCCTGCAGCCAATACTCCCACAATGGGACTAAAGTGTGTTCCAGAAATTGTGCTTTTAGGAAACAGTCCTAAAGCAAAAGAGATTTAGGGCACATTGTACTCTTCACTTTAAGGATGAGACTCCAAGAATTGGAGATGTCTCAATTGTTCGGCAGGTGGTGCTGCTGAGTAAATGATGTGTAGCCCCTGAGAATGCAGAAGGGGACAGGAGGAGCAGTGCCTGTCCCCTGTGGGGACCTCAGGCCGCACAAGAGCCCAGCTGTGGAACCCTCCCTGCCCCACCCTATCCCACACACAGGCAAACCCCCTCCCCCCACACACTCACCCATACACTCCAAGGGAAAGGACTGGAAGAGGGCCGCCATGTGTTATGGGCTATCGTGATAGAAGGTAGAAGGAATGTGGCTTCCTTTCTTCATATTTACATCACTATTTTACTAACAAAACGTAATCTGGCTAAAACCTTAGAGAACTTTTTAATTACCTGATATGTTTGTAATAAAGCGGAAGATTTAATATGCAGTCTTAATATTTTTCTAATATGCCCATTAGAATCATTGAAACCTGGCCTATCCAGGAAAATGAAAGATTTTGAAGGTGTCTCATGAACCCAGATATTTCTGGCTCTTGGGACACACTTACAAAAGGGAAGCCTATCCCAGATCATGAAAACATTTCATTTTGGGGCTTCACATGCGCACTATTGTATCAGGACTATTCCTTTGTAGTTAAATGGGGTTTTTTGTTTGTTTGTTTGTTTCTGTTTCTGGTTTTGTTTGTTTTTTAAGAGAAAAAAACTGAAAAAAAATATGAATCACTCATAGGTTACGTAGCTAGATACAAAAAGGGCACACCGTCTGATCCCACACACATGAAAACCCAGAAGAAGCAACTCACAGAGGCGGAGAGGGCAGCCGTGGCTGCAGGGACTGGGCTGAGGGAATGAACAGTATCTGACGAGTGGCACGGGAGTCTCTGGGAGGGAAATACTGTAGAAGGACAAGGCTGTGAAACACTCTGTACCTAATGACACCCGGAAGTACAATGTAAAAGGATCAGAGTAAAATTCCATGAAAACTCAATTTATCCTTTATTTATAGACCAGAATATATTAAGCTATGAAATAGGTGCATGAACAACGCAAAAATTAGGAACACTGGAAGGACAGGGGAGGGGAAGCCATCCTTTGGGGATTCAGCGAGCAGGAACTGCTGCTCCGGGGCCGAGGCCGGTTGCTCCACTGAGAGAGGTGGTTGCTGGAGCCTGCTCGGGCTCCTGGCTTTCCAAAGGTGCAGGTGACTCTTCTAGCTCCTGACAGAGAGTCAGAGCTGTGAGTATATCCTCCGCTGGCTCTGACATGGCATGTGGCCTAAGGGGCTCTTCAGGGACCTCCATAGCTAGGACTGGAGCCTGCTTTGGCTCTGGGGCTGCCAAGGGCACAGGTGGCTCTTGGAGCTTCTGACAGGGACTTAGAGCTGTGAGTCTGTCCTGCGCCGACTCCGACAGGGCAGGTGGCATCAGGGGCCCTTCAGGGACCTCTCTAGCTAGTGCTGGGGCCTGCTCTGGCTCCTGGCTTTCCAAAGGCGCAGGTGACTCTTGCACATCCTCACGGTGGATCAGAGCCCTGACCACCAGCTCCACTGGGCCCGACACGGCAGGTGACATCCCTGCTCTTTTGAGTTGCTGAGCTCCAGCAGCAGTGATGGGGTTTTCCAGCTCAGGCTCTGAAGCTGCAGCAGGCAGCACAGTGGGAGCTGGGACTAGCTTTCGGCACGGTTCCGGATCTCGCTCTGGGGCCGCTGCTGTGGCTCCAAGAAGAGAAAGTGTGGTCATCATGATTGTCTTTCCATGTCCCTTCCAAATGAAGGCAACTTTGCCCACCACTCAATATTGTCTGAGTCTAAGAACCCGTCCCTGGGTGGTCTCCCCATATTGTAGCCCATGGGGACAGTGATCTGAGACCACTCCTTGCTCCCAGCCACACTGCAGTCTGCGGAGGCTTGCTCTGTGTGGCCCATTCTCTCCCCTCCACAGGCCTCCATCAGTCACCCCCAGGCCTCCTCACCCCCAGCCTCTGGCCCAGCGGGCTCGAGATGTCGCAGCCGAGAGAGGAGGAGCCAGGCACGTTGCTCCAGGTCTGAGCCTGGCACATTGAGCCTTGCGTACGCCAGTAGTGTCTTTAGGCAGGGAAATTCTGGGGGCTGGAAGAAATCTTCAGGGTAGTGGCCCAGCCAGGTGCCCAGGATGGAGGAGATGGCCCTGGGGACAGACAGGTGGGCAGAGGAGTCAGAGGACGGGGCACCTCCCACACGGATGCCCCAGGGAACCCCTGTGGGAACCTGGGCCCCTGGGTCCCCGGCTCCTGGCTGTCAGAGCCCATTCCTACTCCATGTCCACCTGTGATGTGGCAGTCCTGCCTGAGGCAGACCTGGTCACTGAGGAGGGGCTGGCCCAAAGCCTCTGTGAGTGGGAGCCCTTGACCCCTGGTGTGACCATTTCTGTCCTCGTCGTGGAAACTGGACGCCCTGCTCAGTCTCCCCGCCCACTTGCCGCGTGACTTCCACTGCACGTGGGCAGGGAGGGGTGGCGTGTCTGGCGTGGTCATTGCCCTCAGTGCACACTAGTGCTCTGTGACTATCCAACCAAGGAGGGAACAAAGGGACTCTGTCCCATCCCTGGCCTTCCCAGGACCCTCCCGATACCTCCCACTTCCCCTCCCGTGCCTACGTGCTGCCTCGTTCAGTAGGTGCCAGGAGAGGGTGTCCTTCCGTGGACACTAATCTCCCACTGGGTGGGGGACGTCCAGTCCCCGAGCCCTCCCTGGGTCTCCTCTGAGTACCTGGTGAGCACCCAGTGTCGACGTTCCACCAGATGTGTGGAAGCCATGCCCTTTGTTCTGGGTCCCAGGATTGGGGTAGAGACAGGGCTGGGAGGCGGCGGTGATGGGGAATGACACTGTTAGGGGCTGAGGCTGCCCTCCAGCCCCCTCTGCTCTCCCACAGTGCCCACACCCCACCCAGGGCTCTCCAGGATCCCTTTCCTCTTCTGCAGAAGAAGCCCTGAGACCTGGACCCTCCAACAGGAATTGCAGATGTGTGGGATGAGGGTCTAGCAGCCCCCAGACCACAGTCCCCTCGCTGCCCTCTCAAAGAAGGAAGGGCCCTGTGCATTAGCCAAAGCTCACTCACATGCCCCGCTGCTCCTGGGCTCCGCCGATCTCGTCCCAGGAAGAGAGGACGCATCCGTAGCTAGAGGAGGCCGGAGGGGTGGTGGGGGGATCGCATGAAATGTCCTGTGAACCCTCCCTCTCATCATATCTAGTGTCACTGTCTGACTGCCGACTAGAATGGAGCCCTGGGGTGCTCCCGGGTGCTGTCTGCTGTGTGCGTGGGATCACAGTCAGCGCCCAGGGAAGCGTCTGCAGGTCTGCACCTAGAAGGGCATCCATCCTTTATGCTCGATGAATGGCAGGGCCCCCACCAGCCCCATCCCAGAGAGCTGAGTGGGCCTGGGGCCCCCTGCTCATCCCCGGGCATGCCTGCTCTGGTCTCACCCAGGACACAGAGCCCAGATGGAGTGTCCGATGTCCTTTTCCAAGGGGAAAAGAGCCCAGCGCAAGACCGTGGTGACGGTGAGGGCTGAGGCAGAGGCTTCTTCATGGGGAGCGGGACGATGGTCCACGAGCACGACCACAGCCCCTGTAGCGGACCTTTCCACAGGGCCAGGCACCCAGGTGTCCTTAGCCTACAGGACCCCACTGAGTCCCTGTAATAACTCTGCCCCAGTCCGAGGAGCCAACTGAGGCTCCGGGAAGTTGGGTGGCATTCCCGAGACTCCCAAGCAGGAGGTGGGCAAATCGCACTGGGCTGTGGAGGGGCAGGGTGCTCACCTTGTCAACAGCTGGTCCAGCACCTCCTGGGTGGTAGCAAAAGCTCTGTATGTGGCCAGGAACGTGGAGACGTAGCTGAGGTCTCTGGCTAGGAAGGCGGGCAGCAGGTGTTCTACTCGCTTCTTCAGCAGCTCTGCCCGTTAGGGCCACACCACGCAGGTCCCATTGCTCTTCCTGGTTGAGGCCTTTCTAGCCTGAGGTGGGACAGGGGAGACATGCGATCTTCACTGCAGTCACCAGGAGGGTTGGGGGTTGGAGCCCGGAGCAAACCCCCAGGCTCTCGGTGACGTAGGCAAAGAGATGGGACAGGAGGGCCCACAGTAGACAAAAGGAGCAAGGTGCCTGGCTGGTTCCGTGGGTTCGGGGTCCGCCTCTTGGTTTCGGCTGAGGTCATGATGCGCGCGTCCTGAGATCGAGCCCATCCTCAGGCTTCGCACTTAGGGCGGGGTCTGCTTGAGGATCCCGTCTCTGCCTCTGTGTCTCCCACCCCCGTCTCTGTCTCTGTCTCTATCTCTGTCTGTGTCTCAAAAAAATACCTCATGCAATCCTTTTAGGGAAAAGGGAGAATGGCAACAATAGGAGGATGTGAGGTGGGGGGTGTGTGAATGGACGTTGGTATCTCAGGTCAGATCGTTAGCTGAGTATTGACAGCCTCTCCCTGCACTAAGGGCATCGTCACTGTGATTTCTGACGATGTATCCCACGCTTGAGAACACAGAGACTGTTTCATGGGTGGGGGTGCTCAGCATTTTAGGGTACGTAGGATGTTCCGTGCAGCACTGTGAGTTGGCAACAGAAGGGAATCACATGAACGTCCTGCATCTGTGAAGGGCTCAATGGCTGCGGTAACTGATGGGCCTTCTGGAATGTTGTGCAGCACAAGGAGGCGCCTGCTCCGGACCCTGGAGGGGCCCCAGGGATGTGCTCCTTTACAACCAAAGGGCAGAGCAATAGGCATAGTACCGTGAGCCCCATGCCCCTTTGGGGAAAAGTCTCCCAACTCACCAGGATCTCGAGCAAGGGATGAGAGGTGGTTTAAGGTCGCTTTTCTGATATTCGTACAGATATGTGGATAGGGACTGTGCATCGGGCCAAGGCCGTGGCAGGGCCCTGAGGGCTGGTTTGGGGAGGGGATGGGGATCCGGGTTCACATGGGAGCAGGAGTCTAGGACGGAGCCCCGAGGAGCCCAGAGGCTGGTTTCTGGGATCTGGGTCCCTTTGTGCCGCATCGGTGCCCTGGGTGCTGGGTCCCTCCGGCACCTCCACTCACCCTGAGCCAGCGCTGGACTTTGTTGGCAGTAGGGGACTCCTTCCTGTCCTTCAAGGAGGTGGGGCAGGGGATCCCATCGTTCAGCTCCTGCCCCGTCTCCTGTGTGGAGCTCTGTAAAGACAGTGCCCGGCAGCCAGGCGGGAGGCCTCACAGGTCTGTCTGGCTGCCTTGGCTGGTCCTCAGCCCCAGGGGACTCCCTTCCAGACACACCACACCCCAGGATGCACGCAGCTCCACCATGGAGAGAAAAGTGACACAGCTCGAGGGCCTTGGATTCACTCTGGCCCTGGTGAGAGGCACCTCGGGAATCCTCTTTCCACCCTGCCCCCCCCACCCCCCCGTGGCATCGGTGTGAACGTGAAGGCATCACCAGGGTATCCACTGCCCTGCAACCTCCTCCAGCCCAGGGCGGGACCTCCCCCACATACCCCTCTTTCCCTGAAACTGGGGGAATGGGGCTGCCCAGGGATGGCTCGGAGAGGTGGCCTGGCCTGGCCTAGGTCGCTCGGTATTACCTTCCGGCACCTCCTCGGAAAGGCCCTGAGGTGTCGGGGGCGCGGGTTGAGCCAGTGTCTGCAGCATGTGAAACGTCCCTCACCCCGGGGATTCTGGAAGCCAGAGCCCCGGAAAATGGGCACGCAGCAAGAGAACATCTTTCACTATCGAATGTCTCCGGCCAAGTGAGCCTGATACGGGACCGCACTAGAATGTGGGTGCCTGGTGACCGGGGTTCCGAGTTCCGTTGGGGTCGGTTATCAGGGAAGTGACTTCACTTCCTGGGATCCCCTCCCTGAGTCCACACCTGGACTAGCACCTGCACAGACAGTGCTCTGGGCTGCCGACTGCTCATCCCCTTTCTGCATGCCATGCCAAATGTGTACCCAGTGACACCAACACAACCCTCTCCACAGGCCCCAGGGAAGGTCTGGGTACAGCCAGGGCCCCAGCTTGGAAACACCCCTGGGCTCTGATGCAACTCTCCATCTTCCCTGTTTTGGACCCCGGAGAAGCCGTTGTGCCTGTCAGGGATGGTCTGTGTCTTGCCTGTGCGATAGGGATTATTCCAGCGTGTACGTCTTGCAGAAGTCCACAGGCATAGGTGGGATACCATCTAAGAAATTGGGGGAGTGGTGTCGCACGTAGGGAATACCTGCCACCACATTTTCTTCCTTTCTCACCTTCTCTGAGTCTGTAGCTCCTCCGATCCCACCCACGGTCCCTAGCGTTGTGTGTGTGTCTGTGCACATGTGTGTGCCCCAGTACTCCTATTGTGCAGGCCCAGTCCCACCTAGGGGTGGATGGGAAATAGCTTTCCCAGGTCTTAGGCTTTCTAATTTCCAAGGCAAACCCTGCAGAAGCTATTGGAGCCTTGGCTTAGAGGGGCTGAGCCCACCCTTACCCCTAGACGCTGCCAGTCGTGTGTCACGAGCCATCCCTCCTTTCCTCTGGGTGTCATGTGGGCAGGGGTGCCGTCAGTGGGTTGCCCTGGCCTGGGCTCCTCCTCAGACAGGTACGTGCTGGGATGCCTCCTGCCTGGGATGTCGATGCTTCTTCCCACCCCCATACCATCTCCAGGTCTACAGCCAGTTCCAGAACACCACCTCTTCCCGAGCTCCCAGTGAGTAGCTAGGTTCAGCCATGGCCCCACCTTTGAGGACACTCGGAGAGCTGGGTTCAGGCCTGGTTCTGCCTTCTTACCAGTCTGTGATTCTGGGCAAGGCACGGACCCTGCTAGGGTCTTCCCCTTGTTGCAGAGGCCGTCTCTTACGTAACTGACTTTATTTTAGTTGAAAGATTTTCTGAGTTGGTTTGAGAGACAGAGTGTGGGGGGTGGGGAGGATAGAGGGAGAGGGGAGACAGAATCTCCAGCCGACTCTGTGCTGAGTGTGATGCCCAATGCTGGTCTTGATCCCAAGACCCTGAATTCGTGACCTGAGTCCAGATCACGAGTCAGAAGCTTAAGCAACTGAGCCACCCAGGCGCCCTGGCAAAAGAACACTTTCGATATATTTCCAGGCAATGCAGGGAAGTGACTAGTGCAAGAGGGAAGACAAACATGGGGGACTGTGCATTTCCCTCACTTAACTGCCTAAAGAGATTTAGTTTCTAGTCTATGGGTCAGGGATGAAGAATACAGGCGAAGCTCAGCCATTTCCATGAGTTGGAGACAGCAAGATGGAAATTTGGAGAAGTCGATATGGCTGTGGTTTACAGTACAGAATACTGAGGAGAGCTGCACAGAGAAAGAGGACCTCAGAAAGCCATCTAGGATCACTTTTGAGTTTTCATAGAATTCCTCAATAGGGCACCTGTGTGAGGAACGTATGTGGTGTGGGGAAAATAATAGCCCAGGGGAAGCAGAGAGGAAAATGTCACTAGCCTTCACACACAACCAGGAAAAGTCTGTGCTACTAGCAGCAGGCAGAGTGGAAAACCTCGTAATTCGTGGGACATTGCAAAGAGAGCTCAGAATACCAACAGAACAATAGCAAAATATATTGAAGACTACTGTGATACCCCCTAACAGACCTTTGGAAAGCTAGTCTGGAAGGATAAAATAGTTCTCCAGGAACCTCACCATCAGAACAATCCTCAAGAGTATGTGTAGAAATATAAGCAATAGTTAATATCTAACAATTAAAATTCACAATACCTGCCTTCCAACCAAAGATTACCAGGATGCAAAGAAGGAGAAAAGTTCACCTCATACTGAGGAGAAAGATTAAACAATAGAAACCTACCCAGAAATGAAAAAGAGGATGGAAGTATTGCACATGCACTTGCAAACAACTGTTAGAAAGAGGTTTTATATACGTAAGAATGTACACAAAGGATGAAGTGAAACAGAGATATAGAAAATATGAAAACAAGGAAAACCCAACTTCTGGAGCTGAAGAGTAGCACGTCTAAGATGAAAAATGTAGTAGATGGGCTTTCTTTCACGTTAGACACTACATAGCAAAAAGAGAGAGAGAGAGACAGAGAGAGAACTTGAATGCATGATCATAGCAGTTGTCCAGAATAAAGCAGAGAAAAGGAAGGGTGCAAACCACGCCGTGCACACAAACACTAGAGTAGGTGTGAGCTTTGTAGCAATTTCAAGTGGCCTGGTAGATAAGAAATTGGCTGAGGTACAGAAAAAAAAAATGTTTGAAGAAGTAATGTCTGATTATTATCTGAATTGCATGAACCCTCTACACCCATAGATTCAAGAATTCAGGAATCCAGCCAACAAAACCCCCAAACATAAGGATCATGGAAAAAACCCCTCCTTATCAACCTACATCCTAATAAAATTGCTTAAGACCAATGCTAAAGAAAAAAATCTAAAAAGCAGATGGAGATGAGTCCATTGCATTACCTGTCACGTCCCTAATTGTGTAGATGGTCTCTGTTTCTTTCTGGTCTGTGTTACTCTTGGAGTCTCTCTTCCCTTACAGGATCCCCCTTCCTATTTCTTGCAGGGTGGTTTAGCGGCCAAATCCTTTGAGTTTCTTTCTGTCCTGGAAGCTCTTTATCTCTGCTCCTATTCGGAATGACTCCTTGCTGGATAAAGTATTCTTGGCTGCATGTTTTTCTCATTTAGTACCCTGACTCGATCACGCCAGCCCTTTCTGGTGTGCCAGGTCTCTGTGGATAGGTATGTGGCTAGTCTAATGTGCTTACCCCTGTCGGTGAAGACCCCCTTGTCTCGAGCTGCTTTCAGGATTTTCTCTTTCTGTCTGAAATTGCAAACGTCACTAGTATATGTTAGGGTGTTCCTCTATTCTTATGGATTTGGGGAAGAGTCCTCTCTACCTCTTGGACTTGAATGCCTGTTTCCCTCCCAGATTAGGGAAGTTCTCAGCTACGATCCACACAGATAGATCTTCTGTCCCTCTGTGTCTTCTCCCTCAGGGCCAGAAGTAATTCCAATATTGTTTCCTTTTGTGGCATCACTGATTTTTCGATTCCTCCACCCATGGTCCATTCGTTGGCTTTCTCTCTTTTCCTCAGCTTCCTTCCTTTCCATCAGCTTGTCTTTGGTGTCACTGACTCTGTCTTCTGCCTCATTGACCCTAGCCGTTAGAGCATCCACATCCAATGTAGACTGCATCTCAGTTAGAGCCTTTTGAATGTGGGCCTGATTCGATTTCATTTCTGCACTATGAGAGTCTCTCGTGTCATTTATCCTTTTTTCAAGCCCAGCTAGCAACTTTGTAATTGTCATCCTGAGTTCCAGCTCTGACATGTTACTTAAAACCGTATGCATTAGATCAGTGGCAGAGAGTGTTACCCCTGGCTCTTTCTTTTGCTGTGAATCCCTCCCTCTAGTCACTTTTCCCAGAGAAGAATGGATGGGGGAGAGAGAGATTGGGATCTCACAGGGTGGACAAAACAGGGTGATCCACTTGGTCCCGATTGTCTTTTGGTCTGTGTGTTGGAAGTCACTAAATCCCAAAATTGTAAAGAAAGCCAAACTCATATATATATAGCGAAAGGAATCCAAAAATGAGGACTATAGGAGCGCCTGGGTGGCACAGCGGTTAAGCGTCTGCCTTCGGCTCAGGGCGTGATCCCGGCAATCTGGGATCGAGCCCCACATCAGGCTCTTCTGCTATGAGCCTGCTTCTTCCTCTCCCACTCCCCCTGCTTGTGTTCCCTCTCTCGCTGGCTGTCTCTATCTCTGTCGAATAAATAAATAAAATCTATAAAAAAAAAAGACTCTCTTTAAAAAAAAAAAACAAGAAAACAAAAATGAAGAATATATGTATAAAATGTCAATGTAAAAAATGACAGTTCAGAAAAGATTGAAAAATGAAGAGTTGCTAAAATTAAAAAAAAAAGTAGTTGGAAAGGGAAAAAAAGAGGGAAAAAAATAAATGGAAAATTTTGAATGGAGAGAGAAATGAATCATGAGAAAAAGCCTCAAGCTCTAGGTGCTATTTTCCCCTAGCGCTGGAGTTTGGCCATCCTCTTTGGTCTGTAAACTTGCTGTTCACTTGTTCTTTCACCTCGTTTTCGGGGGGCGGGGGCCTAGTGCGCTGATTCTCAGGTGTTTTTGCCTGGACGGGGATGCACTGCCCCTTGCCAGGGGGCCCGGTGGGGCTCAGGGTCAGCTGGTTGCTCTGTGTGCCTTGTGTTCCCAGAGGGCTTTCCCTGCCTCTTGAAAGGGTGAGAATAAAAACGGCCACCCTCATCTGTAGGCGCAGAGGTGTGATGCTGTTGTGCACCAAGTTCTGTAGACTTCTGCGGTGCTCCCCACACCAAAGCTCCTTGGGGAAGGCGGAGGGTCACAGCGTTTCTGTCCTTTGCAGGGCTCCCAGGTGGAGAGCTTCCGATCAAGTGGACTCCCCGTCAACCGACTTTGTGCAAGGAGAGGGATCTCTCCCTTCTCCTCACTTGTGTCTGGAGCAGGAAGCGTAGGCACCGCTCTCACAACAACTGAACTGCAGGGTTATCAAGAATTGGGGCTGGCAGGGGCAGGGGGTCACTGCTGGAGGAGCCTGAGGGCTGTGGAGGGGCTATGCCCAGTGCCAAAGCTGCCGGTTGAGGCTCTGTCCATCCTGCAGCTTCCATGAGCACCCAGTGTGCTTTGGAAATGAGGAGGTTGTGGAATACAGGTGAGGTTCAGTGGGGGTGGAATCTGGAGCCGACGACCAGGAAAGAATTCTTGAGACGTCTTTGGTGCAAAATTGGTGGTTTGTGACAGGACCCATGGCAGAAAGAGATGCTGCCCTGGCTTGTGAGGGGTGGCTGATGGTAGACTATGGGGTTGGGAGAAGGTAAGGAAAAAGGGAGGTTGAGATAATACTTGCATATGTGAAAGAAGACTCACAAGGTACAGAGGCCTTGCCATTGTCTAGGGAAGGTGGTTTTGCCCTCTAGCAAGGCATGAACATTAAGACGGTTGGGAACTTCCTGGAGGCTGCAGAGTATAAGGACATTTCATTGCATCTACTTTCCCTTCAGGAAGCTAAGTTATTGATAGAAATGCTTGGTTCTTGTAAACTGCTAAGACATTGGGAAACTGAGGGAGACTTAAGTCTTGCAGGATTGTGGTGTCTATAGGTTAACTATTTCTTTGCCCTTTAGGGCAGCCAGGAGTGCCTGAGGAATGTCACGTACACCCCATGGTGGGGGTGTGTGTGGGGTGTCAATTCCGGCTTTGTCCTCAGCTAGCCTTCTCTTCCCTCCTCAGTAAAGGTCCCCCCTGTTCACAGAGGTTCAAGCAGTTCTTGCTGTTGCCACCTAGTGGACATATGGATGAACACATTCAGGTCATGTCTGTGACTCACTGACCTGAGCTGCCATGAGAGCTTGGTTCCTTCCTGGGAGGACAAGGCCCAAAAAGGATGGACCCGGAGCAAGCAGACAAGTGTGGCCCGGCCGACGCCCCTCTGCTGGCCTGGAAGCAGGACCCGGTTGCTCTACTTAGAAGCTGAGTTCTAGAGCAGGAGGGGCTGGAGTGGCTGGGGTGTGTCCCGGGATGGGGTCTGGATGAGGGGTGTTCCAGGACGGGTGTGTGTGTGTGTGTGTGTGTGTGTGTGTGTGTGTGTGTGTGTGTGTGGTGGGGCAGGGATGCTTGTGGAGGGAGGATCCATGAGGGCGGTATGGACAGGCTCTTCCCTGCTCCACGGGTCCCGCCCAGGTAGCCTGATGGCCTCACTGTGGGCTTGTCTTCCTCATGATTTCAGGGTTCATCTCTAGTCTCCGGGGACCCTCCTTTCCCGAGCAAGGCTCCACGGAAAGAAAGAGAGTATAGATAGAGGACCCTGCAGCCAATACTCCCACAATGGGACTAAAGTGTGTTCCAGAAATTGTGCTTTTAGGAAACAGTCCTAAAGCAAAAGAGATTTTAGGGCACATTGTACTCTTCACTTTAAGGATGAGACTCCAAGAATTGGAGATGTCTCAATTGTTCGGCAGGTGGTGCTGCTGAGTAAATGATGTGTAGCCCCTGAGAATGCAGAAGGGGACAGGAGTAGCAGTGCCTGTCCCCTGTGGGGACCTCAGGCCGCACAAGAGCCCAGCTGTGGAACCCTCCCTGCCCCACCCTATCCCACACACAGGCAAACCCCCTCCCCCCACACACTCACCCATACACTCCAAGGGAAAGGACTGGAAGAGGGCCGCCATGTGTTATGGGCTATCGTGATAGAAGGTAGAAGGAATGTGTCTTCCTTTCTTCATATTTACATCACTATTTTACTAACAAAACGTAATCTGGCTAAAACCTTAGAGAACTTTTTAATTACCTGATATGTTTGTAATAAAGCGGAAGATTTAATATGCAGTCTTAATATTTTTCTAATATGCCCATTAGAATCATTGAAACCTGGCCTATCCAGGAAAATGAAAGATTTTGAAGGTGTCTCATGAACCCAGATATTTCTGGCTCTTGGGACACACTTACAAAAGGGAAGCCTATCCCAGATCATGAAAACATTTCATTTTGGGGCTTCACATGCGCACTATTGTATCAGGACTATTCCTTTGTAGTAAAATGGGTTTTTTTGTTTGTTTGTTTCTGTTTTTGGTTTTGTTTGTTTTTTAAGAGAAAAAAACTGAAAAAAAATATGAATCACTCATAGGTTACGTAGCTAGATACAAAAAGGGCACACCGTCTGATCCCACACACATGAAAACCCAGAAGAAGCAACTCACAGAGGCGGAGAGGGCAGCCGTGGCTGCAGGGACTGGGCTGAGGGAATGAACAGTATCTGACGAGTGGCACGGGAGTCTCTGGGAGGGAAATACTGTAGAAGGACAAGGCTGTGAAACACTCTGTACCTAATGACACCCGGAAGTACAATGTAAAAGGATCAGAGTAAAATTCCATGAAAACTCAATTTATCCTTTATTTATAGACCAGAATATATTAAGCTATGAAATAGGTGCATGAACAACGCAAAAATTAGGAACACTGGAAGGACAGGGGAGGGGAAGCCATCCTTTGGGGATTCAGCGAGCAGGAACTGCTGCTCCGGGGCCGAGGCCGGTTGCTCCACTGAGAGAGGTGGTTGCTGGAGCCTGCTCGGGCTCCTGGCTTTCCAAAGGTGCAGGTGACTCTTCTAGCTCCTGACAGAGAGTCAGAGCTGTGAGTATATCCTCCGCTGGCTCTGACATGGCATGTGGCCTAAGGGGCTCTTCAGGGACCTCCATAGCTAGGACTGGAGCCTGCTTTGGCTCTGGGGCTGCCAAGGGCACAGGTGGCTCTTGGAGCTTCTGACAGGGACTTAGAGCTGTGAGTCTGTCCTGCGCCGACTCCGACAGGGCAGGTGGCATCAGGGGCCCTTCAGGGACCTCTCTAGCTAGTGCTGGGGCCTGCTCTGGCTCCTGGCTTTCCAAAGGCGCAGGTGACTCTTGCACATCCTCACGGTGGATCAGAGCCCTGACCACCAGCTGCACTGGGCCCGACACGGCAGGTGACGTCCCTGCTCTTTTGAGTTGCTGAGCTCCAGCAGCAGTGATGGGGTTTTCCAGCTCAGGCTCTGAAGCTGCAGCAGGCAGCACAGTGGGAGCTGGGACTAGCTTTCGGCACGGTTCCGGATCTCGCTCTGGGGCCGCTGCTGTGGCTCCAAGAAGAGAAAGTGTGGTCATCATGATTGTCTTTCCATGTCCCTTCCAAATGAAGGCAACTTTGCCCACCACTCAATATTGTCTGAGTCTAAGAACCCGTCCCTGGGTGGTCTCCCCATATTGTAGCCCATGGGGACAGTGATCTGAGACCACTCCTTGCTCTCAGCCACACTGCAGTCTGCGGAGGCTTGCTCTGTGTGGCCCATTCTCTCCCCTCCACAGGCCTCCATCAGTCACCCCCAGTCCTCCTCACCCCCAGCCTCTGGCCCAGCGGGCTCGAGATGTCGCAGCCGAGAGAGGAGGAGCCAGGCACGTTGCTCCAGGTCTGAGCCTGGCACATTGAGCCTTGCGTACGCCAGTAGTGTCTTTAGGCAGGGAAATTCTGGGGGCTGGAAGAAATCTTCAGGGTAGTGGCCCAGCCAGGTGCCCAGGATGGAGGAGATGGCCCTGGGGACAGACAGGTGGGCAGAGGAGTCAGAGGACGGGGCACCTCCCACACGGATGCCCCAGGGAACCCCTGTGGGAACCTGGGCCCCTGGGTCCCCGGCTCCTGGCTGTCAGAGCCCATTCCTACTCCATGTCCACCTGTGATGTGGCAGTCCTGCCTGAGGCAGACCTGGTCACTGAGGAGGGGCTGGCCCAAAGCCTCTGTGAGTGGGAGCCCTTGACCCCTGGTGTGACCATTTCTGTCCTCGTCGTGGAAACTGGACGCCCTGCTCAGTCTCCCGGCCCACTTGCCGCGTGACTTCCACTGCACGTGGGCAGGGAGGGGTGGCGTGTCTGGCGTGGTCATTGCCCTCAGTGCACACTAGTGCTCTGTGACTATCCAACCAAGGAGGGAACAAAGGGACTCTGTCCCATCCCTGGCCTTCCCAGGACCCTCCCGATACCTCCCACTTCCCCTCCCGTGCCTACGTGCTGCCTCGTTCAGTAGGTGCCAGGAGAGGGTGTCCTTCCGTGGACACTAATCTCCCACTGGGTGGGGGACGTCCAGTCCCCGAGCCCTCCCTGGGTCTCCTCTGAGTACCTGCTGAGCACCCAGTGTCGACATTCCACCAGATGTGTGGAAGCCATGCCCTTTGTTCTGGGTCCCAGGATTGGGGTAGAGACAGGGCTGGGAGGCGGCGGTGATGGGGAATGACACTGTTAGGGGCTGAGGCTGCCCTCCAGCCCCCTCTGCTCTCCCACAGTGCCCACACCCCACCCAGGGCTCTCCAGGACCCCTTTCCTCTTCTGCAGAAGAAGCCCTGAGACCTGGACCCTCCAACAGGAATTGCAGATGTGTGGGATGAGGGTCCAGCAGCCCCCAGATCACAGTCCCCTCGCTGCCCTCTCAAAGAAGGAAGGGCCCTGTGCATTAGCCAAAGCTCACTCACATGCCCCGCTGCTCCTGGGCTCCGCCGATCTCGTCCCAGGAAGAGAGGACGCATCCGTAGCTAGAGGAGGCCGGAGGGGTGGTGGGGGGATCGCATGAAATGTCCTGTGAACCCTCCCTCTCATCATATCTAGTGTCACTGTCTGACTGCCGACTAGAATGGAGCCCTGGGGTGCTCCCGGGTGCTGTCTGCTGTGTGCGTGGGATCACAGTCAGCGCCCAGGGAAGCGTCTGCAGGTCTGCACCTAGAAGGGCATCCATCCTTTATGCTCGATGAATGGCAGGGCCCCCACCAGCCCCATCCCAGAGAGCTGGGTGGGCCTGGGGCCCCCTGCTCATCCCCGGGCATGCCTGCTCTGGTCTCACCCAGGACACAGAGCCCAGATGGAGTGTCCGATGTCCTTTTCCAAGGGGAAAAGAGCCCAGCTCAAGACCGTGGTGACGGTGAGGGCTGAGGCAGAGGCTTCTTCATGGGGAGCGGGACGATGGTCCACGAGCACGATCACAGCCCCTGTAGCGGACCTTTCCACAGGGCCAGGCACCCAGGTGTCCTTAGCCTACAGGACCCCACTGAGTCCCTGTAATAACTCTGCCCCAGTCCGAGGAGCCAACTGAGGCTCCGGGAAGTTGGGTGGCATTCCCCAGACTCCCAAGCACGAGGTGGACAAATCCCACTGGGCTGTGGAGGGGCAGGGTGCTCACCTTGTCAACAGCTGGTCCAGCACCTCCTGGGTGGTAGCAAAAGCTCTGTATGTGGCCAGGAACGTGGAGACGTAGCTGAGGTCTCTGGCTAGGAAGGCGGGCAGCAGGTGTTCTACTCGCTTCTTCAGCAGCTCTGCCCGTTGGGGCCACACCACGCAGGTCCCATTGCTCTTCCCAGTTGAGGCCTTTCTAGCCTGAGGTGGGACAGGGGAGACAATGCGGTCTTCACTGCAGTCACCAGGAGGGTTGGGGGTTGGAGCCCAGAGCAAACCCCCAGGCTCTCGGTGACGTAGGCAAAGAGGTGGGACAGGAGGGCCCACAGTAGACAAAAGGAGCAAGGTGCCTGGCTGGTTCCGTGGGTTCGGGGTCCGCCTCTTGGTTTCGGCTGAGGTCATGATGCGCGCGTCCTGAGATCGAGTCCATCCTCAGGCTTCGCACTTAGGGCGGGGTCTGCTTGAGGATCCTGTCTCTGCCTCTGTGTCTCCCACCCCCGTCTCTGTCTCTGTCTCTATCTCTGTCTGTGTCTCAAAAAAATACCTCATGCAGTCCTTTTAGGGAAAAGGGAGAATGGCAACAATAGGAGGATGTGACGTGGGGGGTGTGTGAATGGACGTTGGTATCTCAGGTCAGATCGTTAGCTGAGTATTGACAGCCTCTCCCTGCACTAAGGGCATCGTCCCTGTGATTTCTGACGATGTATCCCACGCTTGAGAACACAGAGACTGTTTCATGGGTGGGGGTGCTCAGCATTTTAGGGTACGTAGGATGTTCCGTGCAGCACTGTGAGTTGGCAACAGAAGGGAATCACATGAACGTCCTGCATCTGTGAAGGGCTCAATGGCTGCGGTAACTGATGGGCCTTCTGGAATGTTGTGCAGCACAAGGAGGCGCCTGCTCCGGACCCTGGAGGGGCCCCAGGGATGTGCTCCTTTACAACCAAAGGGCAGAGCAATAGGCATAGTACCGTGAGCCCCATGCCCCTTTGGGGAAAAGTCTCCCAACTCACCAGGATCTCGAGCAAGGGATGAGAGGTGGTTTAAGGTCGCTTTTCTGATATTCGTACAGATATGTGGATAGGGACTGTGCATCGGGCCAAGGCCGTGGCAGGGCCCTGAGGGCTGGTTTGGGGAGGGGATGGGGATCCGGGTTCACATGGGAGCAGGAGTCTAGGACGGAGCCCCGAGGAGCCCAGAGGCTGGTTTCTGGGATCTGGGTCCCTTTGTGCCGCATCGGTGCCCTGGGTGCTGGGTCCCTCCGGCACCTCCACTCACCCTGAGCCAGCGCTGGACTTTGTTGGCAGTAGGGGACTCCTTCCTGTCCTTCAAGGAGGTGGGGCAGGGGATCCCATCGTTCAGCTCCTGCCCCGTCTCCTGTGTGGAGCTCTGTAAAGACAGTGCCCGGCAGCCAGGCGGGAGGCCTCACAGGTCTGTCTGGCTGCCTTGGCTGGTCCTCAGCCCCAGGGGACTCCCTTCCAGACACACCACACCCCAGGATGCACGCAGCTCCACCATGGAGAGAAAAGTGACACAGCTCGAGGGCCTTGGATTCACTCTGGCCCTGGTGAGAGGCACCTCGGGAATCCTCTTTCCACCCTGCCCCCCCCCCACCCCCCCGTGGCATCGGTGTGAACGTGAAGGCATCACCAGGGTATCCACTGCCCTGCAACCTCCTCCAGCCCAGGGCGGGACCTCCCCCACATACCCCTCTTTCCCTGAAACTGGGGGAATGGGGCTGCCCAGGGATGGCTCGGAGAGGTGGCCTGGCCTGGCCTAGGTCGCTCGGTATTACCTTCCGGCACCTCCTCGGAAAGGCCCTGAGGTGTCGGGGGCGCGGGTTGAGCCAGTGTCTGCAGCATGTGAAACGTCCCTCACCCCGGGGATTCTGGAAGCCAGAGCCCCGGAAAATGGGCACGCAGCAAGAGAACATCTTTCACTATCGAATGTCTCCGGCCAAGTGAGCCTGATACGGGACCGCACTAGAATGTGGGTGCCTGGTGACCGGGGTTCCGAGTTCCGTTGGGGTCGGTTATCAGGGAAGTGACTTCACTTCCTGGGATCCCCTCCCTGAGTCCACACCTGGACTAGCACCTGCACAGACAGTGCTCTGGGCTGCCGACTGCTCATCCCCTTTCTGCATGCCATGCCAAATGTGTACCCAGTGACACCAACACAACCCTCTCCACAGGCCCCAGGGAAGGTCTGGGTACAGCCAGGGCCCCAGCTTGGAAACACCCCTGGGCTCTGATGCAACTCCCCACCTTCCCTGTTTTGGACCCCGGAGAAGCCGTTGTGCCTGTCAGGGATGGTCTGTGTCTTGCCTGTGCGATAGGGATTATTCCAGCGTGTACTTCTTGCAGAAGTCCACAGGCATAGGTGGGATACCATCTAAGAAATTGGGGGAGTGGTGTCGCACGTAGGGAATACCTGCCACCACATTTTCTTCCTTTCTCACCTTCTCTGAGTCTGTAGCTCCTCCGATCCCACCCACGGTCCCTAGCGTTGTGTGTGTGTCTGTGCACATGTGTGTGCCCCAGTACTCCTATTGTGCAGGCCCAGTCCCACCTAGGGGTGGATGGGAAATAGCTTTCCCAGGTCTTAGGCTTTCTAATTTCCAAGGCAAACCCTGCAGAAGCTATTGGAGCCTTGGCTTAGAGGGGCTGAGCCCACCCTTACCCCTAGACGCTGCCAGTCGTGTGTCACGAGCCATCCCTCCTTTCCTCTGGGTGTCATGTGGGCAGGGGTGCCGTCAGTGGGTTGCCCTGGCCTGGGCTCCTCCTCAGACAGGTACGTGCTGGGATGCCTCCTGCCTGGGATGTCGATGCTTCTTCCCACCCCCATACCATCTCCAGGTCTACAGCCAGTTCCAGAACACCACCTCTTCCCGAGCTCCCAGTGAGTAGCTAGGTTCAGCCATGGCCCCACCTTTGAGGACACTCAGAGAGCTGGGTTCAGGCCTGGTTCTTCCTTCTTACCAGTCTGTGATTCTGGGCAAGGCACGGGCCCTCCTGGGGACTTCCCCTTCTCTCCCTAGTGGCTCCCTGTGATCCCCATCTCAAGCGTACACTCCTTGTGTAAACCCTCTCGTTAAGTGTAGCCTGTACTTAGTAGTTTACTTCCATCACACAAAAGATGGCAGCTTGATGGAAAGCCCCTTCTGAGATTTGGTACTAGTAGCTCAGTGCCTATCTGTGAATCACTCTGACCCCTGTCCTCGCTCAGATGCCCAGAAGGGAACAAGCCCATCCGTGGAACCATGACATAGACACATGCGTGTGGCCTGGCCCTGAGGGACAACAGACAGAGGAGAACTCAGGCCTTCGATGGGGACTGAATCCTACCAACACCACTGAGTGAGCTGAGGTTTTAAGTGAAGTAGATCATGTTTTGTAATTGACAACAGCCCCAACCTCCTGAGAGGCTCTGGCAGGAGCACCCAGCTGAGCACTTCTTTCTTCCTGGTTCCCTTAGACTGTAAGACAGTAAGGGTTTCTAGGTTAAGGCACTGAGTGTGGGGCAAATGGGGTCTCACAGCAGGAGGAGCAGGGCACTGTGACTGTTCAGCTGCCCTGGCCCTGCCCCTCTGACACCCCACCCCCATTCTCCTCCTCAGCTTCCTCCAGCCACCCTTGCCTCCTGTCTAACCTCCACTCCGGCAACGTCAAGCTCTGCCTCCAACAGTCTTCTGCACCACGGTGCCCTCTGCCGGGCTACGTAGACTGGGATTGGTGCAGGGCTGGCTCCTCCTTCTCCTCTGCAGGAAATCTCACTGTGGCCTCAGCACAGCCTTTTCGGACCCCTCACCTGGCGGGAGTTCAGGACCCAGTTGTCGCACTTTGCTCTTTTTCTATGGAACAATTGCTCTTTTCATTCACGTTTTTCTTTCATGTTTTGTCCATCTTCCCCTCTAGACCCTGAGCTCCTCGAGGGAGGACCTGGTTGGCTTAGCGGCATTGGCACTGAGTCCTCAGGGCCCAGTGGCTGAATGAACAGGTGAGAGCATCCATCCCACCACTGACCAGCTCAATTGTTAGAGCCTAAGTGACTTTGGTCATTTGTATGTACTTTTCTTTTGTTTTGTTCTTCAAGAAAACTCTGTTCCCGTTGTGGGACCCAAACTCATGTCCCTGAGATCAACAGCCATATACCCGACTGACTGAGCCAGCCAGGTGTCCCTCTGGTCATTTTTTTGTTTGTTTGTTATGTTTGAAATTTTTTATTATAAAAAGAAAAAATAAGGAACAAAGCACATTGGATTATTTTTACAAAGTCATTTTAAATTAGTAAAACAAAGCACATCTTCCTTCTCCAGACTCTCTTGTAACTAGATGTAGCCAAGTGAGAATTTTTTTTTCTTTTTTTTATAATAATATTTTTTATTATGTTAATCACCATACAGTGCATCCCTGGTTTTTGATGTAAAGTTCGATGATTCATTAGTTGCATATAACACCCAGTGCACCATGCAATACGTGCCCTCCTTACTACCCATCACCAGCCTATTCCATTCCCCCACCCGCCTCCCCTCTGAAGCCCTCAGTTTGTTTCTCAGAGTCCATAGCCTCTCATGCTTTATTCCCCCTTCTGATTACCCCCCCTTTCTTTATCCCTTTCTTCTCCTACCGATCTTCCTAGTTCTTATGTTCCATAGATGAGAGAAACCATATGATAATTGTCTTTCTCTGCTTGACTTATTTCACTTAGCATTATCTCCTCCAGTGCCGTCCATTTATAAATAATACTATTTTTTATTATGTTATGTTAGTCACCATACAGTACCTCCCTAGTTTTTGATGTAAAGTTCCATGATTCATTACTTGCATATAATACCCAGTGGCCCATGCAATACGTGCCCTCCTTAATACCCATCACCAGCCTATCCCATTCCCCCACCCCTCTCCCCTCTGAAACCCTCAGTTTGTTTCCCAGAGTCCATAGTCTCTCATGGTTCATTCCCCCTTCTGTTTACCCGCCTTTCTTCTTCTCTTTCTTCTTCTACCAATCTTCCTACTTCTTATGTTCCATAAATGAGTGAAACCGTATGATAATTGTCTTTCTCTGCTTGACTTATTTCACTTAAGAAGATGTGGTCTATATATACTGTGGAATATTACTCAGCCATCAGAAAGAACGATTACCCAACATTTGCAGCAACATGGACGGGACTGGAGGAGATTATGCTAAATGAAAGCAATCTCTTGATTCTTTTCCTGATGTGTCTTCAGGTAGCAGATGCTCTTCCAGTTTTTGTTTGGAGAACACTGTTCCGGGAGACCAGAGTCTAGACCGGGCTCGGTCACACACTTTCTGTGTGACCATAAACAAGTTGTGTATCTTTCTGCAGCATCTGCTTTCTCTCCTGCAAAATGAATGGACAAAACAGGTACTATGGGTTCTTCTAGCTCCAAATTTCTGAGATGATAAGAATTTATTATCTTGAATCTCCTCCCTAATTAGACCTCAGATGACAGACCTTTTCAGCTGGAAATGAAGAGAGTAAGTGAATTGTATGGACGAACTACCCTTCCAGGGCCCTGGTGAAGTATTCAGCTGTAACATAGATTAAAAATTCTCTGTGCACACTGTGTTTTCTCTTCATAATGAAGGGAGCTGTGCACAAAGGAATAGGGTGGTAGGGTATTAATTTGCTTCTGCTCTGCTGGGTCAAATGACACGCAAGAGGTTAGGTGTTTGTAATCCAAACATGCACAAAGTTCAGGAAAGGAAGAAGCCTAGAGTTTGGTTACTTTGGACAAATTACAGGTCCATATGGACCACTTCTTAAGATGACCCAGAGGAGAATTCAACTTTTTAATGGTCCTCTTGCTCATGCCAATATCACATAAAGACCAGAGGTTGTCTCTAGAGAGCCATGATAAGTCTTGTCTCACTGATTACTCTATTGCTAAATGTTTCTCTGTGGTAAGGATAAGTAGTTAACAAAGGCATGTTGGATATTCCAGTGAACCTTCTGAAAACTGTTGTGGTTACAATGTGATTAACTTATGTAAGTGAATCAATGTGGCCAATGAACCAAGCTATGCACACAGAACGTATCCAGGAGGCGGAGAATCCCAAAGCTTAGTCACACTCAGGAGAGCAATGTGTAGTATTTAAAGGTGAATTCCAGAAGAAAAATGAAAAAAAGAACCCTGAGAATGATGTCTTTGATTCAAAAAGGCTCAACATGAAATGACAGTTGAAAGATGGTTCTAGAATTTGTACATGTTGCTTTCACATAGATTCCTGGAGCAAAAGTAAAAAATCCTTGCGTTTACGGGAAGCTGGTCAGCCCAAGAGGCTGTCCTCAAGCTTCCACTGTGTACATGGTATCCATCCTATCTGCAGTCAGCAAATGTCACCAACCCCTTTCTTGTGCCAGTTATTATGTCCCAGGGGCAGATGAATTTTACTCTGCTATGTAGAATAATAGATCGGAGGGGTGAGTGAGTTAGCCTGAGATTTAAAATCTACGTGATTGTTGGAAACAATTATAGAGGGGAAGGTCAGAAAGAGAGATTTCGTGTGAAAAGGATAAGTTAGATTTGGCTTGTTTCATAATAATCATATGTCTTGAGTATAGAGCATCAAATTTTTTCCATTAAGAGATCATTAGTTTCCTTCTTAGCCCTCACTCACTAGGAATATCAAAATCAGGGTCATTGTGGCACTTTTATATGAATTACAATTGGTTATGATATGGTTGCAATTACTGATTTTTGGGAAATAATGTTGCTTTACTACCATCAGGTGAAAAATCGGAACGGGGATCCACATCTGTAGGTGTGTGATGTGAATAGTTCTCCTGGGGTTGGGCAGTGCACACCTGTATGATCATGTACAGAGCCCTGTCAGAGGAGATAGTGATTTAAAAAGAAATGGCTTACCTACTTCCCCAGAGCTTTATCTTTGAAATGACTACCGGAGATATAGGTACTGCTAAGCGATCAAGGGAAGAGGGAAAGGTCTGGAAATGGGACTTTATGAGATGCCCAAGCAAAGAGAGAAAGTCAGGGAAGGGGAATAAAGAGGAAGAGACTGTGAAGTTTTAGGAGAATTAGTTTTGGGCAGTATCATGAGTGTCCTCAGGATTCATAATCATTAAGATGGAAAGCATTACCTTCTGTTTTGCTTTTTAGAAGAGTTTGTGTGGGATTGGAATTGATTCTTTAAGTGTTTAGTGTAATGCACTGTGAAGGCATCTGGGTCTGCGTTTTTCTTGCTGGGATATACTTTAAAAATATATTATTAGTAGTATTTTTTAGGAGGCTTGTTTTATTTTATGAAGTCAACACAAAGGAGCAAAGTCAACACAGAAGAACAACCAACAAAAAGTAGCAGGAAAGAGACCCAGTTAAGAGCAGATTCCCGAGTCCAGCAGTTCTTTCAGTCATGGTTAACCTGGGGCCCAGCGTGGGGGTCCATCTGTCCAGTCTGTCTGTCCATCCTAGATGCATCTGGTAACACAGAAAACCTGCAGATGTCAAAGACCCCGTTATTTTGTAAAGAAAGTACACCTCAAAATATTCTAATTGCATGTGTGAACCACGAACTACTGTCTCATCTACCCGTGCCAGCCCCAAGGGTCCTGGGAGGGTGGTGGGGACTGTCCCTGCCTGTCCCAGCATCTTGCTGTGGAGTGACAAGCTGAGCTGGGGATGGGGAGACACTGCCAAACCAGGTTTTTTTGTCTGAGGTTTTGTTCAGGTGTGACTTCTGTCTTTTAGGAGTTTTGAGGCCACCTCAGTTGTGTGTTTTCAGTGCTGAGGTGAAGTCCAGCGGCCGGACCCTCTACCCACCGAGACAACGTGCTCCGAGTGTCGGTGGGAGGTGGTGTCTCCTTTTGGCACCACGGAGTTGAATATTAAAGTAAGAAAAGCTGTCGCAGTCGCTGGTTTTGGACACCTTTCTCCCTGCCGGCTGCCACACGCAGGGTGATGATGATGTTGTCGCCGCCGTCTTCCGTCTGGACCTTCTTCAGCTCCTGCTGTTCTGTCTTGTCGCCGTTCTGGCGCTTTGTGGGCAGGGAGGTCGACAACGATGCACGTGTTGCCATTGTGTCCAGAGGACTCGCCACATTGTTCACCTGGTTACGGCCAGCGGCAGGGATTGGCATCAGGTGAGTCCCGTTTCGTGGGACAGTTTTTGTTGGTTGCTGGTGCTGACCTAGAGGTGCCTGCTGCACTGTGGTGACCGTGTGGACAGGGGTGGTCTGTGGCTCCTGAATGATCCAGCTGGCTGTGCCTGCTGTGGCATGGTTAATGGCAGGAATAGGTTCCACTTTCACTTTTACTTCTTTGTGATCTCTATTGTCTTGCGACTCTGCCTTAGGAGGGGCCAGCACGGCCGCCTGAGTGACCAGAGCCTGGATGGCAACAGTGTACGTGCTTCCTGGGGCCAGGCCTGCCATACTGGTGACAGACACTGCGGGGATCTGTTGGGCGACGTGCGCCGTCTGCACTACAGGCTGCTGGGAGGTTGAGGTGGTCACGGGAGCAGCGACCGTGTAGGTGATGGGATCGATCGATCGTTGGTGGCAGCTGCCACTGCCCGGCCATTAAAACAGGCTGACGAGACAGAGGGGAGCCTGGTGCACCCTGGGCAAACCGTGCCTCCTGGATGATGGCCAGTTTAGGCTGTGAGGCACTGGGCTCAGGCTCCAGGGGGGCCAGTGAAACTTCCCTTGACAGGCTCTTGGGGGTCTGGGCACCACTGGCGAGTGCAGACAGCACTCCAGCGTGATTGGGAGAGGCTGGGCCACTTCTGGAGAAGAGGGGTCCCAGAGGGTTTCTAAAGCAAGGCATGCCCATGGACCATCTTTTCCTAAAAGCCTGCTCTATGAATTTGCTTTCAGAGGCAGGATCTATCCTCCAGAATGAGCCCTTTTGCCTGGTTCTTCCTGGGAACGTGTTACTATGATGAAATAAGGATTCAGAGAGAGATTGTGGTGAATTGGATTCGGCCAGCTCTTGTCTGCTGTCTTGTAGTATGGATAATTTTTAGCGATGTGAGTATAAATTCCATTTAGGGTAAGTTGCTTCTCAGGAGCCATCGTAGTTTTCTGTCCTATGAATTCTGCATAGGAATAAGGTGCTTTGAATCCTTCTTGGGGCTGTCTCCACCAGAAGCTTCCTTTTCATTTTCTGGCTGCCAGTTGTCGGCCATTCACTTGAGGTCAGCTGGTATCACCCTGCTCCCCGGGGGCTGGATGGGCAGGAGTTGGCAGCACTGGGTTCTGGTGGGGGAAGGATGGGGGCTGATGAGGGAAGGGGGCCATGGCGTTTGGAATGTGGATGGTCAGGGCCAAGATGTGGGCCTGCACAGGCTTCACCCGGGACCTGGGAGCCTCCTACTTCTCCGTCTTCTCACCGGACGGGGCAGTGAACGGGATCCTGAGATTTGTGCTCGGGAACCTGGAGGTGCACACGCGCGGCCGTTATCCGGTGGTGCCCTGCGCCTCTGGAACACGGCGTCCACCAACAGGGCAAACATCCGTTCTCACCGGGGCAGCGCAGGTAGAAGTCGCTGCTGGCATCAGGCCTGGGCTGGCCTGGAACGCTCTGGGGCGCCCAGCCATGGCCACCGCTGCCACTGCCCAGTGGGGGTGGAGGGAGGGAGGGCGTGAAGATCTCGAGGTGCTCCGCGAGATGAAGCTCAAGGGCAGGTGCTCACGTCAACCGAGGCCTGCAAGGAGTTGTGCGGGCTGGTCACCCAGCGCGTCTTCCTCAGGTACTCCAACACCTCCCGGCCCTCCAGGCGCGCCGTGGCCCAGCGGCCCCATGGGGACCCGCCACCTGCGCCCGGGCCGCCCCCTGGTGCCACGGCCTGCGGGAGGCTGGCCTAGCGCCCTGGGCCCATGAGAGCCAGGCCATCCCTGTCGCCGTCACCGCAGCCATGGTGCTGAGGGTCAGGTGAGGCCGCTGGCCGGGGAGCTCCAAGCCTGGGATATACTCTTTTTATTGCTCACTTGGTCTTTTCCCTTGTTACAGGTCTGTTCAGATTATCTGTTTCCACTTGAGTCAGGTTTGGTAGTTTGTGTCTTCTTAGAAATATGTCCATTTCATAGAGGTGACCTACTTTGCTGGCTGTTCATAACATTCCCTTATAATCCTTTTTATTTTTGTAAGGTGGGCAGTAATGCTCCCATTCCAAAATTTAATCATTTTAACGTTCTCTCTCTTCCTTCTTGGTCAGTCTAGTGAAAGGTTTGTCATTTTTGTTGATTTTTACAAAGAACCAACTTTTGGTTTTGTTTGCTCATCTCTTTTGTTTTATACTATTTCACTTATGTTTACTCTGTTATTTCCTTCCTTATGCTTGTTTTCGCCCCCTTATGCTTGTTTTAACTTTAGTTTGCTCTTTTTTTTAAGATTATTTATTTATTTATTTGACAGACATAGACAGCCGGCGAGAGAGGGAACACAAGCAGGGGGAGTGGGAGAGGAAGAAGCAGGCTCCCAGTGAAGGAGCCCGATGTGGGACTCGATCCCGGAATGCCGGGATCAGGCCCTGAGCTGAAGACAGATGCCTAATGACTGCGCTACCAGGCACCCCTAGTTTGCTCTTTTTACTTCACTCTTCCTGTACTGGAAAGTTAGGTTCTTGACTCGAGATTTTTTTTTAATACATCTGTAACTATATAAACACATCTGTAACTATAAACACTATAGGTGTTTGTTTACAGAGAGAAATTTGATGAGATGTACATAGACCATTTCGTAGATTCTGTTGAGTGTATTCCAAGGCATTCTGGCTGGCTACTCCCCATGAAATCATCAACATCTCCCTCTTCCTCCTTTCTTTTACCTTCCCCTCCATATCTGAATTCCTTTTTCTCCATTCATAAATGCGAGACTGTTTTTCATGATTTGGAGCATGTAACATCTATCATGGCTATAGTCTGCCGTATGTTTACTCTTCTGCAACGATGGAACTCCGCCAGGGCCTGGGACACTTGCTGCCTCCATATCGTTTTCTCCTCAATATCATCAAACCTCACGGTCTCTTCATCTTCACTGCAGAGGTGGATACATGTTGTATCATGTGTCGCTATCTCATTCCTTTGTATTACTGAACAGTATCCCACTTTATGGACATGCCACTTTGGTTTAACCATTTGTCAATGGATAGACTTGTTGGTTTTTTCCACTTTTTGGATCGTATGAATTATGCTGCCACGAATATGTACAAATTTTTGTGTGGACATATACTTTCCTTTTTCTTTGAGAGAGAGAGTGTGAGTCGGGGGGTAGAGGCTGAGAGAGAGGGTAAGGAAGAATCTTTTTTTTAATTATTTTTATTTTTAAATTTTATTTTATTTATTTTATAAATTAATTTATATTATATTTATAGTTTATCAATTAATGAACATATAGTGTAATATTAGTTTCAGAGGTAGAGTTTAGTGATTCATCAGTTGCATACAACACCCAGTGCTCATTCCATCAAGTACCCTCCTTAATGCCCATCGCCAGTTACCCCATCCCCCCACTGACCTCCCCTCCAGCAACCTTCGGTTTGCTTCCTATAGTTAAAAGTTTCTTTGGTTTGTCTCCCTCTCTGATTTCATGTTATTTTATTTTTCCTTTCCTTCCTCTATGATCTTCTGTTTTGTTTCTTGAATTCCACATATGAGTGAACTCATAGAATTGTCTTTCTGTGATTGACTTATTTCACTTAGCCTAATACCCTCTAGTTCCATCCACGTCATTGCAAATGGTGAAATTTCATTTTCTTTCATGACTGAATAACATTCCATTGCATATCTATACCACATATTTTTTTAAATTTTATTTTCTGAAGATTTCATTTGTTTATTTAAAAGAGAGAGAGAACGAGTGGAGGGAGGGGCAGAGGGAGAAGGAGAAGCAGACTCCCTGCTGAGCAGGGAGCCTGATGTGGGGCTTCATCCCCGCGCCAGACCCTGGGATCATGACCTGAACCCAAGGCAGACACCTAACCGACGGAGCCACCCAAGCACCCTGTACCACATCTTTATGCATCCATTTGTTGATGGACATCTGGGCTCTCTCCATAGTTTGGCTATTGTGGACATTGCTGCTGTAAACATTGGGGTGCAGGTGCTCCTTCGGATCAGTATATTTGTATCCTCTGGGTAAATACCTAGTAGTGCAATTGCTGGGTTGTAGGGTAGGTCTATTTTTAACTTTCTGACGAACCTCCATACTGTTTTCCAGAGTGGCTGTATGGGAAAGAATCTTAAGCACGCTCCACACTCAGTGCAGAGCCTGATGTGGGACTGGATCTCACAACCCTGAGGTCATGACCTGAGCCAAAATCAAGAGTCTGATGCTGAACAGACTGAGCCACCCAGGCGCTCCTAACATATGTTTTCAGCTCTCTTTTCAGTATAGGAGTGGCTCTGCTGGATTACGATAACTTGTGTCTTTAACATTTTGAAGAGCTGCCATTTTTTTTTTTTTTTTGCCAAAATGCCTTCCTCATTTTATCTTCCTACCAATAATTATTGAGGGTTCTAATTTCTCCACATCCTTTCTGACACTTGTCATTTTCTGTCTTTTTTATTACAGTTATCCTAGAGCATGTGAAGTGGTATCTTGTGGCTTTGCTTTGCATTTCCCTGAAGGCTACTAATGTTGAAGTTTTTCATGGGTTTACTGGCCATTTGTCTATCTTCTTTGGAACAATGTCTGTTAGAGTCCTTTGCCTATTCTTAAGTTGGGTTGTCTTTTTATTGAGTTGTAAGAGTTCTTTATCTATTTGGGGAACAAGGTAGACCATATACATTTAATGTGATTATCGATGGGGTTTGGTTTAAAACTACCATTTTGAATGAAACATGAGAGACTATGGACTATGAGAAACAAACTGAGGGCCTCAGAGGGGAGAGGGTTGGGGGAATGGATAGACCGGTGATGGGTAGTAAGGGGGCACGTATTGCATGGTGCACTAATGAATCATCGAACTTTACATTGGAAACCGGGGATGTACTGTATGGTGACTAACATAATATAATAAAAAATCATTAAAAAAATAAATAAAACTACCATTTTGCGATTTGTTTTCTATTCTCATTTTCTTTTATGTTTCTATTTATCATTTGGATTCACTGAGCTTTTTTAGATTATTTTTTATAGTATTTTTTATTATGTTAATCACCATACAGTACCTCCCTAGTTTTTGATGTGCTGTTCTATGATTCATTACTTGTGTATAACACCCAGCGCACCATGCCATACGTGCCATCCTTAATACCCTTCACCGACCAGCCTATCACTGAGCTTTTAAAGAAAATGTCTTATTTCATCTCCAGTATTACCTTATTAGCCATGTCATTTTATTTTAACTGTTTGTCAAGCATTTAGAGAATACATCTTTAGTACAGTACATCGTCAAATAATGTTATACCACTGCCTGCATAATATAGGAATCTTTCCAACTTCCGTCTTCTTCCTTCCAGTCTTTTGTATGTTTTATTCCTGCATGTTATCAGTTCCACAATGCATTACTATTGTTTTTGCTTTAGGTAGTCACAGCTGCTTTTGGGAGATTGAAAACCCACTGGTACAAACATCTTGATATTTTTGCCTTATGTAAAGAAGTTATCTTATGTGGCCAATCTGTTAAGAACGGATTGTAATTTCTTGCTTTGAATTTTCCTGAAACAGCAGAAAAGACAAATGAGGTGTTGAGTCAGATATTTCTGGAAGCTTATTGAGTTCCAGGCCGCCTGCTGGGCATTCTGGGAGCCCGTGGATTGATAGCAGTTCATTTAGGATTCATGGGTGAGGTTTCATTTGTCAGTGGACTTCGACTCTCTGGTGGATGTTGCAGTGGTTAGTACAGTGGCAGAACAAACTGATGTCCTGCTAATTGCCAAAGGTTTGGAACTCTGTCTCTATTTGGAGGCTGCTGGTTTTATTGTCTACTTATTAAATTGCTAAATGACGGAGATTAATAACAGGAAATTCATTGAAATGGAAAACTCGTAATAGTACCCCTGAGTATTCATTGATGGCAAATTCCATTCTAGTCATCCAGTGATCACTTCAAAATCCTGTGTCAGGCAGAGGCAGATAAAAATCCCAAAGCTTTCAAGACTGCAATTTACCCTGTGTAAAATGGTGTGCTCTAGGATTTTCCATCCTGGGCTTCTGTAACAGGGTATAAGAGGACAATTGAATCAGGAGGAAGTACAGAGTAAGTGTTTGATGTCAGTGGGAAGTCTCTTTTAAACAAGCAAGATAAGTCTGTGAGGTAATGTGACTGATTTTACATTGGAGAATATTGCTTTGGCCTTTAAAAGAGAACCAGAGTTTAATAGAGTCAGCTGTTCTGACTGGCATGAGATAATATCTCACTGGGATTTTGATTTGTATTTCCCTGATGTTGAGTGATGTTGAACATTGTTTCATGTGTATGTTGGCCACTTGTATGTCTTCTTTGGAGAAATGTCTGTTCATGTCTTCTGCCCATTTCTTGACTGGATTATTTGCTTTTGGGGTATTGAGTTTGATAAGTTCTTGATAGATTTTGGATATTAACCATTTATCTGATAAAATATTACAAAATTCTTCTCCCATTCTGTAGGTTGTCTTTGGGTTTTGCTGAATGTTTCCTATGCTGTGCAAAAGCTTTTTATCTCGACGAAGTCCCAATGGCTCATTTTTGCCTTTGTTTCCCTTGCCTTTGGAGTCATGTCTACCCAGATGTTGCTGTAGCCAAGGTCAAAGAGGTTGCTGCCTGTGTTCTCTTCTAGGATTTTGATGGATTACTGTCTCCCATTTACATCTTTCATCCATGTTGAGTCTATTTTTCTGTACGGTGTAAGGAAATGGTCCAGTTTTATTCTTCTGCATGTGGCCTTCCAATTTTCCCAACACCATTTATTGCAGAGACTGTCTTTTTTCCATTGGATAGTCTTTCCTGCTTTGTCAAACATTAGTTGAGCATAGAGGTGAAGGTCCATTTCTTGGTTCTGTATTCTGTTCCATTGGTCTATATGTCTGTTTTTGTGCCAGTACCATACCATCTTGATGATTACAGCTTTTTAACATAGCTTGAAATCTGGAATTGTGATGCCACCAGCTGTGGTTTTCTTTTTCAATTTTCTTTTGGCTATTTGGGGTCTTTTCTGTTTCCATACAAATTTTAAGATTATTTTTTCCCTCTCTGAGAAAAATGTTAATGGTATTTTGATAAGGATTGCACTGAATGTGTTGATTGCTCTAGGTGGCATAGATTTCAACAATTATTTGTTTTACCAATCCTTAAGCATGAAATATTTTTCCATTTCTTTTGTCTTCCTCAATTTCTTTCATGAGTGTTCTAAAGTTTTCTGAGTACAGATCCTTTGCCTCTTTGGTAAGGTTTATTCCTAGGTATCTTATGGTTTTCCGTGCAATTGTAAACGGGATCTAGTCCTTAACTTCTCTTTCTTCTATCTCATTGTTTGTGTATAGAAATGCAACTGATTTCTGTGCATCGATTTTATATCTTGTCACTTTGCCAAATTCCTGTATGAATTCTAACAATTTTCAGTTGGAGCCTTTTGGTTTTTTCACACAGAGTATCATGTCATCTGTGAAGACTGAGTGTTTGTTTTCTTTTTTGCTTATTTGATGCCTTTTATTTCTTTTTGCTGTCTGCTGAGGCTAGCATTTCTATTACTACGTTGAACAACAGTGGTGAGAGTGGACATCCCTGTTGTGTTCCTGACCTTAGGGTAAAAGCTCTCAGTTTTCTCTGTGAGAATGTTATTTGCCTTGTGCTTTTCTTCCCTTTTTTAAAAATTTATTTATTTATTTATTTGACAGAGATAGAGACAGCCAGTGAGAGAGGGAACACAAGCAGGGGGAGTGGGAGAGGAAGAAGCAGGCTTCCAGCGAAGGAGCCTGATGTGGGGCTCGATCCCAGAACGCCGGGATCATGCCCTGAGCAAAAGGCACACGCTTAACGACTGAGACACCCAGGCACCCCTGCCATGTGCTTTTCATATATGGCTTTTATGATATATTCCTTCTCCACCTACACTGTGCAGACTTTTAATCAAGAATGGATGCTGTAATTTGTCAAATGCTTTTTCTGCATCTATTGAGAGGATCATATAGTTCTTGTCCTTTCTTTTATTAATGTGGAGTGTCATGTTGATTGATTTGCAGCTGTTGGACCACCCTTGAAGCCAAGGAATAAATTCCACTTAGTCATGGTGAATAATCCTTTTAATGTACTGTTGGATCCTATTGGCTAGTATTTTGGTGAAATTTTTGCATCCATATTCATTAAGAATATTGATCTGTAATTCTCCTTTTTGGTGGGGCCTTTGTCTGGTTTTGGGATCAAAGTAATGCAGGCCTCATAGAGTTTAGAATCTTTCCTTCCATTTCTATTTTTTGAAACAGCTTTAGAAGACTAGGTATTAATTTTTCCTTAAATGTTTGGTAGAATATTCCTCTGAAGCC